>NC_089838.1:165701631-166054131 GCF_035609145.1 Eleutherodactylus coqui
AGTTGGGACCCATTAACTTTTCCTATTTATGACGTATTCAATGCCCGTGCGAAATTTTAAGTTTCTATGTGAGAAAATTACATTCCGTACGTAAAATTTGGACGCTAATTCTTTTTCAAATAGAATTGAATAATCGAGTTGGGACCCATTAGCTTTTCCTATTTATGACATAATCAATGCCCCTGCCAAATTTTGAGTTTCTATGACACCGGGAAGTGAGAGAATTAGATTCCGTACGTAAAATTTGGACGCTAATTCTTTTACGCATAGAATTGAATAATCGAGTTGGGACCCATTAGCTTTTCCTATTTATGACATAATCATTGCTCGTGCCAAATTTCACGGTTCTATGACACCGGAAAGTGAGAAAGTTACATTCCGTACGTAAAATTTGGACGCTAATTCTTTTGCGCATAGAATTGAATAATCGAGTTGGGACCCATTAGCTTTTCCTATTTATGACATAATCAATGCTCGTACCAAATTTTACGTTTCTATGACACCGGAAAGTGAGAAAATTACATTCCGTACGTAAAATTTGGACGCTAATTGTTTTGCGCTTGGAATTAAATAATCGAGTTGGGACCCATTAACTTTTCCTATTTATGACATATTCAATGCCCGTGCCAAATTTTAAGTTTCTATGTGAGAAAATTACATTCCGTACGTAAAGTTTGGATGCTAATTCTTTTGCGCATAGAATTGAATAATCAAGTTGGGACCCATTAGCTTTTCCTATTTATGACATTATTAATGCTCCTGCCAAATTTCAAGTTTCTATGACACCGGGAAGTGAGAGAATTAGATTCCGTACGTAAAATTTGGACGCTAATTCTTTTGCGCATAGAATTGAATAATCGAGTTGGGACCCATTAACTTTTCCTATTTATGACGTATTCAATGCCCGTGCGAAATTTTAAGTTTCTATGTGAGAAAATTACATTCCGTACGTAAAATTTGGACGCTAATTTTTTTGCGAATAGAATTGAATAATCGAGTTGGGACCCATTAGCTTTTCCTATTTATGACATAATCAATGCCCCTGCCAAATTTTGAGTTTCTATGACACCGGGAAGTGAGAAAATTACATTCCGTACGTAAAATTTGGACGCTAATTCTTTTACGCATAGAATTGAATAATCGAGTTGGGACCCATTAGCTTTTCCTATTTATGACATAATCATTGCTCGTGCCAAATTTCACGGTTCTATGACAGCGGAAAGTGAGAAAGTTACATTCCGTACGTAAAATTTGGACGCTAATTCTTTTGCGCTTGGAATTAAATAATCGAGTTGGGACCCATTAACTTTTCCTATTTATGACGTATTCAATGCCCGTGCGAAAGTTTAAGTTTCTATGTGAGAAAATTACATTCCGTACGTAAAATTTGGACGCTAATTCTTTTGCGAATAGAATTGAATAATCGAGTTGGGACCCATTAGCTTTCCTATTTATGACATAATCAATGCCCCTGCCAAATTTCAAGTTTCTATGACACCGGGAAGTGAGAGAATTAGATTCCGTACGTAAAATTTGGACGCTAATTCTTTTACGCATAGAATTGAATAATCGAGTTGGGACCCATTAGCTTTTCCTATTTATGACATAATCAATGCTCGTACCAAATTTTACGTTTCTATGACACCGGAAAGTGAGAAAATTACATTCCGTACGTAAAATTTGGACGCTAATTCTTTTGCGCTTGGAATTAAATAATCGAGTTGGGACCCATTAACTTTTCCTATTTATGACATATTCAATGCCCGTGCCAAATTTTAATTTTCTATGTGAGAAAATTACATTCCGTACGTAAAGTTTGGATGCTAATTCTTTTGCGCATAGAATTGAATAATCAAGTTGGGACCCATTAGCTTTTCCTATTTATGACATTATTAATGCTCCTGCCAAATTTCAAGTTTCTATGACACCGGGAAGTGAGAGAATTAGATTCCGTACGTAAAATTTGGACGCTAATTCTTTTGCGCATAGAGTTGAATAATCAAGTTGGGACCCATTAACTTTTCCTATTTATGACATATTCAATGCCCGTGCCAAATTTTAAGTTTCTATGTGAGAAAATTACATTCCGTACGTAAAGTTTGGATGCTAATTCTTTTGCGCATAGAGTTGAATAATCAAGTTGGGACCCATTAGCTTTTCCTATTTATGACATTATTAATGCTCCTGCCAAATTTCAAGTTTCTATGACACCGGGAAGTGAGAGAATTAGATTCCGTACGTAAAATTTGGACGCTAATTCTTTTACGCATAGAATTGAATAATCGAGTTGGGACCCATTAGCTTTTCCTATTTATGACATAATCATTGCTCGTGCCAAATTTCACGGTTCTATGACACCGGAAAGTGAGAAAGTTACATTCCGTACGTAAAATTTGGACGCTAATTCTTTTGCGCATAGAATTGAATAATCGAGTTGGGACCCATTAGCTTTTCCTATTTATGACATAATCAATGCTCGTTTAAAATTTTACGTTTCTATGACACCGGAAAGTGAGAAAATTACATTCCGTACGTAAAATTTGGACGCTAATTCTTTTGCGCTTGGAATTAAATAATCGAGTTGGGACCCATTAACTTTTCCTATTTATGACGTATTCAATGCCCGTGCGAAATTTTAAGTTTCTATGTGAGAAAATTACATTCCGTACGTAAAATTTGGACGCTAATTCTTTTGCGAATAGAATTGAATAATCGAGTTGGGACCCATTAGCTTTTCCTATTTATGACATAATCAATGCCCCTGCCAAATTTCAAGTTTCTATGACACCGGGAAGTGAGAGAATTAGATTCCGTACGTAAAATTTGGACGCTAATTCTTTTACGCATAGAATTGAATAATCGAGTTGGGACCCATTAGCTTTTCCTATTTATGACATAATCAATGCTCGTACCAAATTTTACGTTTCTATGACACCGGAAAGTGAGAAAATTACATTCCGTACGTAAAATTTGGACGCTAATTCTTTTGCGCTTGGAATTAAATAATCGAGTTGGGACCCATTAACTTTTCCTATTTATGACATATTCAATGCCCGTGCCAAATTTTAATTTTCTATGTGAGAAAATTACATTCCGTACGTAAAGTTTGGATGCTAATTCTTTTGCGCATAGAATTGAATAATCAAGTTGGGACCCATTAGCTTTTCCTATTTATGACATTATTAATGCTCCTGCCAAATTTCAAGTTTCTATGACACCGGGAAGTGAGAGAATTAGATTCCGTACGTAAAATTTGGACGCTAATTCTTTTGCGCATAGAATTGAATAATCGAGTTGGGACCCATTAACTTTTCCTATTTATGACATATTCAATGCCCGTGCCAAATTTTAAGTTTCTATGTGAGAAAATTACATTCCGTACGTAAAGTTTGGATGCTAATTCTTTTGCGCATAGAGTTGAATAATCAAGTTGGGACCCATTAGCTTTTCCTATTTATGACATTATTAATGCTCCTGCCAAATTTCAAGTTTCTATGACACCGGGAAGTGAGAGAATTAGATTCCGTACGTAAAATTTGGACGCTAATTCTTTTGCGCATAGAATTGAATAATCGAGTTGGGACCCATTAACTTTTCCTATTTATGACATATTCAATGCCCGTGCCAAATTTTAAGTTTCTATGACATTGGAAAGTAAGAGATTTAGATTATCTACGTAAAATTTTGACGCTAATTCTTTTGTGCTAGAATTGAATAATCGAGTTGGTACCCAATTACTTTTCCTATTTTGGAGATAATCTATGCTTCTGCCAAAATTCATGTTTTTACGACATCGGGAAGTTGGAGAACTTTTGGTGAGTGAGTCAGTGAGTGAGTCAGTGAGTGAGTCAGTGAGGGCTTTCAGCTTTGTATATATATAGATTCTCTTTCCATCAAGGCCCACTAGCGCCATGATGCAAGCACCAGACCACTTGCCCACAATGATCCTTTACTAACCCGCTTCTCATACTGCAGCCCGTGCAAATATATGCTGAGCTTCTCGCTGGTCTGACCACAGGTATCTCACGCTAACCCATAGCTGGCCTTTGAAGTAACTAAACTTACGCCCTTTCATCACAAAGAGATCCCCGCGATCTACCCCCAGAGCTGGGCAAAGGGTCATGGATAGATTCCTAAAAACGTCAAACCTAAGCAGCACCCTCTAATCCTCTCCACAACCCTTGGGCCTTCTCTCATCAGAAAACCCTCTTGCTTCCGCCATGCCACTACAAAAAGTCAGGCAGGATAAAAAAGACAAAATGCCTGCCAAACTCACTCCAACTCTCACTCAGTCAACCCCAGAAGATGATCTCTCACAGGATCTTATCCAAGAAATGGAACAGGGATCACCGTACGACTCTCCAAGTCATAGCCCACCTCGCTCAACAACTTCAGAGACACTACAAGCCACCACGGTGGCACAAGAAGTGTCCAGATTCCTCATGCCGATGTTTGACAAATGATTGGGAGTGCTCCACACTTCCATCAACTCCGCCCTCTCACTTATAACGACAAATGCCAATAAAGTTACTGAACTAGAAAATAAAGTGATTTCTCAGGAGATGTCAGTCACCAACTTGGAACAATCCATTACCAGATGTCGGGAAACGAAGAGGGAACTGAGGGAGAAACTTGAGGACTTGGAGAATAGAGACCGCAGAAACAACTTGCGCTTCATAGGTATCCCAGAGAATATCGTAGACTTGCTTACTCTCTTAACGGAAGAGCTCCCTAAAGCTCTATCTCCAGACATACCCAATGATAACACCTATATAGAAAGAGTCCATAGAATTGGACCTCCTAGACCTCCAGATGCGGGAAACCAACGTCCCAGACAAGTAATAGCAAAATATCTAAACTGGACAGTTAAGGAGAGGATTCTGAGAGATTACGGCCGTCAATCAACTTTAAAGATCAGAGATTTCAAAGTGCTAATTTTTCAGGACTTCTCGGCACTTGTAATCCAGAAACGCAGAGCCTTCACCCCAATCTGTTGCTACCTTCACGAGAAAAATATATGGTTCCAACTCCTGTTCCCGGCCAGGCTTAAAACGTAACATAATGGTCAACAGCTGATACACGATTACCCTAGGTCAGCACGTCGATATTTCAACCTTAACGAAGATGGTCATCCGCAATCAAACAGGCTTTAGGAAGCCTTGAAGTTCTCCAGTAGGCAAGAGGCTTAGAGTTGGAGACCACATTGACCCGTCAGGGCTGCAGTACCTGTTCTTCCTCTTATTTCTTTTTTTTCTGTATTCAAAGTTATGGGGCATAGTCCTCATGTTGATCTGGAAACTATACAACTAAGAATGTTAATGGTTAATTTTCATGGTTTTACTGTTCTGACGCCAGGATGTCTTTCCTCTCTACCGCCTCCCAGGTTGAGCTGGCTGACGTGCGGGTTCTTGACCTGCATCTATCTGATCCCTCATTGCTCGCTGAGATGACGGGGGAACAAGGTAATAAATAATAATGATACACACACCAATCCACTCTTATTGCTATGACAAACACCAGGTACACATCAGAACAAGAATACATGAGCTCCTCTGACATTAAATTGGTTTCGTGGAATGTGGCGGGCCTCAACACGCCAATTAAGGCCCTCACCCAATTGAGGCGCCTTAGACTGGATGTGGTCTTTTTACAGGAAACGCATTGGAAGTCTGGATCGGGAGCCTTCTTGAGGGCCTCTTGGCTAGACTCCTGCTACACTACTAGCTATACATCCAAGACACGTGGAGTGGCCATTCTCTTTCGAAGGGGCCTGCCATACTCCATAGAAGAGGAGATAGTTGATGAGGAGGGTAGATATCTGCTATTAACAGTAAATATCTACAATGAACACTATACTTTCCTCAATTCATATGCTCCAAATCATCCAAACACTAATTTTTTCGCCAAAATTACCTCCTTCATACTTCAGAGACAGGACACACACTTGGTTGTAGGGGGGGGAATTTAACACCACTATTTGCCCAACCCTAGACAAATCCTCACTAAATGTGTCCCCCACGCAACCGTCTAAAGATCTGACATATCTTATGAAACTGGGAATGCTTTGCGACCCCTGTCGCACAACCAATACCACCTCCAGAGAATATACCTTTTATTCCTCAGCCCACCAGAGCTTCTCCAGGATAGATTTCTTTCTTATCCCTCTCTCCCAGTTTGACAGGCTCTCTGCCACAGAAATACTTCCCATAGCAATCACGGACCATGCCCCGATTACTATGTCCCTCAGCAGTAGAAACATAGCAGTCAAGACTAGAACCTGATCTTTTCCCTCACATCTATACAATTCAGAGGACTTTTGCGAATACTTAAAAACACACTGGGCTAACTATTTGGATGACAATATCGAACACTTAAACAACACCCCTTTGCTTTGGGTGGCGTCAAAACCGGTGATAAGAGGGCATGTGATAAGCTATGTCTCCTTTAAGCGGAAGCAGATCAGGTCTCAATTTAGTAAACTCCAACATTCCCTGCTGACTGCACAACATCATCTTGCTTGCTCCCTTTCCCATCAAAACAAACTAACCTATGAACAAACTAAACAAACATTGGAAGCTTTCGTGCAAATGCAGGTGGTTTGGCTCACTAAACTGGATCAGAATAAATTTTACCGCCAAGCCAATAAACCTGGCAGATTGCTGGTTCGTATTGCAAACTTGCAACAAAAACGCAAACCAATCACACATATTACAGACCCACACACAGGGGTGAGATACTCCAAACAAACAGACATAGAGGGGACGATATGCAACTACTTTGAAGACCTTTATAGGGCAACTTCCACTGACATGGAGAAGATAGATTCCTGGCAACAGTCTCTTACCATGCCCAAACTCACACCGGATATAACCTTCCTGGAGTCACGGAACAGGAGATATGTGAGGTGATCATGGCTGCACCAAACAATAAAACCCCAGGCTCCGATGGCTTTAGTAATGAGTATTACAAGATCCTGCTAACAGAGATGATTCGCACAGTAACCAAACTATTTAACAATATATACACCCAGAATATACAGGTTGACTCGATTTTAGACTCTAGGACCCTTCTTATTCTTAAACCCAATAAAGACCCCACACTAGTCCAGTCCTATTGCCCAATTTCCCTACTAAATAGTGATTATAAATTTCTGACAAAGGTATTGGCCAACTGCCTCCCAAGCCTACTCTCCACTCTTATACATCCCTCCCAACGAGGATTCACAATACACAGACATTTCACCAAAAATATACGAACGGCCATCGCTGCACCGATAGATGCTGGTAAACCGCATGCCTCTCAGATGTTACTACCGGCCCTAGACTCGGAAAAGGCGTTTGACAAAGTATCTTGGCCTTTTCTAAATTCCACCCTACAACATAGGAAATTTGGAGCAAATTTTTGCAATTTCATACAGTATATCCAATCAGAAATAAACACCACTTTTATAGTAAACGGTCATTTAACCCAACCTATAGATATCTTTAGGGGGACTAGACAGGGGTGCCCCCTCTCGCCCCTACTATTTAATCTTTCACTGGACCCCCTACTATATCATTTTCAGCCAGTGCCTTTAGTACAGACGACCCAAGCAAGTCACCCTGATATTTCGGTAGCAGCGTTCGCGGACGACGTACTTCTAATCATTAACAACCCATCGAAGTCTCTCTCACTGATCCTGCATGACCTTCGGCAACTGGGCTCTCTCTCTGGATATTTTCTTAGTCTGGAGAGGCTCTATTGCTGAACGTCCCATCGCGACCGAGCTGGACTTATAGACACCCCTTTCGATGGCGAGAAAACTCAATCTCATATCTTGGTGTACAAATACCCAAATCTTACCACAGGATATATGCACTTAATATCAAACCGTACATCGCAACCCTAGAACAGACTTTAGTAAAATGGTGCCAACTCCCGCTGTCATATATAGGTAGAGTCCACTTAATAAAAATGGTAGAATTCCCCCGCCTACTACACCTACTCCATGCTCTCCCAGTCTACCTTACCTTCAAAGATGGACAGAAAAATCAACTACTTGATGCGCACATTTCTTTGGAAGGGAGGGAGAAACAGAATACTGTTTGACATCTTGAGACAGCCAAAACTCAATGGTGGGCTTAACTTTCCCAATATAACACTATACAACGTAGCGACACTCACCCGTATAATTATTGACTGGGTACAACATACTTCCCTATTCGTAGATATGGACTTGGAACAGAAATTCCTCCTTCGGATTGCACTTCCTAATTTTCTACATCTCACATATCAGAACATCCCGTTATACTGCAGAGATAAAAATTACGAAAACTGACCTCTTCACATCCGAACTATTCTACGTTCTTAACTTTACTAAATAATCCCAGTTTCCAAAGCAATTCACCTCTGGGAGAATTCCTACGATGGAGCGCTGGAGGTATACTTAACATAGGCTGCTTATTAAAAAAAAGCGCAAAAGATGTTAACCCTTCCATAATTACAAGACAAATACCCACAAATTAACATAACTGTTTTTTCATACCTACCAGCCAAAAGTTACATTGAAAAAGTGCTCGCTAATGTTCGACCACGGGAGGGATTATTGCCTGATAACATTTGTCTGACCCATCCCCCACACATGAGGAGACACACAACAAAAATATACAGTCTCCTCCATACGTCCATAGATCACACTACTTCTCCAACGGCCATTAATAAATGGACCGCTGATATTCCGAATTTAACAACATCCCACTTATTGAAGGCCTTGAAATACAGCTTCCGGGTTCTCCCCTAAAGATGATATGTAGAGATGACCTTACAGGTTTACCACAGGGCATACATCACCCCCCTCAGTGGATTTAAGATGGGAGTATTAACAACCAATAAGTGCTTTCGCTGCCGGGAGGCGGGGGTGGGTCTCCACCATTGTTTGTTGGACTGCCGGGTAGTTCAGACCTTTTGGATCAGAGCACATAGATTCACTACTACATATCTAACATCGTCCTGTCCGTTTAACCCGACATGGGCAATTTTTGGACACATTAATCAGGACGAAATCAGATGTACATCAGGCAGTCGAAAACTATTACACATGGTGGCCATGGCAGGGGTTAAAACAGTCCTGCAGATGTGGGTTGACACATCACCCCCTCCATTACGGCTCTTTATGGAAAAACTATCTTTCTTCATGCGCACAATTGGGCAGAGGCAACATTAGCAAAAGAAGCACAGGTCCAAAATTTCTTTGAAACATGGGAAAGCTTCATTGAGATTTTGCCTCAACGGGTAAAAGAAGCTATTAAGGTGTCTTTTAAACTAACTTGCTGGTACTTGGAGAGAGTGATGGTGGGAGACCCACCAATAAACACCACATAGGAGTGTTCTGTGACATGGGTCGGGAGACCTGGGTGGCACGTTATGGAAACAGGTCCTGAGACCTTACCTATACTAAATTGGAGATAATAGCAGGAGGAGAGGAAAAAAAACATTCGAAAGACATCTAAGAATCATCTTGGCGTCAGGCAGGTCAATGGTTATTGGTTATTAGAGGCCTGGTTGAGGGCCTTTGTTGTTACCCCCTTCCCCAGAAGGCACATCATGATGTATCCACGTCGTTATTGGTCTCCACCCAGTGTATATTGGCTACTTTGCATAGATTGTCTCCCTACAATAGATTACTAAGACCTGACACATCTGCAATAAAGCGGACAGAGTTACATTTTACTCATAAAGGTAAAGAAGAAAAATAAAGTGAAAGAATGTGGAAGAAACAAACCTGACCTATGTGACCCAACACCAAAAGAGTGTTTTTAATTATAAAAAACATATTTTGCATATAATCAACATTGATTCTCATACATATGACTACTTCAATATAAATATCATATAATCGATATTAAAATATGCATAAGCTTGTCATCACCCTCTCAATTCCAAAAAATTGACATTTAGAACTACCTAATTAGGACATGTCTATATGTACATACAAATGTGCTTTTAGGTATTTTTATTTCGTAATATATTTTGCTGTCGATCTGAAGGTTGTAAGCTCCATCCCTGCATGTTCAGGTAGCCGGCTTAAGGTTGACTTAGCCTTCTCAGCCTTCCATCCTTCTGAGTTTGGTAAATGAGTGCCTAGCTTGGTGGTGGTGGTGGTGGGGTGTAATAAGTAAGTTACCTGAAAGCGCTGCGGAATAAGTTGGCACAATACAAATAACAAGATTTTCATTTTTAAGTTTTGGATATTATTTGGTGTGTGTTTTTCAGTTTTTTCAGGAATCTAGGTTGTCTCATCCATTGGTATGAAAACAAGAAGAATAATGGGGTTATGAATCTTTACTGTGGATGATTTTCCTATCTTTTGGATAAAGGAGTTACATACTTTTGCCTTTACGTTTTATGCTTTAGCACTTTTAAAGTACGCGTATATGCAAAATCCCGTGATCAGGTTTGCTACAGTATGTTTATTTTGCTTGGCTGCTACATATTTAAATATTCAGTGCCACATCATGTATATTATCCTAACAGCTAACAGCGAAATGCACTGCGGTGCGATAACCCTGTGATCTGTATGTAAGGTTACTCTGTGTGTTTATATGGATCCCTCTACTACCATGTTTCCCCGAAAATAAGACACTGTCCTTTATTAATTTTTGCCCCAAAAGAGGCACAGTGTTTTATTTTCAGGGCGGGGGGCTTATACTCACCTGGCCCATGGCATCTGAGTCCCTCGCACTGGTCTCCAGTGCTGCAGCAGGCTTGTGCTGCATATCACTCTATTTCTGGTGAGGGGGCTTTGAATACCCTGCCTCCAGCAAGCGAGTGTTGTGATTGGATCTCGATCGCTGCTGGCTCAGCCAATCAGAGCCGGCTCTTGATGAACCAATCACAGCCATTCAGTGATGTCATTCACTGAATGGCTTTGAATGATCGAGTGCCAGTTCTGATTGGCTGACACTCGATCCAATCCCAGCACTTGCTTGCTGGAGGCTGCGTATTCAAAGCCCCGCCATCAGAAAGAGAGTGATATGTCAGCGCAGCGTCGGAGCCCAGCGCAAGGGACTCAGACGCCGCAGGCTAGGTGAGTATTGATCTTTTTAGCTAGGGCTTATTTTCGAGGATGTGCTTGTATTTCAATCCCCCTGAAAATCGGGGTACGGCTTATTATCAGGGTAGGGCTTATTTTCGTGGAAACACAGTTTTTGGCGGAACAAGTTGTGTTTTCTAATAGCATTATTTTTAGGTACGTATAATTTATTGTATGACTTTCATAGGAGGATTGCGGGAAAAAAAAGAAATGTTGTCATTTTTATGGCATACAGGGCTCAGTCAGGCAGGCGTTTTTTACAAGTGTTTATTCACGCATGAAAAAAAATCGCACTTTCTTTGTAAAAAAAAACACGTGACTAGAGATGAGCGAGCGTACTCGCCCGAGCTTGATGCTCGTTCGAATATTAGGGTGTTCGAGATGCTCGTTACTCGAGACGAGTACCACGCGTTGCTCGACTCCATTACATTTCCATCCCTGAGAAATGTGCACGCTTTTCTGGCCAATAGAAGCACAGGGAAGGCATTACAACTTCCTCCTGTGACATTCCAGCCCTATCCCACCCCCCTGCAGTGAGTGGCTGGGGAGATCAGATGACACCGGAGTATTTAAATCTGCCCCGCCTGCGGCTCCCCACAGATGCATGCTGACAGAGATCAGGGAAAGTGCTGTCTTGCTGTAGCTGCTATAGGGAGAAGTTAGGTGTTATATTCGTCTTCAAGAACCCCAACGGTCCTTCTTAGGACCACATCTGACCGTGTGCAGTACTGTTGAGGCTGCTTTTAGCAAAGTTGCACAATTTTTTTTTTTTTGTATATCGGGCGTGCAGACCATAGCGTCCTCAGTCTGCAGTCATTTTACAGAGTATAGGGGCAGTACTGGTGAGGCAGGGACAGTGGTACAGGGAAAGAGGTATACTGGCTATATAGGCAGTGGGCTTTTTCAAAAAAATTGGGGAAAAATACTATATTTGGGCTGCCTGTGACCGTCTTCAGTTTACTGCGTGTCTGCTGGGGGTAGTAGTCGCTAATTAATACCCAGCTAAGCGTTACAGCAGGCTTGCACATAATTGTTTCCTGGCTCTGCTGTGCCCGTTACATGACCGCCGTCATCCCACCAGAGGGAAACAGTAAACATATATACACTGCATACAGTGTCTGTCTGGTTTTTCACCTCACCATTTAAAAAAATAGAAGCAAAATACTTAAGGCCTACCACTGGCCTTTGGCCACTTGACTGGTTCTGCGCTGTGAATTCCAGTAGCTCAGTCATACGCACCTAGGTCTCACTACAGGCTTGCGCATAATTGTTTCCTGGCTCTGCTGTGCCCTTTATATGACCGCCGGCATTCCGCCAGAGGGAAACAGTATACATAATATACGCTGCATACAGTGTCTGTCTGGTTTTTCACCTCAACATTTAAAAAAATAGAAGCAAAATACTTAAGGCCTACCACTGGCCTTTGGCCACTTGACTGGTTCTGTGCTGTGAATTCCAGTAGCTCAGTCATACGCGCCTAGGTCTAGAGATGAGCGAACGTACTCGTCCGAGCTTGATACTCGTTCGAGTATTAGCGTGTTCGAGATGCTCGTTACTCGTAACGAGTACCACGCGATGTTCGGGTTACTTTCACTTTCATCTCTGAGACGTTAGCGCGCTTTTCTGGCCAATTGAAAGACAGGGAAGGCATTACAACTTCCCCCTGTGACGTTCAAGCCCTATACCACCCCCCTGCTGTGAGTGGCTGGGGAGATCAGATGTCACCCGAGTATATAAATCGGTCCCTCCCGCGGCTCGCCACAGATGCATTCTGACAGAGATCAGGGAAAGTGCTGTCTTGTTGGAGCTGCTATAGGGAGAGTGTTAGGAGTATTTTAGGCTTCAAGAACCCCAACGGTCCTTCTTAGGGCCACATCTAACCGTGTGCAGTACTGTGGAGGCTGCTTTTTGCAGTGTTGCACTTTTTTTTTTTTTGGTATATCGGCCGTGCAGAGCATTGCGTCCTGCAGTAATACTCCAGGGCCAGAAGCGCTTAGGCAGGGACAGAAGACATATTATTGATTGAATATAGGCAGTGGGCCTTTGCAAAAAAATTTGTGGGAAAAAATCTATTTGGGCTGCCTGTGAGTGTCCTCAGTGTTCTGGGTCTGTGCTGGGTGTAGTAGTTCTCCAAATTCATACGCAGCCAGCTAAGTGTTACAGCAGGCTTGCGCAAAATTATTTCCTGGCTCTGTCTGGGCTGTGAAATCACCGCTGTATTGCAGTTCACAGTGCAACACTCTGCAGTTCTGTGACATACCCTAGGGCTAGAAGTGCTTAGGCAGGGACAGAAGACATATTTTTGATTGAATATAGGCAGTGGGCCTTTGCAAAAAAGTTTGTGGGAAAAAATCTATTTGGGCTGCCTGTGAGTGTCCTCAGTGTTCTGGGTCTGTGCTGGGTGTAGTAGTTCTCCAAATTCATACGCAGCCAGCTAAGTGTTACAGCAGGCTTGCGCAAAATTATTTCCTGGCTCTGTCTGGGCTCTGAAATCACCGCTGTATTGCAGTTCACAGTGCAACACTCTGCAGTTCTGTGACATACCCTAGGGCCAGAAGTGCTTAGGCAGGGACAGAAGACATATTATTGATTGAATATAGGCAGTGGGCCTTTGCCAAAAAATTTGTGGGAAAAAATCTATTTGGGCTGCCTGTGAGTGTCCTCAGTGTTCTGGGTCTGTGCTGGGTGTAGTAGTTCTCCAAATTCATACGCAGCCAGCTAAGTGTTACAGCAGGCTTGTGCAAAATTATTTCCTGGCGTTCCGTAAGCGAAGTCAGCCTCCAACCACAGGCCAGTAAGCGGCACATTTAATTACAGCGTTCTGTTTCTGCATTACTGGTAATACAGCATGCTGAGGGGTAGGGGTAGGCCTAGAGGACGTGGACGCGGCCGAGGACACGGAGGCCCAAGTCAGGGTGTGGGCACAGGCCGAGCTCCTGATCCAGGTGTATCGCAGCCGACTGCTGCGGGATTAGGAGAGAGGCACGTTTCTGGCGTCCCCACATTCATCGCACAATTAATGGGTCCACGCGGTAGACCTTTATTAGAAAATGAGCAGTGTGAGCAGGTCCTGTCGTGGATGGCAGAAAGTGCTTCCAGCAATCTATCGTCCACCCACAGTTCTGCGCCGTCCACTGCTGCAACTCAGAATCCTCTGGCTGCTGCTCCTCCTTCCTCCCAGCCTCCTCACTCGATGAAAATGAGACATTCTGAGGAGCGGGCAGACTCCCAGGAACTGTTCTCGGGCCCCTGCTCAGATTGGGCAGCAGTGGTTCCTCTCCCACCAGAGGAGTTTATCGTGACTGATGCCCAACCATTGGAAAGTTCCCGGGGTCCGTGGGATGAGGCTGGGGACTTCCGCCAACTGTCTCAAGACCTTTCAGTGGGTGAGGAGGACGATGACGTTGAGACACAGTTGTCTATCGGTGAGGTAGTAGTAAGGGCAGTAAGTCCGAGGGAGGAGCGCACAGAGGATTCGGAGGAAGAGCAGCAGGACAATGAGGTGACTGACCCCACCTGGTTTGCTACGCCTACTGAGGACAGGTCTTCAGAGGGGGAGGCAAGGGCAGCAGCAGGGCAGGTTGCAAGAGGCAGTGCGGAGTCCAGGGGTAGAGGCAGGGCCAGACCGAATAATCCACCAACTGTTTCCCAAAGCGCCCCCTCGCGCCATGCCACCCTGCAGAGGCCGAGGTGCTCAAAGGTCTGGCAGTTTTTCACTGAGAGTGCAGACGACCGACGAACAGTGGTGTGCAAACTTTGTCGCGCCAAGATCAGCCGGGGAGCCACCAGCACCAGCCTCACCACCACCAGCATGCGCAGACATATGATGGCCAAGCACCCCACAAGGTGGGACGAAGGCCGTTCACCGCCTCCGCTTTGCACCGCTGCCTCTCCCCCTGTGCCCCAACCTGCCACTGAGATCCAACCCCGCTCTGAGGACACAGGCACTACCGTCTCCTGGCCTGCATCCACACCCTCACCTCCGCTGTCCTCGGCCCCATCCAGCAATGTCTCTCAGCGCACCGTCCAGCCGTCGCTAGCGCAAGTGTTTGAGCGCAAGCGCAAGTACGCCACCACGCACCCGCACGCTCAAGCGTTAAACGTGCACATAGCCAAATTTATAAGCCTGGAGATGCTGCCGTATAGGGTTGTGGAAACGGAGTCCTTCAAAAGTATGATGGCGGCGGCGGCCCCGCGCTACTCGGTTCCCAGTCGCCACTACTTTTCCCGATGTGCCGTCCCAGCCCTGCACGACCACGTCTCCCGCAACATTGTACGCGCCCTCACCAACGCGGTTACTGGCAAGGTCCACTTAACAACGGACACGTGGACAAGCACAGGCGGGCAGGGCCACTATATCTCCCTGACGGCACATTGCGTGAATTTAGTGGAGGCTGGGACTGAGTCAGAGCCTGGGACCGCTCACGTCCTACCCACCCCCAGAATTGCGGGCCCCAGCTCAGTGGTGGTATCTGCGGCAGTGTATGCTTCCTCCACTAAAACACCCTCCTCCTCCTACTCCTCCTCCAACGCAACCTCTGTCTCGCAATCAAGATGTGTCAGCAGCAGCAGCACGTCGCCAGCAGTCGGTGTCGCGCGGCATGGCAGCACAGCGGTGGGCAAGCGTCAGCAGGCCGTGCTGAAACTACTCAGCTTAGGAGATAAGAGGCACACAGCCCACGAACTGCTGCAGGGTCTGACAGAGCAGACCGACCGCTGGATTGCGCCGCTGAGCCTCCAACCGGGCATGGTCGTGTGTGACAACGGCCGTAACCTGGTGGCGGCTCTGCAGCTCGGCAGCCTCACGCACGTGCCATTCCTGGCCCACGTCTTTAATTTGGTGGTTCAGCGCTTTCTGAAAAGCTACCCACGCTTGTCAGACCTGCTCGGAAAGGTGTGCCGGCTCTGTGCACATTTCCGCAAGTCCCACACGGACTCTGCCACCCTGCGCACCCTGCAACATTGCTTTAATCTGCCAGTGCACCGACTGCTGTGCGACGTGCCCACACGGTGGAACTCTACGCTCCACATGTTGGCCAGGCTCTATGAGCAGCGTAGAGCTATAGTGGAATACCAACTCCAACATGGGCGGCGTAGTGGGAGTCAACCTCCTCAATTCTTTACAGAAGAGTGGGCCTGGTTGGCAGACATCTACCAGGTCCTTGGAAACTTTGAGGAGTCTACCCAGATGGTGAGCGGCGATGCTGCAATCATTAGCGTCACCATTCCTCTGCTATGCCTCTTGAGAAGTTCCCTGCAAAGCGTAAAGGCAGACACTTTGCACTCGTAAACGGAGGCGGGGATAGACAGTATGTCGCTGGATAGTCAGAGCACCCTCATGTCTATATCTCAGTGCGTTGAGGAGGAGGAGGGGAGGAGGAGGGTGAGGAGCATGAGGAGGAGGGGGAAGAGACAGCTTGGCCCACTGCTGAGGGTACCCATGCTGCTTGCCTGTCATCCTTTCAGCGTGTATGGCCTGAAGAGGAGGAGGAGGAGGAGGAGGAGGATCCTCAAAGTGATCTTCCTAGTTAGGACAGCCATGTGTTGCGTACACGTACCCTGGCACACATGGCGGACTTCATGTTAGGATGCCTTTCTCGTGACCCTCGCGTTACACCCATTCTGGCCACTACGGATTACTGGGTGTACACACTGCTTGACCCACGGTATAAGGAGAACCTTTCCACTCTCATACCCGAAGAGGAAAGGGGTTCGAGAGTGATGCTATACCACAGGACCCTGGCGAACAAACTGATGGTAAAATTCCCATGCGACAGCGCTAGTGGCAGAAGGCGCAGTTCCGAGGGCCAGGTAGCAGGGGAGGCGCGGAGATCAGGCAGCATGTACAGCACAGGCAGGGGAACACTCTCCAAGGCCTTTGCCAGCTTTATGGCTCCCCAGCAAGACTGTGTCACCGCTCCCCAGTCAAGGCTGAGTCGGCGGGAGCACTGTAAAAGGATGGTGAGGGAGTACGTAGCCGATCGCACGACCGTCCTCCGTGACGCCTCTGCCCCCTACAACTACTGGGTGTCGAAGCTGGACACGTGGCCTGAACTAGCGCTGTATGCCCTGGAGGTGCTTGCTTGTCCTGCGGCTAGTGTCTTGTCAGAGAGGGTGTTTAGTGTGGCTGGGGGAATCATCACGGATAAGCGTACCCGCCTGTCAACTGACAGTGCCGACAGGCTTACACTCATAAAGATGAACAAAGCCTGGATTTCCCCAGACTTCTCTTCTCCACCAGCAGACAGCAGCGGTACCTAAACAATACGTAGGCTGCACCCGCGGATGGAAGCATCGTTCTCTATCACCATCAAAAACGGGGACCTTTTAGCTTCATCAATCTGTGTATTATATTCATCCTCCTCCTCCTGCTCCTCCTCCTGAAATCTCACGTAATCACGCCAAACGGGCAATTTTTCTTAGGCCCACAAGGCTCAGTCATATTACTTTAGTAAACAATGTTTATACGTTGCAATTCTCATTAAAGCGTTGAAACTTGCACCTGAACCAATTTTTATTTTAACTGGGCTGCCTCCAGGCCTAGTTACAAATTAAGCCACATTAACCAAAGCGATTAATGGGTTTCACCTGCCCACTTGGTTGGGCATGGGCAATTTTTCTGAGGTACATTAGTACTGTTGGTGCACCAATTTTTTTGGGCCCTCGCCTACAGTGTAATCTTAGTAATTTTTATGGGCTTTGCCTGCACTCTTGGCACAGCAAGTTGTGTGGGGTTGGCCTACACTTTTGCTACATAAACATAAATGTAACTGGGGCCTTGTCTATACTGCAACTACTGAAATGTGAAAGAGACTGTTATCTCCCTAAACTGCTGCAACGGGAATGTTACTGTGGCCTGTCTTGACTGCTACTACTACTGAAATGGAACTAATACTGTGCTCCCCCTATAATGCAGCTAGTGATATGTTACTGGGGCCTGTCCCTAATGCTACCACTGAAATGTTACTAATTCTGGGCTCTACCTATACCGCTGCTAATGCTATGTCACTGGGGAGTGGAAACGGAGGCTTCTAAAAGACATGATGGTGGTGAGGCCATTTCCCACCAACGCGGTTACTGTTAAGGTGCATATAACCACGGACACGTGGAGAGGACACGTAGTGCCTCAAAAACATCCCCCTCCTCCTCCAACTATGAAAACATTCTTGGCAAATACCTTTGCATTGGTCCGTCTGGTGGCAGTCCAAGAATTTCACCTTTACCGACACAACAAGAGAGCCCCCCCACCATCCCCCCGCCCCGGCCCACTTAATCCTGGCCACATTCCGAAAACCAACTAAATAAAACCGCGCTACTACGCCCGCAGTAACCACATTCCCACCAACGTGGTTACTGTTAAGGTACATATTACCAGTCTGACTGGGGCATGCACTGTGGGCCGAAGCTCACCTATATTGTATGTGACGTTAGTTCTGCTGAGCAGGGCACTGCAATGGGATACATTTATGTACCGCCGATGGGTTCCAGGGAGCCACCCATGCTGTGTGTCCACAGGGACTTCACATTAGGGAGTTGTACCTGCCAGTGTCTATGTATTAAAAACCCCGGTCAGACTGGAGCATGCAGTGTGGGGCGAAGCCCACCTGCATTAAACCTGACGTTACCTCAGCTGTGATGGGCAATGCAATGGGATATATTTATGTACCGCCGGTGGCTTCCTGGGACCCACCCATGCTGTCGGTCCACACGGAGTTGCAACTGCATGTGTCCACTTCTAAAGAACCCCAGTCTGACTGGGGCATGCAGTGTGGGCTGAAGCCCACCTGCATTAAACCTGACGTTACCTCAGCTGTGATGGGCAATGCAATGAGTTATATTTATGTACCGCCGGTGGCTTCCTGGGACCCACCAATGCTGTTGGTCCATACGGAGTTGTAACTGCATGTGTCCACTTCTAAACAACCCCAGTCTGACTGGGGCATGCAGTGTGGGCTGAAGCCCACCTGCATTAAACCTGACGTTACCTCAGCTATGATGGGCACTGCAATGGGATATATTTATGTACCACCGGTGGGTTCCAGGGAGCCACCCATGTTGTGGGTCCACAGGGACTTCACATTAGGGAGTTGTACCTGCCAGTGTCTATGTATTAAAAACCCCGGTCAGACTGGGACATGCAGACACCTTGACAGAATGAATAGTGTGTGGCACATGGGTTCCCCATTGCTATGCCCACGTGTGCAGCTCCTGATGGAGGTGGCACAGGATTGGATTTATCATTGCTTCTGTACAGCATTTTAAAGAGGGTCGCTGCCTGGCCGTGCCAACCCTCTGCAGTGTGTGCCTGTGGTTCCTCCTCATGGCAGACGCACTTATAAATAGACATGAGGGTGGTGTGGCTATGAGGCCAGCGTGTGGCATGAGTGCAGCTGAAGGCTGCGCAGGGACACTTTGGCGTGCGCTGTGGACACTGGGTCGTGCGGGGGGGGGGGGGGGGGTTGGGCAGCATGTTACCCAGGAGAAGTGGCAGCGGAGTGTCATGCAGGCAGTGATTGTGCTTTGTTGGAGGTAGTGTGGTGCTTAGCTAAGGTATGCCTTGCTAATGAGGGTTTTTCAGAAGTAAAAATTGTTGGGAGGGGCCACTCTTGCCGCTTAATAGTGGGACCTGGGAACTTGAGATGCAGCCCAACATGTAGCCCCTCGCCTGCCCTATCCGTTTCTGTGTCGTTCCCATCACTTTCTTAAATTGCCCAGATTTTCACAAATGAAAACCTTAGCGAGCATCGGCGATATACAAAAATGCTCGGGTCACCCATTGACTTAAATGGGGTTCGTTACTCGAAACGAACCCGCGAGCATCGCGAAAAGTTCGTCTCGAGTAACGAGCACTCGAGCATTTTGGTGCTCGCTCATCTCTATTAACATGTAAATCCATTGTCTCTCAGGTTTGCCACATAAAATTCTAAATCATTTGAGTGCAGAATCTGACTACAAACTTCTGTACTTCTTATCAGCTCATGTTCTTATGTATTGTGTTTGTATTCAGTTGCTGGGCTCCAACTGGCAGAATTTTGAAAGGGATGCAATAACAATTGACTTGCATTAAATGTTTTTTTTCGTTTGCTACAAAATAAAAATACTTCTTTCCATGTTTTGTGGCCAAAGAATGAAAGGGCATGTATAGGACTTTCCATAAACAATGTGTCTCAAATGAAGTAAAGCCCCATTAACTTAAATGGCAGAGTGGATGGACAAGAGTGTCATTGCTTCTGGAATAAAAAGCAGATGCTCTTTCATAATTCTGAGAACCCCTTTAACCCATTAAGGACCAGACCATTTTTGTTTTTATGGTTTTTTGTTATTTTTCCTTCCTGCTTTCAAATCATATTTTTTTTTCTGGCAGCATAGCTACGTGAAAGCTTGTGATATAATTTAAAGTACCATATAATGTATTGAAAAACTTTTAAAAAAATTTAAGTGGGGTGCAATGTTAAAGAAACTCAAGCCATTATTTCTTGTGGGGGCAATCATGATGACATGGGATGTTATTTTTATTTTGTGGGTCAGTATGATTATAGTGATACCAAGTTTTTGTATTTACTACTGTTCAAAAGTTCTAGAACACCTTAGTTTTTCCAGTTTTTATTGATATTTACACGTTACACAAAGAAACCCCAGACCATCACGCTTCCACCTCTGTGTTTCACAGTTGATGTCACACACTCAGAAACTGTCCTTTCACCTATTCTCTGGCACACAAAAACTCAGTGTGATGTACTAAAGATGTCAAATTTTGATTTATCAGTTTTTAAGACCTTCTTCCACTTTTCAGGAGTCCACTGGATGCGTTGCTCGGTGCAGGCAAGTCTTTTATTTATTTTGCCATCTTAGCAGTGTCTTTTGTTTTAATATTCTACCTGTCAAACCTGCAGATAGAAGACTTCTCATCACAGTTGAAATGGAAACTTGATTATTTTTAAGCAGTGCTTTAAGAATGTATGTTGTTAGGTGCATATCACTCAAACTGTTCACTCTTCAAAACTTGTCATCTGATTTTGTAGTGGCCTTTGATCTGCCAAACCTCTTCCTGTCAGAGTTTTCCCCAGTTTTCAAGTGCCTTTTGATGGTATAGGAAACTATACTGACTGGCAACTTGGCTTTCTTGGCGATTTCCCTGTAAGACAGACTTACACTTCTAGTGATTTTAATTGTCTGTTAGTTATTTGCATTTTTCTTGCTATTATGACAGAAATGTGCTGTGTCATGAAGAGTGAAACTGTCCATAACCTGCCAAGAGGGTGTTGTAATGCAGTCTGTTCCAACACTGGCTATATAGAATCAGAGAGTTTGAAAGTAATCTACAAAATTTGAGACACCTGTAGGAATAGTTTGCATCCAATTTCAAACCACAATCTGCATGTTGTGCTGCAGAGCAGCTATTCTTGATGTGTTCCCTGAAAAAAAGACTTTTGTTTAAATTAATAAATTCAGACTATTCTGGCATTTCAGATTAAAATTTTCTAAAATAATTTTACTTTTTTAACTTACCTTTATAGCAAAAGTAATAAAGTGGCCCAGTTTTATGACCATCATTATTATTTTGCCTAACAGATAAAAGTTACATGGAATGATTCTCTGTTCAGAAAAAGCCCCCAAATGGCCAGACTGACACTTCACCTTATTGCATTATTGTTTAGTATACTGTATTATCATCAATTTTATTGTTATTACCTTGTAGTACCGTAAAATACATCTTTCTACCTTCAGCCTATAACAGCTAAAATGTACCCTAAAATGTGTCCTCTAACATTGATTATATTTGTCAGTGTTGCATACAGCATTTGGAACATTTGCGCAGTGTTTTGCAGTCAATTAAAAGTTTGGTGGAAAAATATGTTCCTTTTCAGATTTGAACAACTGATTGCATAATAAGTAGAGATGAATATAAAATTAATATTTATCTGCAACTATATGATTGAGCTTCTATAAGATGACATGAAAGAATACAATGTGACATTTTATTAAAAGATTTTCAAAGTAGAATTAAGAGCAGCTTGCTTTAATATTCCATTGAAATGTATAGCTGTCAATCATATATACATGAGAAGAAAACAAAATTTCATTTTTATACATAGATAATTATAACAGAAATTATCTAGTAGGTCTCTATAGAACTTACCCTGTACCTTTTCTCTACTTTTTAAAAGTGCAACCAATCCCAGTGATTGAACTTAAAGGGGTTGTCCCGCGAAACAAAGTGGGGGTAAGCACTTCTGTATGGCCATATTAATGCACTTTGTAATATACATCGTGCATTAATTATGAGCCATACAGAAGTTATTCACTTACCTGTTCCGTTGCTGGCGTCCCCGTCTCCATGGTGCCGTCTAATCTTCAGCGTCTAATCGCCCGATTAGACGCGCTTGCGCAGTCCGGTCTTCTCCTTTGCTAAATGGGGCCGCTCGTGCCGGAGAGCGGCTCCTCGTAGCTCCGCCCCGTCACGTGCGCCGATTCCAGCCAATCAGGAGGCTGGAATCGGCAATGGACCGCACAGAAGCCCTGCGGTCCACCGAGGGTGAAGATCCCGGCGGCCATCTTCACAAGGTAAGTATGAAGACGCCGGACCGCGGGGATTCGGGTAAGTACTATCTGTTTTTTTTTCTTTTATCCCTGCATCGGGTTTGTCTCGCGCCGAACGGGGGGGCTATTGAAAAAAAAAACAAACCCGTTTCGGCGCGGGACAACCCCTTTAAACCATTTAAATCCCCCCTGAGTAATTTACTAATAATTATGGACCATATTACATGAAATGTAAAAAAAAATTAAGTACCTAGGAGTTGAATGAAACTTTCTATGAGTGATTGTAATGTTAATATAAGTTAGTGATTACAATATCAGAGCAAAAGGATCATTTATTTCGGAAAACTGAACCCTTGTAGGGAGGCTGTAGCACTGTGTTACGCCATCTCTAACTTGGATGCAAGATGCGATATGGGCAGGCATGAAAGCATACAGGTTTTACGTGATATCCTGTGGCATATCACTCCACATTTGCCATAACTGAGCCTCTAGATCATGCAAATTCATAGGTTGCTGAAGTTGGAACCCTGACGGTTCTTGGAAGCCCTGCCATGAAAAGCAGCATATGTGGCTATAGGATATCCTTAACATATTGCTGAACTGTCATTTTCTCTCAAACCACTACTAGGGGTGACCAACTGTCATATATGATGGCCCCTCAGACTATTACACCAGCAGTGGTGGCAGTGTGCCGCTACACAGCAAAGGCAGGATTGAGGGTCTAACCCTAGGTCTCCAGACATGAACATGGCCATCATTAGTGCTCAAACAAAACCTGAATTCATATTTGAAGATAACCCGTAGCAGTCCAGTTTGGTCTTCATGACACTACTGCAAACAGAGGCAATGGTGGGTGGGTGTCAAAGACAGAACATGGAATGGATGCTGTAAGACTAAATGTCCTTCAGTTAAGTGCCTGGAAATGTTTCATACAGAAACAGAGGGCTGTAACGAAGGTGCCACCCATAGGCATAGCATCAGGGGGTGCTGGGGTCGCCATGGTGACCCAGCCCCTGCGCTCAGGGGGCCCCGAGGCCGCCCTCCGCAATACCAACATGCACATTTAGTGCACTAATGGCTGGCTATTCTGACTGCAGCAAAATTCTCATCATGCGGCAGCCGGAACGGACAGCGTGAGAGGAAGGCTGGGCAGAGCAGGGAGGAGGAGGGAGGAACTCACATGGGCTGGCAGGGGAGGATGGAGGAAGTCACATGGGATGGCAGGGGAGGAGGGAAGAAGTCACATGGTGCGGCAGAGCACAGTGATCATGTGCTGCCCCCTGCTTCCTGCTGAACGGGAAGCTTCTGAGTTTGCCTCTCCTGCTGCTGTCACATAGAGGAGAAGTGGACCGGGCCCTGGGGTAAGTGCATATGTGTGTGCATGTCCCCCTCTTCTATCTATCTATATATATACTATCTATCTATCTTCTATCTATATACTATCTATCTAATATCTATCTATCTATCTGCTATCTACATACTATCTATCCCATATCTATATACTATCTATCTATATACTATCTATCTATCTCCTATCTGTATACTATCTATCTATTCATCCATCTATCTATATACTATCTATCTATTCATTCATCTATCTATATACTATCTATCTGCTATCTATGTACTATCTATCCCATATGAGATAGATAGATAGATAGTATACAGATTGATGAATAGATAGTATATAGATAGATAGTATATAGATAGATGGATGAATAGATAGATGGTATATAGATAGTATAAAGATAGATATGAGATAGATAGTGTATAGATAGATAGTGTATAGATATAGTAGATAGATAGATAGATAGTGTATAGATATGATAGATATAGTATATAGATAGATAGTGTATAGATAGTATATAGATAGATAGGTAGATAGATAGTGTATAGATAGTAGATAGATAGATAGATAGATAGATAGATAGATAGATAGTGTATAGATGGTATATAGATAGATAGATAGATAGTGTATAGATAGTATATAGATAGATAGTGTATAGATAGTATATAGATAGATAGTAGATAGATAGATGGATAGATAGTAGATAGATAGATGGATATGAGATAGATAGATAGTATATAGATAGATGGATGAATAGATAGATAGTATATAGATAGATATGGGATACATAGATAGTATATAGATAGATATGGGATACATAGATAGTATATAGATAGATATGAGATAGATAGATAGTGTATAGATAGATATGAGATAGATAGATAGTGTATAGATAGATATGAGATAGATAGTGTATAGATAGATAGATAGTATATAGATAGATGGATGAATAGATAGATAGTATAAAGATAGCAGATAGATAGTATATAGATAGATATGGGATAGATAGATAGATAGTGTATAGATAGATATGGGATAGATAGATAGTATATAGATATATATGGGATAGATAGTATATAGATAGATATGGGATAGATAGTATATAGATAGATATGAGATAGATAGATAGTATATAGATAGATATGAGATAGATAGTAGATAGATAGATAGACACGTGTTCAGAAAATGCAGCTTGAAATCGTGGCATTTTTACCGGAATTTCGAGCAGTGCTTTCGAACACAGGTTACAGCGTCTGACGGCGCTTTTTAATGCACCCCATCGTTGTGAGGAGGTGTGTTAAAAACCACGACAATGCAAAAATAGAACAGACAGCTCTCGAAAATCACAGTGTTAGAAACACTGCGTTCGAGCGCAGGTTTAAGTAAGCTCATTAAAAGCTCGGGGCGCTGTGCTAATAGCGGTAAATAGCAGTGTGTGAGAGTGGCCTGCGGAACTACAAACAAATTTTCATGTGCAGAAAAATGCGTCATGTTTGGAAAGATTACGCTAAAGGGCAGATCATGTATGCAGCACGATCTAGGTACGGGTACAAGGGAGTGTGGGGTGGAGCCCCAGGGGGGGGGGCCCTGAGCTGAATTTTTGCACCCGGGCCCCTGAGTCCTTAGGTACGCCCCTGGTGCCACCTGTCTCTAGATGGTTGACAACTAAATAGTTGGGGCTGCTTGAGCTTGTCGGATAATCACACAATCGTCTCTACTGGTGTTCTGTCAAGGGCACCCTGAGCCCGGTCACCTTGCATGCCCTCACACATGCACTGGTCTCAACAACTCTTAATATTGTGGTCATAATGGCCCAGGTGGTGGGCAATTTGTCAATATGACCATCCAGCTTTTTCCATTCCAAAAATGCGCCCCCTCCCAAACTCTGTTAACTTAATAAAATATCTTCAATTACATTCTAGAGGCATATGTAGTTTTCAACAACTTCTACACAAGTGGAAAAAGCAGTCAAAAACACAAGTAGCCTCTGAGAGCCTTTTTCTAGGCTAAGGATGGACACCCACTAGTGATATTTCTACCTGTGATGTGACAGCGATGATTATGAAACCAATGATTTTCAATGGTTTAATACTCATTTGCGATTTTTCAGTAGAGCTTCCATCACAGAGAAGAAATCTGTGATGTCGCTCAGTGTTTTCAATGGGTCCAGCGGCAGCAGCGCTAGCCCCATTGAATACATGGGGAGTATATTGCGGACTTCTGCCACAGCTTTGACAGCTGTGGCAGGAGTTTCCTTCATCTCCACGGGGACCGCGGGCATGAAGGAATCCTCTGACACAGCTGTGGCAGAAGTCCAGGATGCTATCCCATTGCTTTCAATGAGGTTGGCGCTGCTGCTGCCGGCCCCATTGAAAGCAGTGGGTTTTAGGCAACCCCCGCAGCAAGAATTTCGTGGAAGGGCTTGAAATATAAGCCCTTCCCTAAAAATCATCCCAAGCTGGTGAAAAAAAAAAATTATATACTCACCGCACAGGCGCGTCCTCCAGCTGGCTCCCCTGCACAGCTGTCAAGCTCTTTCAGCAGGTGGGGATTTAAAAAACCCAGCCTCCTGAAAGGGCTGTGCTAATTACATGCAATGCTTAGCCATTCTTTGAAAGCAATGGGATAGCATCCTGGACTTCTGCCACAGCTGTGTCAGCTGTGGCAGAGGATTTCTTCATCCCCGCGGTCCCCTAGGAGATGAAGGAAACTCCTGCCACAGCTGTCACAGCCGTGGCAGAAGTCCACTATATACTCCCTATGCTTTCAATGACGCTGGTGCTGCTGCCAGCCCCATTGAAAGCATTTTACGATATTGCAGTGTTTTTTTTGCGCTGCAAGGCGAGTGTTTTCACTCGCAGCGCAAAAAAAAAAAAACGCTAGTGGCTGTCCACTAATCACACCATAAGCCTTTGCATATCTGTCTGAGATGTGACTGCATGCTGAGTTTTGCAGCAACATGACAACTCTTTCCTCTTAGATGCTTGATTTTTTTTACAATCAGTGTATATGAAAGTAACTTTACGTCTATAGGTTTTTTTCTTGGCAGTGTACAAAACAGCATTTTTGTAATATGTAAACCATTACACTGGTAATGCATCCAGTTGCACTCGATCAAAATTGTTGGAATAATACATTGTACCAAGAAATAAAACGGTCACATGGGTTATCCTTCTAAAAGTCTTCAGTTTGTGAGCAGTGTGAAAAAAGGAAAAACAGGATCACCTACTTATATCATGTTCAGGTTTATTATTGTACTTACAGCAGAAGATTGGCATAAATACACTGATCTATCCCAGTACTAAAGAAGAAATCTTTCCTTATTTCTCTGAATCAGAGAAAGATGGGTAGCTTCACGGCAAGCCCCAGAAGTACAAAATATTTTATCTCTATAGAAACAGTAATGGTTCTAAGGCTTGATTTTATGATTATTAACAAGAAGGTAAGGATTAAAGACTACGTGACAGTTCTTCTTCGGTAATGGAAGTATATCATTATATGACAATGCTGCCCATTGATTCCTGCGGAGGGAAAAAGATATGCAAACTCAAGGAATTGTAGGACCTTTAAAATGCCTGCTGGTAGATATAAAGATCAATCTAGCAACCAGATGTTAGACACATGTTCATAGTGTCTAAATGTAAAAACCTATATTGATGCCTAATTCATATTACATTTCGAAAAGCTATTTAATTGTCTACTGAGTCAGATTCAAACTGTGAAATTCCAAAGTAGTTCTTACTAGTGTATAAAAACTGCAGATAAAACAGTATAATTCTAATCTATAATGATTTCTCAGTCAGCCTTACATACAGATTGTACAAATTTTATCATTCCCATTATAAATATGTTGTCATGAAGAATTTTGTTCCTAGTTAAATCCAGCCCATAATTCTAGATTTTATTTTGTATAACACCTATTAAAAATGTTTCTATCCCCAGATATTCCAAGAATAATGTTAGAATTGTGCCACCTGCTGTTTTCGGTGGTCACACATGGGTGGCACAAAACCTTTTAAGAAGCGACTTGTGGAAAACCCTATGGACCTTCCACGAGTTCAGTAGGGCCAACTCATATGCCATGGGGTTACTGACTCTGGTGACTGAAAACGGTCCCACGAACCGAGGAGCTAGCTTTAGTGAGGGTACCTTTAATTTCAAATTCCTAGAAGACAGATACAGCAACTGACCCACGGCAAATGGTTCTGAAACCGTACGTTGGCTCATGCTCCTTCCCTGCATCACCACCCGCGAATGCTCCAGATTATATGCACCTTGCCCCACACATCCTGCAAGTTCTGCACGAGTGTGTCTGCTGACGGATTGTTGGAAGAGGAGGGAAACAAGACGGAAAAACAGGGGTGGCACCCATAGTTGCAGAAGAAAGGAGAAACACCCGACGCAGAACTAGTGTGATTATTTATTTGCAAACTCTGCATGCATTTACATGCATTCTGAGATATTGCACA
Organism: Eleutherodactylus coqui; assembly: GCF_035609145.1. Classification (NCBI taxonomy): domain Eukaryota; kingdom Metazoa; phylum Chordata; class Amphibia; order Anura; family Eleutherodactylidae; genus Eleutherodactylus; species Eleutherodactylus coqui. Next base: position 165,730,061 of record NC_089838.1, read on the forward strand.
AGCTCCTGGTTCATACGTTTGGCCTGCCCATTGGTTTCAGGGTGAAAGGCAGAGGAGTAATACAACCGGATTTATAAACACTTGCAGAAGGCCTGCCAGAACCGGGCAACAAATTCCACCCCTTGGTCAGAAACAACGTCTATCGGAACACCATGAATACGTACAATCTCCTTGATAAATATGAAGGCTAACTCTGGTGCTGAGGGAAGCTTCTTCAATTGTATAAAATGGCCCATTTTAGAGAGCCTGTCAACCACCACCAGAATAACTGAACAGCCTTGAGACACAGGTAAATCCATAATAAAGTCCATCGACAGATGGGACCACGGTCTATCTGGAACAGGAAGAGGGAGAAGCGGCCCCTCAGGCCGTCTACGTACACTCTTTCCCTGGTGGGGAGCATGACCTAACAAACTCCTTGACATCCTGAGACGTCTGCGGCCACCAATACAACCGGGCACACAGTTGCAATGTACCTTGGAGCCCTGGATGACCGTCCAGGACAGACGAATGGACCTCCTCCAGCTGGGAATCGTCCACCACAGGGACCCCAAAACTGTGTGACAAGGCATCAGTCTTCACATTTTTAGATCCAGGCACATAAATAACCACAAAATTGAAACGTGTGAAAAACAGAGCCCAGTGTGCCTGCCGGGCATTAAGGCACTTAGCGAACTCCAAATAAACCAAGTTCATATGGTCCGTAATGACTGTAATAGAGTGCCAGGCCCCCTCCAGGAAGTGTCTCCATTCTTCAAAGACCCATTTAATAGCTAACAATTCCCTATTACTAATATCGTAATTGCGCTCTGTTGGGTTAAATTTCTTAGAGAAAAAGGCACAAGGTTGGAGACATGCCCGGCCTGAGGATTCCTGGGAGAGAACTGCCCCTGCTCCATGTTCTGAGGCATCGACCTCAATGACGAATGGGCGGTTAAGATAAGGCTGAACCAGCATCGGTGCTGTGGAGAAAGCCCTCTTGAGAAGTACGAAAGCCTCTACAGCCTCCGGAGACCAGGAGTCAACCTCCGCTTCCTTGTTTGTAAGGTCGGTCAAGGGTTTGGCCACAATCGAAAAATTCTTAATACATTTTCGATAAAAATTAGCAAAACCCAAAAAGCGTTGCAAAGCTTTTAAATTGCTGGGTTGCACACATTCAGTAATGGCCCTAGCCTTGTCCAAATCCATACGTACGGCCAAAGGAGAAATGACATAACCTAAAAATGAGATCTCCTGAGCCCCAAACAGACATTTCTCCAGCTTAGCAAACAAGTGATGTTCCCGGAGACGCGACAGAACAGTACGCAAATGCTCGACATGAGACTCCCAATCAGGAGAAAAGACCAAAATGTCGTTGAGATATATGACTATGAACCTGCCCAACAAATCATGAAAAATGGTGTTCATGAAGCCCTGAAAAACTGCCAGAGCGTTACATAACCCGAACGGCATGACTAAACATTCGAAATGCCCTAATGGTGTGTTAAAAGCAGTCTTCCACTCGTCTCCCTCTTTGACGCGAATCAGATTGTAGGCTCCCCTGAGGTCGAGTTTGGAGAACCACTTGGCCCCCACAATCTGATTTAGGAGATCCGGGATCAAGGGTAGAGAGTATTCGTTCTTGATAATAATCTTATTCATGGCTCTATAATCAACACATGGCCGGAGACCACCATCCTTCTTTTCCATGAAAAATAAACCTGCCCCTGCAGGAGCCTCTGAAGGATGAATATGGCCCTTGGCCAGACTCTCAGTGATGTGTTCCCTCATAGCCTCCCATTCAGGAACAGTTACATTATATATTTCCCCCTTGGAAATCTTACTCCTGGGAATTAGGTCTATCTTGCAATCCCACTCCCAATGGGGGGTGGGGGGTAGTGCTTCAGACAGTTGTTTAGAAAAACACGTCCTCAAAACCCTCAATATATTTAAGTAACACAAATTCCTCACCACTAACTGATTGAATGAACCGGAACCGAAACCAGGTTATCTTTGCAAGTTGAGCCTTACTGGACCAATTCAGAGTGAGCCCAGTCAATCTGCTGGTTATGGAGTCTTAACCATGGCAAACCCAGAATCACATCTACAGAAAGATTCTCCATCACCATAAAGGAACAGTTCTCGGTGTGTAACACGCCCACCGAGAACTGAACCTCTGAAGTTCTTCTCCTGAAAATACCAGCATACAGGGGAGTGGAGTCAATTCCGGAGACCCGTACAGGGTGGCTCAGGAGTTGCAGACACTGAGACATGGGTTTAATAAACTTAAAATTCACAAAATTTGTGGCTGCGCCGGAATCAATAAGCGCTTGGCCAACAAAATGATAACTACCGTAAATAATAGCACAAGGAAGAAACTATTTTGAATATTCCAGAAGTACCTGAGTTCCAAGGCTATTCCTCCGGTCATCACCTAGGAGTGGAAGTTTTCCTGCAGCTGTCTCTTGCAGCAGGTGACGACCCGGTGTCCTGGACCTCCACAGGAGAGGCATAACCAGTGCTTGAGCCAGTACTCATTAAGCTCCTGTGGAGACATGGAGCCTAGTTCCATAGGTTCTGCATCTTTGGTAGGTGAGGCCTGGGCCTGGTTCCCCAGAAGAGCAGGAGGTTCTCTGAGCTGAGGGTTGCGTCTGGCTCTAAGTCGTCAGTCCACCCTAACTGCCAAGGTCATGGCTTGATCTAATGTCTCCGGTTCAAGATGTGACAACAACAGATCCTTTACCGCCTCAGACAGCCCAGTCAGAAACAAATCCTTTAAAGCACGGTCATTCCATCGGGACTCAACACAAAACTGACAGAACTGTGAACAATATTCTCCCACTGAGCATCTATCCTGGCAAAGTTTTAACAGCTTACTGACAGCATTCTCCGCCCCATCGGGTTCATCATATATTTGACCCAGGGCCGAGAAAAAAGCTTCGACGGACTGACGAGGTGGTGAGTCGGGTGGCAATGAAAATACCCAATTTTGAGGATCATCTCTCAACCCTGATATAGTTAAGCCCACCCTCTGGTATTCAGAACCAGATGAGTGGGGTCGCAAACTAAAATATAACTTGCAACCCTCCTGGAAAGTAAAGAAGGCTCTACGGTCACCTGAAAAGAAGTCTGGCATGGTGGCCTTAGCTGGTGGGGCTATTGTGGATCTTTGTTCCTGCTGCTGAAGTCAAGCTGACAGATCCTGTACCAAACCAGTTAGGGCTTGTACCTGGTTCACCAGAGCAGATACAGCCTCCATATTTGGACTCAACAGGGCAGGTCAGACAGAAAAACCCAAGATCGTTTTTGCCAGTGTTTCTTTTAGGGCTGGTAGGGGACAGATGGTCATGGGGGGTCCCTACACCAGCCCACTCCTGTATCCCTACCTACTTGGTTCCTTGGGCTAAGCCCCAGGGTGACAACTGGGTGGTGGTCCCTGCTCTGACCTAGTGACAGGGACCCCAAGGGAGAGGGACAGGAGACAGATGGTCAAACAAGATGGGTCAAAACCTACCAAGAGCAAATGAAAGAGGGTAACAAAAAGAGTAGTCAGGGAAAGCCGATTCAAACTGGGAAGGCATGTGAACAGTACAAAAAGACTAAGACAGGAGCGGAGTCCAAGACCAAAATGGGTCAAAGAACAAAACAGTTAGGAACAGTATATGCGAGTGCTAACAGAGGTAAGTCTAATGAAACACTGGCAACCTCTGCTAGCACCCAGCAGCCTGATATGTGAGAGTCCCCGTCCAGAAGGGGTGGGGAAAGGTGATACGCCAATAAGGGAGATGATAAGACCGTCTCTCTCCCGTGTCCGTGTACTATACAGAAAGCCACGCGGCCAGCCAGAGGGAGGGAGTGCGGCCCTGAGTGCGGCGGGGCATGCACCGCGGGCGGGAGCGGGCAACCACCAACATGGGGGAACCCCGACTGGAGCCACCCGCACTGATACCCGGGGCGCCAGGAGGAGCAGAGTGCGACAGCCGGCTGCCAGCACCCCCAGCGGTAACCCTATATCTGACACATCATTGCAAAAAGATAGTGGAATCCGCATCATCGCCTAGCAATGGATCGGCACAATCTGTACTGTGCATGTGTGCTGGAGCACCGGCTGGCACATCCGCAGCACAGATTAGAAGACGGTGGACAGGTATGCTGGGGTCGCTGGCCGGGCAAAGGGTCCGAATCCGCTGTGGGATCCCGCATACAGAATCCAACCTGGCCGTGTGTAGGCAGCCAAAGGAAGGAAATGGTGGAAGCAGAAGAGAGATAATGTATGCGAAAATATGTTACCCTTCCATAGGGAGATAATCCAATAGAAAGAGTGTTATAGATGGGCATATTCCAGCTGAGGTGTCTAAATCTGTAAGAATGAGATGTAATACTGCGTATAAAATGAGATTGAAGATAGGAAACTAGTTATAAAGCATTGAATTACCAAAATGAGCTGTACAAAAAATCTGCCTGTTGTATTTTCCTGTAAAGAAATCTGAAAATGTTGGCTATTTACTGTCCCTTAAAATTGAGCAGTAGTTTGCATTCAACTGTGTGTGTATGTCTATGAATGCTATCGTCAGTGCAAATTGTTTGTATAAAAACAATATTTTGAAAATGAGATATCTGGAAATTAGTTCATACAGATTTTTTCTCCAGGTCAGATGTATACTATATAAGGGTATTCTGGCATTTATTATAGAACAGATTGTGTTGGGATTTCTACAGGACAGCACTATGGCAATACAGATTAAGCAATTAACCTTGATGTCACTGTAATTATTAAGATACTTTAGCAAAATGAACTAATTTCCCCAAAGGATGTTTTCCTGAAATTAACTTCCAATATTTTTGAGATGCCAAAATAGGAAATGTTAATGGAAAATTAAATTGGCAATTTTAACAACTCTTTGGGGTAAATGACTATATATAATTTCTTTAGAATTTGGCTGAAAGATAAATTGCTGAAAAAAACTAAAACTTAAAATAGATTAAATAAATTCATGGATCAGTAATGATTATTTAAGCACAACATATTCTCAGGTTTTTCTAGCAAAAGTGAGACAGGAAAATCTGTGATCTCATGTCTGGAGGTAATGCTACGGGTGCTTCTGATGGTAATTTTACTCAGGACCAAAAGTGCTGATGTTTTGTAATAATGTGATATTGTAAATGCAAATATGCTGTTAATTTGTAATACTGATATACTTTAACATGGATGTTTATCTCAGGAGGGTGGACTATATGTTCTTTATTACATGTGGAATGCAGTTGTAACTTTTGCTGATGGTTATCATTTTTCCTAAAAGATGATTAGCTAACCTAGAGACTGCTTCACAGTTTATATTAACACAGAGATAATCAAAGTTAAGTGCCATAAAACTACAAATGCTTTATTGAAAACATAAATAAAACCCACATGACAATACTACACAAAGAGACTACAGTAAAAATCACAGATCCAATAGGTGTAAAGTTAAAATGTATGACAGGTCTCAGCAATGTATTGCATAGCACATATAAAGAATATGCATAAAATACACAAGCTACAGACACAATTGCTAAATACAACCTTGCATATGCAAATATACCAAGTCCAAATGGAGAATATGTATAAATGTAAAAAATACCAAGGGATGACTATATATATAAATATTAGAGATGAGCGAATGTACTCGTCCGAGCTTGATATTCGTGCGAATATTAGCGTGTTCGGGATGCTCGTTACTCGTAACGAGTACCACGCGATGTTCTGGTTACTTTCAGTTTCCTCTCTGAGACGTTAGCGCGCTTTTCTGGCCAATTGAAAGACAGGGAAGGCATTACAACTTCCCCCTGTGACGTTCAAGCCCTATACCACCCCCCTGCTGTGAGTGGCTGGGGCGATCTGATGTCACCCGAGTATAAAAGTCGGCCCCTCCCGCGGCTCGCCACACATGCCTTGTGAGTTAGCTGAGGGAAAGTACTATCGTGCTGGTGCTGCTGTAGGGAGAGCGTTAGGAGTCAGTGTAGGCTTCAAGAACCCCAACGGTCCTTCTCAGGGCCACATCTACCTGTGAGCAGGCTGCTGCTAGCAGTGTTTTTTTTTTTTTTTTTCCTCAAAATCGGCAGTGCAGAGCATTGCACCCGGCATTAGGGACAGAAGTGGTGTATAGGCAGGGAGAGTGTTAGGAGTGAGTGTAGCCTTCAAGAACCTCAACGGTCCTTTCTAGGGCCAAATTTAAGCGTGTGCAGTACTGTGCTGGCTGCTGTTAGCAGTGTTGCATATTTTTTTTTTTCTAAAAATCGTCTGTGCAGAGCATTGCACCCTCCATTGATACTACAGGGACAGAATTGTGTAGGCAGGGCCACAACACAGTTATTGTTCATTGAATATACGCAGTCGGTCCTTCCCTTTGCAAAAAAGGAAAAGAAATTATATTTGGCCTGCCTGTGTCAGTCCTAAGGTCTCCATGTACGTGTGTGCTGCGTGGAGAACGTACAAAAATCAGACGCAACCAGCTACGGTTTACTGCAGCCTAGCGCCATTGTCTTTCCTGACTGGCAAATACCTGCTCTGCTAGAGTTAATAACTCTGCTACACTAAAGTTGTGTGTCACTTTTTCAGGGCCACACTACAGTTCTAAAAGTTATTGTTCATTGAATATACGCAGTGGGTCCTTCCCTTTGCAATAAAGGAAAAGAAATTATATTTGGCCTGCCTGTGTCAGTCCTAAGGTCTCCGTGTACGTGTGTGCTGCGTGGACAACGTACAAAAATCAGACGCAACCAGCTACGGTTTACTGCAGGCTTGCGCCATTGTCTTTCCTGACTGGCAAATACCTGCTCTGCTAGAGTTAATAACTCTGCTACACTATAGTTGTGTGACACTTTTTGAGGGCCACACCACAGATATTAAACTTCTTGTTCATTGAATATACGCAGTGGGGTCTTCCCTTTGCTAAAAAGGACAAAAAATTATATTTGGCCTGCCTGTGTCAGTCCTAAGGTCTCCGTGTACGTGTGTGCTGCGTGGACAACGTACAAAAATCAGACGCAACCAGCTACGGTTTACTGCAGGCTTGCGCCATTGTCTTTCCTGACTGGCAAATACCTGCTCTGCTAGAGTTAATAACTCTGCTACACTAAAGTTGTGTGTCACTTTTTCAGGGCCACACTACAGTTCTAAAAGTTATTGTTCATTGAATATACGCAGTGGGTCCTTCCCTTTGCAATAAAGGAAAAGAAATTATATTTGGCCTGCCTGTGTCAGTCCTAAGGTCTCCGTGTACGTGTGTGCTGCGTGGACAACGTACAAAAATCAGACGCAACCAGCTACGGTTTACTGCAGGCTTGCGCCATTGTCTTTCCTGACTGGCAAATACCTGCTCTGCTAGAGTTAATAACTCTGCTACACTATAGTTGTGTGACACTTTTTGAGGGCCACACCACAGATATTAAACTTCTTGTTCATTGAATATACGCAGTGGGTGCTTCCCTTTGCTAAAAAGGACAAAAAATTATATTTGGCCTGCCTGTGTCAGTCCTAAGGTCTCCGTGTACGTGTGTGCTGCGTGGACAACGTACAAAAATCAGACGCAACCAGCTACGGTTTACTGCAGGCTTGCGCCATTGTCTTTCCTGACTGGCAAATACCTGCTCTGCTAGAGTTAATAACTCTGCTACACTATAGTTGTGTGACACTTTTTGAGGGCCACACCACAGATATTAAACTTCTTGTTCATTGAATATACGCAGTGGGGTCTTCCCTTTGCTAAAAAGGACAAAAAAATTATATTTGGCCTGCCTGTGTCAGTCCTAAGGTCTCCGTGTACGTGTGTGCTGCGTGGACAACGTACAAAAATCAGACGCAACCAGCTACGGTTTACTGCAGGCTTGCGCCATTGTCTTTCCTGACTGGCAAATACCTGCTCTGCTAGAGTTAATAACTCTGCTACACTATAGTTGTGTGACACTTTTTGAGGGCCACACCACAGATATTAAACTTCTTGTTCATTGAATATACGCAGTGGGTGCTTCCCTTTGCTAAAAAGGACAAAAAATTATATTTGGCCTGCCTGTGTCAGTCCTAAGGTCTCCGTGTACGTGTGTGCTGCGTGGACAACGTACAAAAATCAGACGCAACCAGCTATGGTTGAGTGCAGCCTTGCGCCAATTTCTTTCCTGCCTGGGAAATCAAATCACTGGTAATACAGCATGCTGAGGGGTAGGGGTAGGCCTGGAGGATGTGGACGCGGCCGAGGACGCGGAGGGCCAAGTGAGGGTGTGGGCACAGGCCGAGCCAGTGCGGTGGCCAGGGGTAGAGGCAGGGCCAGACCGAATAATCCACCAACTGCTTCCCAAAGCGCCATGCCACCCTGCAGAGGTCAAGGTGCTCTACGGTGTGGCAATTTTTTCACAGAGACGCCTGACGACCGACGAACAGTGGTGTGCAACCTTTGTCGCGCCAAGATCAGCTGGGGAGGCACCACCAACAGCATGCGCAGGCATATGATAGCCAAGCACCCCACAAGGTGGGACGATGCCCATTCACCGCCTCCGGTTTGCACCACTGCCTCTCCCCCTGTGCCCCAACCTGCCACTGAAATCCAACCCCCCTCTGAGGACACAGGCACTACCGTCTCCTGGCCTGCACCCACACCCTCACCTCCGCTGTCCTCGGCCCCATCCAGCAATGTCTCTCAGCGCAGCGTCCAGACGTCGCTAGTGCCACAGTTTGAGCGCAAGCGCAACTACGACGCCACGCACCCGCACGCTCAAGCGTTAAACGTGCACATTGCAAAATTGATCAGCCTAGAGATGCTGCCGTATAGGCTTGTGGAAACGGAGGCTTTCAAAAGCATGATGGCGGCGGCGCCCCGCGCTACTCGGTTCCCAGTCGCCACTACTTTTCCCGATGTGCCGTCCCAGCCCTGCACGACCACGTCTCCCGCAACATTGTACGCGCCCTCACCAACGCGGTTACTGCCAAGGTCCACTTAACAACGGACACGTGGACAAGCACAGGCGGGCAGGGCCACTATATCTCCCTGACGGCACATTGGGTGAATTTAGTGGAGGCTGGGACAGAGTCAGAGCCTGGGACCGCTCACGTCCTACCCACCCCCAGAATTGCGGGCCACAGCTCGGTGGTGGTATCTGCGGCAGTGTATGCTTCCTCCACTAAAGCACCTTCCTCCTCCTCCTCCAACGCAACCTCTGTCTCGCAATCAAGATGTGTCAGCAGCACGTCGCCAGCAGTCGGTGTCACGCGGCGTGGCAGCACAGCGGTGGGCAAGCGTCAGCAGGCCGTGCTGAAACTACTCAGCTTAGGAGAGAAGAGGCACACGGCCCACGAACTGCTGCAGGGTCTGACAGAGCAGACCGACCACTGGCTTGCGCCGCTGAGCCTCCAACCGGGCATGGTCGTGTGTGACAACGGCCGTAAGCTGGTGGCGGCTCTGCAGCTCGGCAGCCTCACGCACGTGCCATGCCTGGCCCATGTCTTTAATTTGGTGGTTCAGCGCTTTCTGAAAAGCTACCCCCACTTGTCATACCTGCTCGGAAAGGTGCGCCAGCTCTGCGCACATTTCCGCAAATCCCACACGCACGCTGCCACCCTGCGGACACTGCAACATAGGTTTAATCTGCCAGTGCACCGACTGCTGTGCGACGTGCCCACACGGTGGAACTCTACGCTCCACATGTTGACCAGACTCTATGAGCAGCGTATAGCTATAGTGGAATACCAACTCCAACTTGCGCGGCGCAGTGGGAGTCAGCCTCCTCAATTATTTACAGAAGAGTGGCCCTGGTTGGCAGCCATCTGCCAGGTCCTTGGAAAATTTGAGGAGTCTACCCAGGTGGTGAGCGGCGATGCTGCAATCATTAGCGTCACCATTCCTCTGCTATGCATCTTGAGAAGTTCCCTGCAAAGCATAAAGGCAGACGCTTTGCGCTCGGAAACAGAGCCGGGGGAAGACAGTATGTCGCTGGATAGTCAGAGCACCCGCCTGTCTATATCTCAGCGCGTTGAGGAGGAGGAAGAGGAGCATGAGGAGGATGAGGAGGAGGGGGAAGAGACAGCTTGGCCCACTGGTGAGGGTACACATGCTGCTGGGCTGTCATCCTTTCAGCGTGTATGGCCTGAGGAGGAGGAAGAGGAGGAGGAGTAGGAGGATCCTGAAAGTGATCTTCCTAGTGAAGACAGCCATGTGTTGCGTACAGGTACCCTGGCACACATGGCTGACTTCATGTTAGGATGCCTTTCTCGTGACCCTCGCGTTACACGCATTCTGGCCACTACGGATTACTGGGTGTACACACTGCTCGACCCACGCTATAAGGAGAACCTTCCCACTCTCATTCCCGAAGAGGAAAGGGGTTCGAGAGTGTTGCTATACCACAGGGCGCTGGTGGACAAACTGATGGTAAACTTCCAATCCGACAGCGCTAGTGGCCGAAGGTGCAGTTCTGAGGGCCAGGTAGCAGGGGAGGCGCTGAGATCAGGCAGTATGTACAGCGCAGGCAGGGGAACATTCTCCAAGGCCTTTGCCAGCTTTATGGCTCCCCAGCAAGACTGTGTCACCGCTCCCCAGTCAAGGCTGAGTCGGCGGGAGCACTGTAAAAGGATGGTGAGGGAGTACGTAGCCGATCGCAAGACCGTCCTCCGTGACGCCTCTGCCCCCTACAACTACTGGGTGTCGAAGCTGGACACGTGGCCTGAACTAGCGCTGTATGCCCTGGAGGTGCTTGCTTGTCCTGCGGCTAGCGTCTTGTCAGAGAGTGTGTTTAGTGTGGCTGGGGGAATCATCACGGATAAGCGTACCCACCTGTCAAACGACAGTGCCGACAGGCTTACACTCATCAAGATGAACAAAGCCTGGATTTCCCCAGACTTCTCTTCTCCACCAGCGGACAGCAGCGATACGTAAGCAATACGTAGGCTGCAGCCGCGGATGGAAGCTACGTTCTCTCTCACCATCCAAAACAGGGGCATTTCTGCTTCATCAATCTGTGTCTAATATTCCTCCTCCTCCTCCTGCTCCTCCTCCTGAAACCTCACGTAATCACGCTGAACGGGCAATTTTTCTTAGGGCCACAAGGCTCACTCATAATTTTTCTAAACAATTTTTATATGTTTCAATGCTCTTAAAAGCGTTGAAACTTTAACTTGAACCAATTTTTCGTTAAACTGGGCTGCCTCCAGGCCTAGTTACCACTTAAGCCACATTAACCAAAGCGATTAATGGGTTTCACCTGCCATCTTGGTTGGGCATGGCCAATTTTTTGGATGTACATTAGTACTGTTGATACAGCAATTTTTGTGGGCCCTCGCCTACAGTGTAATCAAATGAATATTTAGCCCACCTGCATTACAGCTGACGTTACATCCGCTGTGTTGGGCAATGCAATGGGATATTTTTGTGTATCGCCGGTGGGTTCCAGGGAGCCACCCATGCTGTAGGTGCACACGGAGTTTAACCTACATCTGTCCACTTGTAAAGAACCCCAGTCTGACTGGGGCATGCAGTGTGGGCCGAAGCCCACCTGTATTAAGCACGACATTACTACCTCAGCTGTGTTGGGCAATGCAATGGGATATTTCTATGTACCGCCGGTGGCTTCCTGGCACCCACCCATGCTGTGGGTCCACAGGGAATTATAAATGCATCTGTTTCCACTTGTAAAGAACCCCAGTCTGACTGGGGCATGCAGTGTGGGCCGAAGCCCACCTGTATTAAGCACGACATTACTACCTCAGCTGTGTTGGGCAATGCAATGGGATATTTCTATGTACCGCCGGTGGCTTCCTGGCACCCACCCATGCTGTGGGTCCACAGGGAATTATAAATGCATCTGTTTCCACTTGTAAAGAACCCCAGTCTGACTGGGGCATGCAGTGTGGGCCGAAGCCCACCTGCATTAAGCACGACATTACTACCTCAGCTGTGTTGGGCAATGCAATGGGATATTTTTATGTACCGCCGGTGGGTTCCAGGGAGCCACCCATGCTGTAGGTGCACACGGAGTTTAACCTACATGTGTCCACTTGTAAAGAACCCCAGTCTGACTGGGGCATGCAGTGTGGGCCGAAGCCCACCTGTATTAAGCACGACATTACTACCTCAGCTGTGTTGGGCAATGCAATGGGATATTTCTATGTACCGCCGGTGGCTTCCTGGCACCCACCCATGCTGTGGGTCCACAGGGAATTATAAATGCATCTGTTTCCACTGGTAAAGAACCCCAGTCTGACTGGGTCATGCAGTGTGGGCCGAAGCCCACCTGCATTAAGCACGACATTACTACCTCTGCTGTGTTGGGCAATGCAATGGGATATTTTTATGTACCGCCGGTGGGTTCCAGGGAGCCACCCATGCTGTGGGTCCACAGGGACTTCACAATAGGGAGTTGTACCTGCCTGTGTCTATGAATTAAAAACCGCGGTCTGACTGGGGCATGCAGACACCTTGATAGAATGAATAGTGTGTGGCACATAGGTTCCCCATTGCTATGCCCACGTGTGCAGCTCCTGATGGCGGTGGCACAGGATTCTATTTCTCATTGCTTCTGTACAGCATTGTGGGCTATCGCCCCGCCCCTTTTAAAGAGGGTCGCTGCCTAGCCGTGCCAACCCTCTGCAGTGTGTGCCTGTGGTTCCTCGTCATGGCAGACGCACTTCTAAATAGACATGAGGGTGGTGTGGCATGAGGGCAGCTGAAGGCTGCGCAGGGACACTTTGGTGTGCGCTGTGGGGGGGAGGGGGGGGGGTTGGGCAGCATGTAACCCAGGAGAAGTGGCAGTGGAGTGTCATGCAGGCAGTGATTGTGCTTTGTTGGAGGTAGTGTGGTGCTTAGCTAAGGTATGCCATGCTAATGAGGGCTTTTCAGAAGTAAAAGTTTTTGGGAGGGGGGGGGGGGCCCACTCTTGCCGCTATTGTGGCTTAATAGTGGGACCTGTGAACTTGAGATGCAGCCCAACATGTAGCCCCTCGCCTGCCCTATCCGTTGCTGTGTCGTTCCCATCACTTTCTTGAATTGCCCAGATTTTCACACAAGGAAACCTTAGCGAGCATCGGCGAAATACAAAAATGCTCGGGTCGCCCATTGACTTCAATGGAGTTCGTTACTCGAAACGAACCCTCGAGCATCGCGAAAAGTTCGTCCCGAATAACGAGCACCCGAGCATTTTGGTGCTCGCTCATCTCTAATAAATATCCCAAACTGTACCATAACATATGCAAGTGTAGAGTACAGACGTGGATGTGCATAAGTTTCTAGATGTTTCTGAATGGTCTATGTTTGTCTTGTGCCTATGTGTTGTCAGTGTCTTCCATGTGAATGAATATGATGTGTATTGCAGAGCTGCAGCACTGAATAGGTTGCTGTCTGGGTTATGTCTGGAAATGTATCTTTTGTATGTCATGTGACCTTGTCATATATATGTGTTTGCAAGGTGCAGGAGTCTTTTTCCAAGAGTCTTCATTTTTCTGTTTTCTGAGAGCCTGTTGGCACACAGACACCTTCGGTCTGTGGGCTGCGAAGATGGAAGAGGCAGAGAGAATGCTGTGTGTGTTCTGGGCCTAACCTACCCAGGCCTTTATGCTGAACACCAAGAGAAACCACAAGCCTGCGTGAGTTCATCGTGTAGAGCTGAGTGCAGTTCCCAAACCATGAGTGTGTACCGGGAGAGAGTTCTAAAAGTGAGAGTAAGAAGAGTGTCCAGGAATAGATCCCTGCAGTTAACAAGCCTATGGATTCATCTGCTCTTCCGTTTTTTCTTCCCTGTCAAACCACAATCTTCCTGCACCAGTATCCTGGCAGTGGCTGTAAATTGTTTTGGACAGTTTCTACTTTGTACAAGTTTACTTCTCAAGTAAATGGCTTTAGTGACCGTTCCCATTCAGCCTTTTGAATGTAACCTCTGTGTGTGTGGACTCATTATTACATCTTCTGGAATTCACAGCAGAGGACGGAACGGTGGCATCACACGTGACAAGAGACTAAGCTAAACCACAGTTAGGTTAATCTCCCTTTAAAAGCCTGTTTTTGGTCCCCTGCACGTGTCCCTGGTTACCCTCCAGGTGGGAGACGGTAAAGCCACCATGACACTCTAAGCTGCTGTCTCCTAGGCTGGGGCCTGCTCCTCGGATGCTGCACAAGGAAAGATAAGTACCAGTGGATCCGAAAGACACCACAATGAGTGTTTTATTCCCTTCCTCATGTTTTCTCATTATGCAGTGTAATGGGTAGAAAACTGTCAATCATGGAGGGTGGGCAGGGCTAACAGCACGTAATGTATAAACTGGACTCATCTCTTGCTGGGAGCTGCGAAAACAACCTGTAAGTTCTTAAAAACTGCTGCACATTACGTAAGTGACAGACTATTGTTTAACATGTCTGTAATTACTTTATGTTGCCCTCAGTGAGGACAGCAAAAAATACATGATGGTTCCCTTTAATAAGATAATGTATACCTATATTGTATATATGTACATACAGGAGTGGGTTGGACCAAGAGTTCACAAGCTCCCTGGGACGGGCCCTAAGCAGATACTTTGGTCCACCCAGCTTTTCCTTTGTTGTGGCCGACTGCTTCCTCCTGTTTCTGTTCTGCAATTTGTGCTGTGATTGCTTTCCTCTCAGAAGCCGCAGCAGAAGTCAGTAACTCAGGTGGTCCTACAGACTACAGGAGCAAATAGACCAAGTCCTGGACTTTCAGCATTCCGGAGTTGGCAGTGGGATGATGTCATTCTATCATGCTGCCTGCGCCAGTCCAGAAGAGGACCCTGCTCCACTAATGTTTAGGTAAGCATAATATGTATATATAGTGCCTTATATGCCTAAGAAGCATAATTAAGATATAAGAACTTTTGCAATACAAGACACTGTAAGGCTGTCTGTTCACAGCCGTGACAGAATATCGCTAGTGATATTCCTTAGCGGGGGAGGAGGGGGGAGCATTGATAGGTCTCTGTGGTGAGATAGGCTCACCGTGGAGAATTGCGGCAAATCGCAGCATGCCACGATTTGAATCCCACGAGCGGAGAATCGCTATGATTCTCAGCTCGTGGACATCAGGCTGTGCTTTCCATAGTTAGTCTATGGAAAGCGTTCACTGCATTACCTGCGGCTGGATTATTCCCGCGGATAACACAGTGACATATCGCCCGTGGACAGGCAGCCTTACAATTACTAATTACTTACAATATACAGGACACTATTACTGTTATGGGACAACCTTTTAGTATTAAGGATGCACTATAAATGCTATTAAAGAAGTTTTCAGAGACTTTAAAAAAATACAGGCTTAACCCTTTAGTGACCAGGCCATTGCCTTTTTATGTCCTGCCCAAGTGGGCTTTATTCTCTGAGGGTGTAAAAATATGTGTCCTGCAGGGAATAAAGCCACGTGGGCTTTGGACGTGACAGCTCCATGCTGTCGGTGCCCGCAGGTAGCAGACAGCATGGAGCTGTCATCCTGGGCTGCGGGCAGTCCCCCCGGCAATGCGATCGGCGCTGTCCAATGGATAGTGCCGATCGCATAAAAGTTGAAAAAAGTTTAAAAAGAGTTAAAGATTCAGCTGCCCTCATGGATCGGATCCATGGGGGCAGCTGAGATTACTCACCCCTGTCCGCCGCACTGCTCCCCGCTGTCCTGGTCCTCCAGGCCCCGAAGCCGGCCTTCTGCGCATGCACGCCAGACAGCATTACGTCAAGGCCCGGAGCCGCGGGAAATTTAAAATCTCCTGGCTCCCGGCTCCTGTAGGTAGCCGGGAGGCAGGAGATGTCAGCGGGGACTGCGGTGAGCGGTCCCTGGTACCGCGATCGCCGTTATCCAATGGATAACGGTGTTCGCGGAAAAGTAAAGAAAAGTTTTAAAAAAAAAGTTTCACCTCCCCTCATGGATCAGATCCATGAGGGAAGGTGAAAATACTCACCCCCCTTCCTCCAAGTCCTCCCACAGTGCTCGGGATCCACTGATGGCTTCTGCGCATGCGCCGATGTGGCGCGCATGTGCAGAAGGCCAGCGAGCCCGGCAAATTCAAAATCTCGCCCTCTGTTCTGTTAATGAAATCACATTAAGTGCCCCTTTAATTCGAACCTCTCATTTCCGCCTCCAAGACTTTTCCAGAGCAGCACCAGTCCTCTGGAACGTGCTACCCAAAACTCTCCGGGCAATCACTGACACACAAAACAGGCGTACTTTAAAAATGCACTTCTTCAGGGAGGCATACCATATCCCCTAAACCAAACCCTCTTTCCTCCACCTGATAACATGCTCCCTGTCCTAGCGACTGCAATCTCTGCTAGCCGTAATCAACCACCTCTGCAGACATACTGATTCAGCCACTAAATAGCGCAACTATACTATTGTCTGTGTATATCATCCCTTACTCTCCACCTCGTCATACCTTGCATATCTCCAGCCTCTTTACCTTCTGTATCACCCCATTATTTGTAGTATGTAAGTTTGTTGGAGCAGGACCCTCACTCCTACTGTTTCCATCAATTGAAAACTATGGTTTTGTTTTTATTCCCCTTGTCTTGTAAGCACTGCGGAATATGTTGGCGCTATGTAAATAAAGATTATTATGAGCTTGGTTCTGGTACCATGTACATGTTATAGTGTTGGTCCTGGTGCTGTATGTATGTTATGGGCTTAGTCCTGGTACTGTATTTCGGTCATGAGGTTGTTTCTGGTGATATATTTACCTGCTGAACTTTGTTCCTATGCTGTGTGCATACATTGAGAGGTTTGTTCTGTTGACATATTTATGTTAAATAGATAAATAGGTTAAGGGTAGAAATGCATGGTGCTCTGACTGTATGCTGCCAAATTGCACGCATCCACACTTGCTATTGGCTGCAGAATATTGGCAAAATCTGAACAATTAATGGATTTTGGAGCAGATCCATGGCCGAATTCATCCGTTCAGTTGAAAATGTGAAATCTGCTCCAGATTCACAGCAAAAGCCCGTATCGAAATCAGCACCAAATACTGCAATTTTGATGGGATTTTAGTGCATATCAGCACCAAAATACACAACCTGTGAATGTACTCTTAACATGTAATATCATCTATTCTGAAATGCTATAGATAACTTGGTTATAATTTGTCAGGAAAGTTGTTCTGTTTTTTTTTTTTAACCATTTCTGAAAAATCTATCCATCTATTCAGGTTCAGACTGGCCCACTGGGGATTTTGTGAATCTCCCGGTGGGCGCCAGAGCCAATATGTGGGCATCTATGTTTAAGAGCCTCAGACATCTCTATTGCTGCCCCTCCCTGCAGCTGGATCGTGCTGTGTACCTAGTCATAGTATCTGTCTGCATGCTTGGGGCCCATTGCATTTATCCATGGGCCCCACCTCCCAAACTAAACTACAGGGCCCCAGAAGCTTTCAAGCTGTTGCTGCATGCAGCATTTCCCAACCACTGTGTCCCATTCCGGGTACAGAGCATGGCGGTGAGATCTGTGCTGCTCTCAGGCTGGGTTCACTCGGGAAGGAATTTAGTGGAATTTCCGTGCAGACTTTCGACGCAGAATTCAAATCTGCGAAATATCAATTTTGGCGCTGTTTCCGCTGCTGACTCACATCTCTCTATTGGGAGAGATTTGTGCAGCGGAATACAGGCGGGTTTTGAAGCAACCTTTCCGCTGTGAAAATCTTGTGGAATTTCCGTGTGGTCCCGCTGTGACATTCCGTGAGATTTCCATCGCATGGGAACCCAGCCTTATAGAGCATACAACAGGGGAAAAAAGATCCCAGGCAGCAAACTGAAGCTGTCAAAAAATAAGTGTGCTCTAATCAAGTGCTTGTCCCTTTATTGTAAAAAGGTAAATACTATAACATTTATATGTGACTCCATGTGACGTATCTTCCCTACCAATCTGTTGATAAACTACAATGCACAGCATGCCATGACAGCAACACATTTTCAGGATCTACTAGGACTTGTAGTTTTCATCATACCTGGGTAGAAACAGGATTTTTTTTCTAAAACGCTTCTTGCACTGCAGCTAATATTATGTCACAAATACATGCTATTATGTCATAGTGGCTGGACGAGAAGCACATTTTTTCCACTATGTCAAAAGGAAAAATAAAATAGTTACAGCACTTTAAATGCTGTGGTTTAAAAAACTAATAAATATAACTGTTTCCTAAAGATTCAAAAGGGCTGGACCTTAATCCCATCCTTTTAGAATCCTGAAAATGGCACTACTGAATGGGACCTGGATGGACTTCTCTCTGCTATTATTGCAAACTACTGAAACAGAGACCAATAAAGCCCCATTTACACAGGACGACTGTTGAGGAAACGATGCCTGACACTCGTCCCCACATGTACTCGCTCTTGTGCTGTTGCACAGGAGCGAGTATCGTTGGCTCACAGATTTCTCTCCCCCGCCACTCTCCATTCACTTAACACAACGACCATTCAGTACTGAACGGCTGCTATTTATGCTGAGCGATCAACGTTCAGGATTTTATGCACCCTAAACGATGGACGATGACCTGAACGATGATCATTTAGTGTAAATAGCAGCCGTTCAGTACTGAACGTCCACTGTGTTAAGTGAATGAAGAGTGGCGGGGGAGCGCGAGGAGAGAAATCTCCTGCAGCCGCCCCGCTGATGCACCCATGTGACTGAGCCCTTACTGCAGGAAGAAGACGGCCGCACTTCAGGATGGACGACTCCCCACAGCGCTGAAGACAGAACACATGACCGACAATGAAGCCGGTCACATGTTCTTTTTTCCGGCGCTACAGAGAGAAGTCTGTCCTGAAGTGCGGCCGTCTTCTTCCTGCAGTAACACGGGCGCCGATGTGCCCGTGTGACTAAGCCCTAAGTCTTCAATTTGTCATGTTTCTGATCATTTCTGCCATTCTGTGGAGGAAACAATAACATGATGGACTACGCTATTCTTTTCATCACAAAATGCTGCTAGAAACCTTTTGGACTCTAATGACCAAGCACTTTTTTCTCTGTCTATTTCATCATCACATTCCAACAGTTATAACATTTTTGTTTTTCCATAAACCTAGCTTTATAAGGGCCTGTTTTTGTGAGATGAGTTTTATTCATTAATGACACTATTTGGGGGTATGTATAATGTATTGCTTGACTTTTATTACCTGTTTCTGGAAAAATATGAAAAAAAGCAGCAATTCCACAAATGTATTTTTATTAGAGATGAGCGAACACCAAAATGTTCGGGTGTTCGTTATTCGAAACGAACTTCCCGCGATGTTCGAGGGTTCGTTTTGAATAACGAACCCCATTGAAGTCAATGGGCGACCAGAACATTTTTGTATTTCGCCGATGCTCGCTAAGGTTTTCATGTGTGAAAATCTGGGCAATTCAACAAAGTGATGGGAACGACACAGCAACGGATAGGGCAGGCGAGGGGCTACGTGTTGGGCTGCATCTCAAGTTCACAGGTCCCACTATTAAGCCACAATAGCGGCAAGAGTGGCCCCCCCCCCCTCCCAAAAACTTTTACTTCTGAAAAGCCCTCATTAGCATGGCATACCTTTGCTAAGCACCACACTAGCTACAACAAAGCACAATCACTGCCTGGATGACACTCCACTGCCACTTCTCCTGGGTTACATGCTGACCAACCGCCCCCCTCCCCCCCACAGCGCACACCAAAGTGTCCCTGCGCAGCCTTCAGCTGCCCTCATGCCACACCACGCTCATGTCTATTTAGAAGTGCGTCTGCCATGAGGAGGAACCGCAGGCACACACTGCAGAGGGTTGGCACGGCTAGGCAGCGACCCTCTTTAAAAGGGGCGGGGCGATAGCCCACAATGCTGTACAGAAGCAATGAGAAATAGAATCCTGTGCCACCGCCATCAGGAGCTGCACACGTGGGCATAGCAATGGGGAACCTATGTGCCACACACTATTCATTCTGTCAAGGTGTCTGCATGCCCCAGTCAGACTGGTAGTATGTACCTTAACAGTAACCGCGTTGGTGGTAATGTGGTGGTGACTGCGGACCTAGTAGCGCGGTTTTATTTTGTTGGTTTTCGGAATGTGACCAGGATTAAGTGGGCCGTGGCGGGGGGATGGTGGGGGGGCTCTCTTGTAGTGTCGGTAAAGGTGAAATTCTTGGACTGCCACCAGACGAACCAATGCAAAGGCATTTGCCAAGAATGTTTTCCCTGTTGGAGGAGGAGGGGGATGTTTTTGAGGCACTACGTGTCCTCTCCACGTGTCCGTGGTTATATGCACCTTAACAGTAACCGCGTTGGTGGGAAATGGCCTCGCCGCCATCATGTCTTTGGGAAGCCTCTGTTTCCACACCCCAGAGACATACCATTAGCAGCGGTATAGGCAGAGCCCATAATTCGTAACATTTCAGCCATAGCATTAGGACAGGCCCCACTAACATATCACTAGCAGCATTATAGGAGGAGCGCAGTCTTCGTTCCATGTCAGCAATAGTAGCACTCAAGACAGGCCCCAGTAACAATTCCGAAGCAGCAGTATAGCGGGAGCGCAGTCTTTGTTCCATGTCAGCAATAGTAGCACTCAAGACAGGCCCCAGTAACAATTCCGAAGCAGCAGTATAGCGGGAGCGTAGTCTTCGTTCCATGTCAGCAATAGTAGCACTCAAGACAGGCCCCAGTAACAATTCTGAAGCAGCAGTATAGTGGGAGCGCAGTCTTAGTTCCATTTCAGTAGCCTTAGTATAGCCAAGGCCCAAGTTACATTTATGTAGCTAAAGTGTAGGCCAACCCCACACACACTTCTGTACCATGAGTGCAGGCGAAGAACATACAAATTGCTATGATTACACTGTAGGTGAGGGCCCCAAAAAATTGGTGTACCAACAGTACTAATGTACCTCAGTAAACATTGGCCATGCCCAACCAAGATGGCAGGTGAAACCCATTAATCGCTTTGGTTAATGTGGCTTAAGTGGTAACTAGGCCTGGAGGCTGCCCAGTTTAACGAAAAATTGGTTCAAGTTAAAGTTTCAAAGCTTTTAAGAGCATTGAAACATCTAAAAATTGTTTAGAAAAATTAGATGAGTGAGCCTTGTGGCCCTAAGAAAAATTGCCCGTTCAGCGTGATTACGTGAGGTTTCAGGAGGAGGAGCAGGAGGAGGAGGAGGAATATTAGACACAGATTGATGAAGCAGAAATGTCCCCGTTTTGGATGGTGAGAGAGAACGTAGCTTCCATCCGCGGGTGCAGCCTACGTAATGCTTACGTATTGCTGCTGTCCGCTGGTGGAGAAGAGAAGTCTGGGGAAATCCAGGCTTTGTTCATCTTGATGAGTGTTAGCCTGTCGGCACTGTCAGTTGACAGGCGGGTACGCTTATCTGTGATGATTCCCCCAGCCGCACTAAACACCCTCTCCGACAAGACGCTAGCCGCAGGACAAGCAAGCACCTCCAGGGCATACAGCGCTAGTTCAGGCCACGTGTCCAGCTTCGACACCCAGTAGTTGTAGGTGGCAGAGGCGTCACGGAGGACGGTCGTGCGATCGGCTACGTACTCCCTCACCATCCTTTTACAGTGCTCCCGCCGACTCAGCCTTGACTGGGGAGCGGTGACACAGTCTTGGTGGGGAGCCATAAAGCTGTCCAGGCCCTTAAAGACTGTTGCACTGCCTGGGATGTACATGCTGCTCGATCTCCGCACCTCCCCTGCTACCTTGCCCTCGGTACTGCGCCTTCTGCCACTAGCGCTGTCGGCTGGGAATTTTACCATCAGCTTGTCCGCAAGGGTCCTGTGGTATAGCAACACTCTCGAACCCCTTTCCTCTTCGGGAATGAGAGTGGGCAGGTTCTCCTTATAGCGTGGGTCGAGCAGTGTGTACACCCAGTAATCCGTTGTGGCCAGAATGCGTGCAACGCGAGGGTCACGAGAAAGGCATCCTAACATGAAGTCAGCCATGTGTGCCAGGGTACCTGTACGCAACACATGGCTGTCTTCACTAGGAAGATCACTGCCAGGATCCTCCTCCTCCTCCTCCTCCTCCTCCTCAGGCCATACACGCTGAAAGGATGACAGGCAATCAGCCGGTGTACCGTCAGCAGCGGGCCAAGCTGTCTCTTCCCCCTCCTCCTCATCCTCCTCATGCTCCTCCTCCTCCTCCTGTACGCGCTGAGAAATAGACAGGAGGGTGCCCTGACTATCCAGCGGCATACTGTCTTCCACCGCCCCCGTTTCCGAGCGCAAAGCAGCTGCCTTTATGGTTTGC
This sequence comes from Eleutherodactylus coqui, assembly GCF_035609145.1. Taxonomy (NCBI): domain Eukaryota; kingdom Metazoa; phylum Chordata; class Amphibia; order Anura; family Eleutherodactylidae; genus Eleutherodactylus; species Eleutherodactylus coqui. The sequence goes on from NC_089838.1 coordinate 165,752,243, forward strand.
AGGGAATTTCTCCAGATGCATAGCAGAGGAATGGTGACGCTAATGATTGTAGCATCGCCGCTCACCACCTGGGTAGACTCCTCAAAATTACCAAGGACATGGCAGATGTCTGCCAACCAGGCCCACTCTTCTGAAAGGAATTGAGGAGGCTGACTCCCACTGCGCCGCCCATGTTGGAGTTGGTATTCGACTATAGCTCTACGCTGTTCATAGAGCCTGGCCAACATGTGGAGCGTAGAGTTCCACCGTGTGGGCACGTCGCACAGCAGTCAGTGCACTGGCAGCTTAAAGTGATGTTGCAGGGTGCGCAGGGTGGCAGCGTCCGTGTGGGACTTGCGGAAATGTGCGCAGAGCCGGCACGCCTTTACGAGCAGGTCTGACAAGCGTGGGTAGCTTTTCAGAAAGCGCTGAACCACCAAATTAAAGACGTGGGCCAGGCATGGCACGTGCGTGAGGCTGCCGAGCTGCAGAGCCGCCACCAGGTTACGGCCGTTGTCACACACGACCATGCCCGGTTGGAGGCTCAGCGGCGCAAGCCAGCGGTCGGTCTGCTGTGTCAGACCCTGCAGCAGTTCGTGGGCCGTGTGCCTCTTATCGCCTAAGCTGAGTAGTTTCAGCACGGCCTGCTGACGCTTGCCCACCGCTGTGCTGCCACACCGCGCGACACCGACTGCTGGCGACATGCTGCTGCTAACACATCTTGATTGCGAGACAGAGGAGGAGGAGGAGGAGGGTGCTTTAGTGGAGGAAGCATACACCTCCGCAGATACCACCACCGAGCTGGGGCCCGCAATTCTGGGGGTGGGTAGGACGTGAGCGGTCCCAGGCTCTGACTCTGTCCCAGCCTCCACTAAATTCACCCAATGTGCCGTCAGGGAGATGTAGTGGCCCTGCCCGCCTGTGCTTGTCCACGTGTCCGTTGTTAAGTGGACCGTGGCAGTAACCGCGTTGGTGAGGGCGCGTACAATGTTGCGGGAGACGTGGTCGTGCAGGACTGGGACGGCACATCGGGAAAAGTAGTGGCGACTGGGAACTGAGTAGCGCGGGGCCGCCGCCTCCATGATACTTTTGAAGGACTCAGTTTCCACAACCCTATACGGCAGCATCTCAAGGCTGATGAATTTTGCTATGCGGACGGTTAACGTTTGAGCGTGCGGGTGCGTGGCGGCGTACTTGCGCTTGCGCTCCAACAGTTGCGCAAGCGACGGCTGGACGGTGCGCTGAACTACACTGCTGGATGGGGCCGAGGACAGCGGAGATGAGGGTGTGGGTGCAGGCCATGAGGCGGTAGTGCCTGTGTCCTGAGAGGGGGGTTGCATCTCAGTGGCAGGTTAGGGCACAGGGGGAGAGGCAGGGGTGCAAACCGGAGGCGCTGAACGGCCTTCGTCCCACCTTGTGGGGTGCTTGGCCATCATATGTCTGCGCATGGTGGTGGTGGTGAGGCTGTTGGTGTTGGCTCCCCGGCTGAGCTTTGCGCGACAAAGGTTGCACACCACTGTTCGTCGGTCGTCAGGCGTCTCTGTGAAAAACTGCCAGACCTTAGAGCACCTCGGCCTCTGCAGGGTGGCATGGCGCGAGGGGGCGCTTTGGGAAACAGTTGGTGGATTATTCGGTCTGGCCCTGCCTCTACCCCTGGCCACCGCACTGCCTCTTGCAACCTGCCCTGCTGATGCCCTTGACTCCCCCTCTGAAGACCTGTCCTCCTGAGTAAGCGTTGCACACCAGGTGGGGTCAGTCACCTCATCGTCCTGCTGCTCTTCCTCCGAATCCTCTGTGCGCTGCTCCCTCGGACTTACTGCCCTTACTACTACCTCACTGCAAGACAACTGTGTCTGATCGTCATCGTCCTCCTCACCCACAGAAAGTTGTTGAGACAGTTGGCGGAAGTCCCCAGCCTCTTCCCCCGGACCCCGGGAACTTTCGAATGGTTGGGCATCAGTGACGATAAACTCCTCTGGTGGGAGAGGAACCGCTGCTGCCCAATCTAAGCAGGGGCCCGAGAACAGTTCCTGGGAGTGTTCCCACTCCTGAGCAGGTGTCATTGTAGTGGAGTGAGGAGGCTGGGAGGAAGGAGGAGCAGCAGACAGAGGATTCGGATTTGCAGCAGTGGACGGCGCAGAACTGCGTGTTGACGATAGGTTGCTCGAAGCACTTTCTGCCATCCAGGACAAGACCTGCTCACACTGCTCATTTTCTAATAACCGTCTCCCGCGTGGACCCATTAATTGGGCGATGAATGTGGGGACGCCAGAAACGTGCCTCTCTCCTAATCGCGCAGCAGTCGGCTGCGACACACCTGGATCAGGAGCTCGGCCTGTGCCCACACCCTGACTTGGCCCTCCGCGTCCTCGGCCGCGTCCACGTCCTCTAGGCCTACCCCTACCCCTCAGCATGCTGTATTACCAGTGATTTGATTTCACAGGCAGGAAATAAATTGGCGCAAGACTGCAGGCCAAATATAATTTTTTCCCTTTTTTGAAAACGAAAGGCCCCACTGCCTCTAGTGAATGAATAATCTAAGTTTAATAACTGTGCTGTGGCCCTGCTAATGTGTCACAGAACGTGAGGGTAGCAGAGTTATTATAACTCTGGCAGAGGAGGTATTTTTTTCCCAATTAAGGAAAGCAAATGGCGAAGCCAGCAGTAAACCGTAGCTGGGTGCGTCTGATTTTTAAACGTTGCACACGCAGCCGACACGTACACACAGCCCTTAGGACGGACAGAGGCAGGACAAATAGATTTTTTTTCAGTTTTTTTCCACCAAAAGGCAGCACTGCGTATATTCAATGAACATGAGAAGTTTAATAACTGTGCTGTGGCCCTGCTAATGTGTCACAGAACGTGAGGGTAGCAGAGTTATTATAACTCTGGCAGAGCAGGTATTTTTTTCCCAATTAAGGAAAGCAAATGGCGAAGCCAGCAGTAAAACGTAGCTGGGTGCGTCTGATTTTTAAACGTTGCACACGCAGCCGACACGTGTCCACAGCCCTTAGGACGGACAGAGGCAGGTCAAATAGAATTTTTTTCACTTGTTTTACAAGCAAAAGGCGTATATTCAATGAATAATAACTGTGTTGTGGCCCTGCCTACACAATTCTTTCCCTGCAGTATCAATGGAGGGTGCAATGCTCTGCAGAGGCGATTTTGAGAAGAAAAAAAATATGCAGCACAGCTAACAGCAGCCAGCACAGTACTGCACACGGTTAAACACTCTCCCTGCCTATGCAACACTTCTGTCCCTAATGCCGGGTGCAACGCTCTGCAGAGGCGATTTTGAGAAAAAAAAAAATTGCCACTGCTAACAGCAGCCAACACACAGCTATCAGTGGCCCTAATAAGGACCTTTGGGGGTCTTGAAGCCTACACTAACTACCAATTCTTTCCCTACAGCAGCTCCGGTACAAACAGCACTGTCCCTCATCTAACTCACAAGGCATCTGAGGCGAGCCGCGGGAGGGGCCGACTTTTATATTAGGCGGACACCTGATCTCGCCAGCCACTCACTGCAGGGGGGTGGTATAGGGCTTGAACGTCACAGGGGGAAGTTGTAATGCCTTTCCTGTCTTTCAATTGGCCAGAAAAGTGCGCTAACGTCTCAGGGAAGGAAGTGAAAGTAACCCGAACACCGCATGGTGTTCGTTACGAATAACGAACATCCCGAACACCCTAATATCCGCACGGATATCAAGTTCGGACGAACACGTTCGCTCATCTCTAATTTTTATGTTTTAAAATTTGCTCAGTTTACCGTGCAGTACAAAAACATGGTAATTTAATTCTATGGATCAATATGATTACAGAGATACCAAAATTCTATAGGCTTTTTTTTTACTGCCTTCGCAAAATAAAACCAAAATATTTAAGGTATAAAATATTTTTTAAATAATCTGTTTTTGCATGGACACATTCCAAGACTCTTTTATATTTTTCAACAGAGCTGAAATATGACCTTGTTTTTTGTGGAGTATGCTGCAGTTTCTACCTTTACTATTTTGGGGTACATGCAACGTTTTGATTGTTTTTTATTTCCTATTTGTTTGGGAAATAAAAAAAACAGCAATCCTGGCTTTTTTTTCTTCCTTTTTTTTTTTAGAATATGTCTATAGTTTCGGACCTGTACTTGTGCTTGTGAGCATTACAAAAACCTGAAAGTTTTAAAATGAAAATAATTTCTAGACAGCATGTACGACGAAAGTGTTAAATATCGCATTGTAAAGACAAAGGACCAATGTACCTTGCAACAAGAGCCTGATCATGATATGATGTAATCGGGTGATGCAATAGCACCACTATCTGGTGGCATTAAAATCACTTAAAATCGGTTAAAATGTAGTGCAGCTCTGGACTCTAGTATGCTATCACGTCATGTGAGGTTTCCTTTGATTTGTCTTCAGTATATACAAATACTGAACATTTGAGAAAATCGTGGTGTAAAGACGTGCGAAAAATATCTTTCTTTTGCAAAATGTTGTAACATACAGCTTCAAAATTACCAAAAACACATTTACAAGCAGGTCGTAAGAATTACAAAAAGTGTAAAATCACTAATACTGAATGTCAAAAGACTTATCGGTAGAGATGAGCGAGCACCAAAATGCTCGGGTGCTCGTTACTCGAGTTGAACTTTCAGTGATGCTCGAGAGTTCGTTTCGAGTAACGAACCCCATTGAAGTCAATGGGCGACTCTCCCCCTCTCCCCCCCACTCCCCGCTGCAACACCCCACTCACCCACGGCACCCCCCGAATTTTTTCGCCCGAGTACGGAAGTACTCGAAAATCGTGGTATTCGGGTGAAAAAGGGGCGTGGCCGAGCACGTTCGCTCATCTCTACTCGTGATGTTTGTGACAGAATGTAGTTTGAGAAGGAAGTGAAGCAGGCTATGGGCAAAGTGCTTCCGCAGCTTTGTCAAGAGTTTCCTGGATGTAATGTCAAATGTTTTGTACTGTTCAGTTACTGTCAGAGTAATTTGTCTGTGGGAAATATACCATCATTGTCAAGATGTCTTCAAATATCCACCCGAGCCAGATTTACTACCTGTGGATGTAATCTAAGAGATATTGATTTCACCAAGACTACCATTTGTGCAGTTGAGACGTCCCAGATATGAGGAACACGCAATTGTTGGCCAAATAATAAACGTGCCAGTTGATATGTATACTATGATGACTTCTCTGCCTAGCAGGCAGTTCATATTCTACACCCCTAAAGACTTGCGGCAATGAACCGACACAGCCCTGTATTTTTTTTTTACATGTGAAAATCGATAACTTGATTTTATAGGTCAAGTCTTTAGGAATGTGGTGATACTAATTATGTTTTTTTATGTTTATGTGCAAAATAGTGTTTATTATGAAAAAATTAATTGTTCTTTTTTACTTGGAATTTTTTAAAATTCTTCTTTATTTTTTTTGCAAATATTAGTTCTATAAGGGGACTAAGAGATGTTATCGTTCATTTTCCTGTCTAATACAGGACACTACTTATGTATTTTTCCATATAGCTGAAGGGTGGGCCCATCTATCTATCTATCTATCTATCTATCTATCTATTTTACTGCACAGTATTTAAAGCGTAAGAATTATCAGCATCAAAAGGTCATAGAGCACATGCTTATCTTTGAATTATACTAGATCAATATTAACAGAGTAGCCATGAATATGAATAAACATCTGCTTCTGTTGATCCTAGGTGAACTACATACAACATTTTACTTGTTCATCTGGGAAAAATTGCTCCCCATATTCATGATCACTGCATCAACACTTGTAAGAACAGAATGATTGTAATGACTGAAACACTACAGAAGAATGCTAATTTTGTTCTCCTATATGACTGATTGGGCAGCTTCAGCAAAAATTGATTATTCTGTCACCTCTTTGAGTCTACTAATGACATGTTGTTCTTCCAAAGAGACTCAGACCTATTTGATAGACTTGGCCTCAGGTATTTTATTCAAATCTCAAAAGGAAGACAGCAATAAGTAAGGTAATAAAAAAGGGCAAAACCTATTGAACTGAAATTAATTAAATGACCAACAGACCTTTAAGCGGCTAATTATCATGTCTCTTTATGCAATTTCAATAATTTCCATACAAGATGTTTCGGGACACACACACTGCGTATATTCTCTCTATCTACATTACACACTTGCTGCTTTGTACACAGGACCAATTGCAAATGTAAAGGAGTTGTAAAATAACAAAGCAACTGATACTCAGCTCTCCATGCTCATCCCTCACCAGTGGCTTTGGGTCTCCCTGCTGATATTATTTTTACAGGCTGCACTCAGCTTGAACCATCATCTCAAAACAAGCTGCTGCAGCCAATGCTAGCTAATTGCTGAGCACTGTCATTGGCTGCAGCAGCAGGTCATGGGAGGTCACAGACTGACTGTAGCCCACTAACAAACAGCACAGTGGAGACCTGGAGCCGCTGGAGGGGACGCGCAGGGATCAAAGAGGGGGGGATATCAGTTGCTTTGCTATTTTACACCATGGGAGACCCAATGAGATGCATTTTACATAACTCAGACAACCATATGAGGAAGACACTGATTCTTGGAAGTTTTTAGATCACTTACAGGTTTTATAGTTAAGGATAAAATGTCAGCCTGCAATAACATAGTACCAGAATATGTTAGGCCTGCTTACCCCCAATGTTCATCCAGAGTAAGTAAAAGAAAAACCACATGAGGTAGAAACTAATTTTCCACATTTAAGGAAAAAAATTCCTTTCCAACTCCAATCTGGCAATCAGAATGATCCCTGGATCATCCACCCTCCTGAAGTAATCAGTGACTATAACGTGTAATATTGTAATGCTCTAGGAATGGTGTCCAGGCCACTGGTGTAAGTATAGAAGGTGCAGAGGGTGTGGTCGCACCTGGGCCCAGGAGCCATAGGGGGCCCATAAAGTCTCTCTTCCCCATATTGCAAACCAATTATATCAATGAAGCTTTATAGTTAAGGGCCCATTTCCAGATTTTGCACTAGGGTCCAGCAGCTTCAAGTTACGTCTGTGGTCCAAGCCCCTCTTGAACTTTTTTATCAAATTCACCATCACCATGTCCTCAGGCAGAAAGTTCCATAGTCTCACTGCTCTTACAGTAAAGAACCCCCTCCTATGTTGGTGTAGAAACCTTCTTTCCTCTAGTGTTTCCCAAACTCCAGTCCTCAGGGACCCCCAACAGGTCAAGTTTTCTGGATTTTCTCAGTATTGTACAGGTGATATAATTATTGTCTTCGCCTCAGACATTGCCACAGGTGTTCTTACTATAGAATATCCTGAAAACATGACCTGTGGGGGTCCATGATGCCTTGACTTTGGGAAGCACTGATCTAGACGTAAAGAATGCCCCCTTGTAACAGTCACCGTCCTGGGTATAAATAGATTCTTGGAGAGATCTCTGTGTTGTTCCCTGATATACATATAATATACATAGTTATTAGGATGCCCCTCAGGCATCTTTTTTTCTAAACTAAATAACATTCGTAAATCTAAGATGGACACCAATTAAGTGAATAAATAGAGGCTAAATAATGTTTCCTTAGTAGTTTGTAGTGTGTGAATGATGTATTGTAAAATGGGACAGAAATGTATAGCACTAGAGTACATGTAGCACTGTGTGTTGTTACTATGGGATGTATAACACAGGTAGTATTGTGTATTGTTACTATAGGATTCTAGGACTAGAGACCATGTAGTATTGTGTGTTGTTACTATGGGATGTATAGGACTAGAAAACGCATTATGGTGTGTTGTTACCATTGGATGCCTAGAATTAGAACACATACAGTTTTGTTTGTTGTTACTATGGGATGCATAGGACTAGAACAAATGCAGTACCATATGTTTTTTTACTATGTGATGTATAGAACTAGAAAACATACAGTCTTGTGTGATGTTACAATGGGATGTATAGGAATAGAACACATGTAGTGTTTTGTGTTGCTATTATGGGATTTATATGACTAGAACACACGCAGAATTGTGTGTTGTTACTTTGAGATGTATAGGAATATAAAACATGCAGTACTCTATGTTGTTACTATGGTATTTATAGGAGTAGAAGACACAAAGTCTTGTGTGTTCTTAGTATGGGATGTGTAAGGGCTTAAACAGGTGGGTGTGATTTTGTCCCTGTGAAAATGAAGCATGCAAAAAAACTGGTCTGTAGGAGCCTTTAGACATACACTGAACCAGTCATTGTTCACCCCTTGTGTAGTGAAGACCTTGAGGCATACACTGAAGAAGACATTGTTCAGGACAAATGTAGCCTGCACCTACAGACATACACTGAACACAGACTTATTCACACTATGGCAAAATCCATAGAGGAGTTTAAAAGGGGACTTGATGTCTTTCTGGAGAGGAAGGATATATAGGTTATAAATCTTAGGTTAATTGTTAATCCGGGTATACAGGCAGGTAGGAACTATTATGGGTTGATCCAGGGAACAGTCTGATTGCCATTAGGGAGTCGGGAAGGAATTTTCCCCCAAATGGGCTAATTGGCTCCTGCCTCTTGGGTTTTTTTTTGGCCTTCCTCTGGATTAACAACATAGGAGGATAAACAGGCTGAACTAGATGGACATTGTCTTCATTTAGCCTTACACACTATGTTACTATGTAATGGTAGTTAACACCTTCAGATATACACCAAACAAGTCATAATTCATCCCTAATGTAGTCCACACTTCAGACATATGCTTTATTTACACTGGATGACTGGCGGTTAAACAACTGCGTGAGCACTGACGTCACCACTACTTGTTAGTGCTTGTGCAGAGCGTTTAGATCAGCGCTAAAATATTGTTCACTCCTCGCTGACTTCTCGCTCAGCGTTTCACATTCTTTATGAAGCGTGGAGTGCTTACACGCAGCGAGAAGTGAGCAAAGTGATGATTTTTATGATGGTTGAAAGTGAGTGACAAACAAAAAGTAAACAAATAGTAAATGATGGCTTTGCATTTAGACATAATGACTATTGCGTGATAATCATCCCGTGTAATTGGCCATGTATCCTGAACAGGATCTTGTTGACTCCTAATGTAGTCCACACTTTCAGACATACACTGAACAAGTCATTGTTCACACCCAAAGTCTGCTCACCTCACAGACAGACAGAAACCCCACTCAGAACTTCATTCATGCATAGATAAACAGGAGCTAGTTCAATTGTTCACACACCGAGAAATGGACAAGAGTGTCAGATATCACCCAGCTGACAGAAGCAGGGAACATGGCGTCAGACATCACCACTCTGACAGAACAAAGAACATCTGATGTCTGGAGGCCACACCTGATAAAAGGTAAGCGAGAATTGGCCACAGAACATGCAGACAGGGAGATCAGGTGTCCAGACCATCTTCAGGGATGGTGGGAGAAACAACTCAAATAAGCAGCTTGTATGACTCTAAACACCAAGTACCAAGAGGGAATGATGTAAATGGATTAAGATCCAGCACTTTCTATCAGAAGGGACTGGAACTTAACAGCACAGTTAGGTGGTGATTGGCTGGCTGGATCAATCCACACAACCAGCCATCTCAATCATCCCACACCTCTGGAAGTGTGTTCCTGGTAACCCATAGAATTACAGGTCCCAGGATGAATACAAAATAGCTCCTATCTATTAAGATGGTAACAATGCCAGGAGTAGAGAAGGAGAGTGAATACAGGGAACCTTATCCTGCAAACCTGAATTGGAGTGTCTTACTAACTTGATTTTAGTCTCATTCATTCATTCTTTATAAAGGCCCATTTACACGTAAATCTTTCAAATAATTGAAAGATTGAAAGTTTTAGCGATCTTTTTGCATAAAGTGTTAATGGCCACTGATGGCCATTAACACTTTATCATCTTCATTTGCATGTAAAAGGGCTTCCAGGAGCTGTTTGCAGAACCCAAGGAGTAATTAATCACACGCCCAGCTGTGTGTTCAGCTGAATTGTTCTCGTCCAGGGTGCCAGCAGAATACAACGTTAACTGCCGGCTCCCTGTGAAAATACAGCCTGCGGTCTACTGACAGATAAAGTAAACTGCTTTATTTTCAGTAGCTGAATCATGAATTTTAAAATTACCTTAAAATCATCGTTCAAACAATAAGTGCTCGATGCCCGTGTTTACGTGTAACGATTATCACTCAAATTCAATTGTTTGAATGAATTTTGAGCAATAATCGTTGTGTGTAAATGGGCCTTTAGTCTATAGAAAACAAATAATGTTGAAGTTATTGAAGTTAAAGCTTTTTTGGGGGCTGCCATATTGGAAAAACTTAATTCTTTCCTCCAGGTCAGGATAACCGGCAGGTAAAACTAGGCACCTGCCTAGGGCACCCTCTGACTTTCAGTATAAGGGGGCAAAATCTATTAAAGAAAAGAAATCTCCTTGAAACCTGTTTCCAGCCTCTCTGTACTACAGCTGGTAATACAGGGCTGATGCTGAGTGTGTGATGAGCAGTCTCTACCTCTGCTTGAAACAATCAAGTGATTTTCCTCTACTACCGTACAAGGTGAGGAGTCTAGCATAATTGTGTAGAACTGCAGCAGGGATAGAGGAATTGAGGGAGACATGTAAGTTCACTGTTGTACACTGTTGTAGTATTGATACTGCAGGACCTGCTCAGACCACAAAAGCCCCTGAGTCATCCACATCCTGGGTCCTCACAAGCTCTATTAGGAAAGACTGAAACTACTGCCTCCTAAGAACTTCACTGTCAAGATGAAAAGTGATAAGAGGGCAGTTCCATAAGGCACTCCGCCATGGAAGAATTTGCTGTGTACACCCTGACTGCTGCAAACAGCATGCTGCTCTGCTTTATGTTAAGGTAGCTCTCCCCACCCACAGCTAATGTACAGCTCCTTTACCCTCCACTAACCTTACAGCTGCCTTTGACCAGTGTCTGCTCCTCTGACTTCCTACAAACCATCACATTTTACGTGTTGGCTTAGTTGCAATATATTGTGCATCTATGTGTTGTGAGGAGTGTACATAGTATGTACATGCATACCTCCTAACTATTCCAGATCCAGAGGGGCAGTCCCACATTTCAGCCACATTCCTGGGAGGTCTGCTGCATGACCTGCTATGCAAACTTTGACAGGGGTCTCTCTCTTGTCTTTCAGCTCCTCACTCCCTCTGCTGGTACATTATAATGCCCAGCAGCATTCCCTTCTGCCCCCCACTACAAGCCCAGATAAACAGAGCTTAGTGAAATGGCGCTTGTTGGGTGTCATAGCAATTATATCTATTATCCCCAAACTCCGAAACAGCAGATCCCTTGCTGCACTCAATGCAACAGCGCTTAAAGGGCCTTAGGGAAAGATTGCAATGAACAGGTAGCAAATGTAGGAGGTACACAGCGTGGATAGACTAGGAGAGGAAAATAGATATAGACACAAAGAGGGCTTACATACACGAGGAGTGACACATTTTAAAATTCCCCTCTCCTCCCTTCCAAGTACACCCCTAACAACCTTACACCCTGTCTATATCTACATCATGGCTTCTGTTTATAATGAGGTATGTCAGGATTTTCTAGAAAAAAATAGTACCGTGTGAACACTGACATACAGGCAGATATTACTGCATTCTTTAGTTTTTCAAAATGAGCATACTACATGTTGATGTGGGTCAGAAGTGGTGTTGTATCTCCTTAAGGAGAGCACCTGAAAAAAGTGTGTGGAGACAACTAGGGGGTGAGTAGGTCAGGGGATAGTATAGTCTCTCCCCAAGTAGAGCACCCAAAAGGGGTGTGGGTACACCTAGAAGGTGAATAAGGAGACTTATAAGGCCATGCTAGCTCCTCTGGGTAATTTATGCAAGTAAGGAAGATGGAAAAACACCTCTGCAGCGCCACCTATTGGATGGCAGCATTCCTTACAAAGCAATGTGACTTTCTAACAAGTCTTAACAATGATTGGGAATAGGAAAGCAAGCCAGTAAACCATGCACATACACCTGTTTCGGGGTGTTTGCCGCTCATCAGTGTGCAGTAGGTTTCTAGCTTAGCTCATGAGAGGCCTGCGACATTGATTTGTAAGGAATGCTGCCATCCAATAGGTGGCTTCCTTATTTGCACTTGTTGATGTGGATTTGCAGGAAGAGGCCTTTTACATAAACCGATTATTGTTTGAACAAGCAAACGAGTGATTCTCTAGCTCATTCACTCTTGTGCAGCCTTTTTAGACAGGCAGATACATTGTTGGCTCATTAAAATGTGAATCGTTCAGTCTTTCACATTCGCTGTTTAAATGAAGGAGAGGGACTGAATGAGCGCTGTTTAAACCAAACAATACTCCAACCAGCCAAATATGATTTTTATGCCTGCATAGAATGAATGACGAACAAAAAATGACGGATTATCTTCCAGCATTGAGTTAGACTGAACGATTATTGTTCACTTTCACTCGTTTGAACCATTTTATTTAACAATAATCGTTCCATCTAAAGCACCTTATGATTTTTTTACCTATAACTTTTGGTGCCCTTTTTCTATACATCCATACATTCACCACATTCATCTGTCAAAGTAAACGGTAGCTAACAATTTATATCTGGTAATAAACTGGAACATGGAAATTGTTTGAGATATTCAATTCTAACAGCTCTTATTAAAATAATGTTGATGCATAAAATCCTGTATGCATCATATATAGCATAGCGACAAGTAACTCTGTATCCATAGGTAAAAACTCATTACAGCTGTGATATTGTATGTAGAATATATCAATGCTGAAGGGATGTGTTTAACATTTTTAAATATATCACTTTAATGTTTCACAAGGTTAAAGATGAAGAATGAAAGGGACCCGTGTTTGATAAGGTGTGAAAGACGTACGGTATACTTTTGATTCATCAAAATGAGAGCATTGAAATCATCCTGTAATAGCTGAAGTCAAGTAAATTTATTTAAAAGGGAAGCTGTCACATTGGAAATACAGTCCATTCTACAGGCAGCAGGCTATAGAGGAAAAGGAGTTGAGCCCATTGATGTATAGTTTTATGGGAAAGGATTCAGTAGAACTTGTCATCTATTAATTTAAATATTAGCTCTTTCTATGTTTAGAGGTCCGATAACACTGCCTAATGAGGATTTTGTTTCGGGCTCAAAATTTGCGTATTCTTATGTATTTCCATCTGCTGAATTCATAAATCATCATAAACATGACCAATTAGCTCTTGCTTTGCATTATTATTTTGTGGGAATTTTATTTTATTTTTATTTATTTTATTTTTTTTTGGGGGGGGGGGGGGGAGTTGACGCAGCTCTCAACTGACATAAAGTTCTCCAAATGTTTGTAGGTTATAAACATAACAAATGTTGCTATGTTGGAGTGTCATATTGCTCCTGTTTTTCTTTTTTATAGAATTTCTGGTTTTGGAGTGCTTTTGAAGTGTAAAATTTGCTATATCAGAATGCCACAAAAATGTGTAAATTTAGTGAAGAATTTGTGAACATTTGTGGTGTAATAACATTTTTGTCACAGAAACACAATCTGATGCCTCTTGTGAAGACTGCCTATCATCATTATTTTGGTACGAAGGTAGAGGACCAGGATAAGTTATGGGCTCCACATATATGTTGCAACTCTTGTTAGTTAAACTACGAGAATGGCTGAAAAATAAAAAACAATCTATGACTTTTGCTGTGCCCATGGTTTGGCAGGAGCCTACAAACCATACAGATGACCACTGTTTCTGCTTGACTCCGCCTATAAAGGCAGGATTGTCAATGAAGAAAACAGGAACAGTTCAATACCCGAATCTTTCATCTGCTATGCAACCTATTTCCCATTCAAATAGTTTACCAGTTCATACTCCACACCAACATTATGAGCTTGAAGTAGAAAATGAAGAAAGTGAGGAAAAAGAAGAACCCAACAAGCCTTCCACATCCCATGACCCTGACTTTGAAGTAAAAGATGATACAGATGATGCAGTCAAGCGGAATTGAGTGATCTCCTTCGAGACCTTGACTTGTCAAAGGAAAAGGCGGAACTGTCATTGCCGAGCCTCTTGTGGACCCAAAAGATGTTCTTCTTCCACCCCTTCATATAAAACTGGGTTTAATTAAAAATGTTGTCAAAGGTATGAACTAGGAAGGACAGGCAGTACTTAAGAGACAAATTTCCTAGATTGATTGATGCAAAAGTTAAGGAAGGTATTTTTGTTGGGCCACAAATTCGACAACTTGGAGGGAAAAGAAAGGGAAGCTTGGTAAGCCTTAAAGGGAATTATTCATGGATTCTTAGGCGACAAAAGAGATGATAACTACACTCAGCTGGTGACACTACTTCTGGAAAAATAACATCAACTTGGATGCAACAAGTCCCTTGAAATTCATTTTCTCCACTCCCACCTAAACTTTTTCCCTCCTAGTTGTGGAGCTGTCAGTGATGAACATAGAGAAAGATTCCACCAGAATATTTCTGTAATGGAACAAAGATACCAGGGCCGTTGGAATGAAGCAATGCTTGCGGATTACTGCTGGTCTGTTGACGTGGATTTATTTTGGGGTCTACGGTGTAATCAATAGCAATGTTTACACCCTTCCAGATTTATGTTCAGAGATTGTGCGCACAATGGAAGAGATCGCACGGAGACAAGACTGTCAGTGTAGAAAGTCTTCCTGACTCTGTTTATTAGTAGGCGTAAAGCATCTTTTATAGCCTTAATGGTTGATTGGCCTTTATGGGCAGAAGGAAGCAATACGTGCTTGGAAATAAAAGCATCGGATAGGGTTGTCCAAAAATGGTCTTTTTGCATCTGGTCCTGCGTGAGTTGCTGTCGTCATGGACATCCGCCATTACGTGTTTTCAGATGAAGAGCCAGCGCCATCTTTTTGAGTTTGATGGAGGGGGCAGGGGAGGGAATGAGCAATGTGTCGTCAAATGACGCCTGAGGATTATGTGCGGGTAAAAAATGTGCCGAGGTTATGAGAGTGTGTTACTAGTTACTATCAAGCTGCATATTCTGATAACGGTTAGCAGTACAGGCACATTCCATTCTACTGGCTCAGATAGTGAAATAGACATTTCACCTTGCATAGACATATATATATATATATATATATATATATATATATATATACTGTATATATCCTCCACACTGTGTGTAGGGATGCTCCAGAACTCACTTACAAAAGAGAAGCCAAGAGAAAACGATCTCATGAAGTCACCACATGATTCTCTTCACACCGAACCACCTGCCAGGAATTCTTCCAACAATTTAGAACTCTTAGAATGTAACTGTCATTAAAAAGAATTTCAAATGCTCTTTAAATGTTGTTAGCATATGTAATTAAAATGTATCATTTCTCTTAATCCATTAAAATAACATACTTCCACCTATTGTATATCACAGAAACTATTGCTAATAAAGATTTTTTTTTGTCATATTCATTTTCTCACCCCAAAATTAGTAAGATTTGAAGTTAAGGAAACATTCCAAAATATTTTTTTTTGTTGGCCAGTGAAGTGGTCTTACCAGTGATTGACTATTTCTGAATGCACAGTATGCATAAAAGTTTTTCTGTGCGAAAAAAAAATGCACCGCATGTGCGGGCGAAAATCCGCGCCTACCAAAGATAGAACATATGGGTGGCAATGGACGTGGTCGTGCAGATTTTTTTCCACACACGCATAGCATTTTTTTCCACGCGGAAAAATGCGCGAATCTCTGCTCGTCTGACTGAGCCCTAAAGACTATTGAACTTCATTTTTCAGTCTAAAGTAATCTCATTGGAGGGATGTGCTGTTCAGCGGGCTTTTTTCCTCCTTATCCAATTGTCTCAGGCTAGTCATTGATAAGGACTGGACCTCTAAGCTCAGCAAATACAAAGCTTTAGATGAATACAATATAACCTATACTGATTTTATCCCACAAAACTATATATCAGTCTACTCAGCTCTATAACATGCTGCCTGCATCTTGGACAGCATGTTCAAGCTGACAGGTTCCTTTAACTAGAGCTATGACTTATGTTACAGAGAACTAAATGGTGTTATATATTTTTCTTACTTATGTGATGGATACAGATCAGTAGCCTGTCATCTCTATTTTATCTTAATTTGTTATGCTCTTCTCCTTCCATTTGGCTGTTCAGTGTTGCAATGAAGTCATAATACTCTCTGGGAATGAAGGTATTAAATTAGTTTGACCAAACATAGTACAATTTTAACATGAATGGTAATTTAAATGTTATGGACGCATTTGAAACACAATGCCTTTTATATATGTTAGCGGTTACCTTTCTAAGTTTTAGACTACAATCTTCATTATTTCTCAGAAACTTTGATATCCATTTCACATCCTGCGCCCAGTTTCACAATTTTCTCATGCTCATGTGTCTCTCCAAGTACTAAATGTTCAATATAAGGTCTGTCTGTCCAGCATGCTGTTGCCTTCACTGGCTCTCATATCAGCAAAATTAAATTCTTGAACTGATTTGTCCTTATACAGCCTAAGGCCTCAGTCAGACAAGCATTTTTTGCGCTGCTAGCAGTGCACGGATCGCGCTTCTAATAGGAAACCAATAGGTTCCTATGAAGTGCTTTCATTAGAGAATGTTAGGCACGCGAAACGGCGCCCACCTAACAAAGACAGGTCACATGTAGCTCTGGGGAGCACACCAAAGATAGCACCTGTCCTATCTTTGGTGCGCGATGTGCAGGAGTTTCCATTGACTCCTATGGGAGCAGGAACTTATGAAAACTCCTGTGCAGGAGAAGAAGCTTCGCCACTGCTAACAGCAGGACATTTAAAACCTGCTGCCCAGAAACACATTTTAAATGTCCCACTGTAAATTCCTGTTAGTCCTTGCAGGGATGAGGGGACTCCCGAGGGTTCAATTAATCCTCGCGGGGACTAGCAGGAATTTACAGCGGGACATGTAAAATGTGGTTCTGGGCAGCACGTTTAAAATGTCTTGCTGTAGACAGCAGGGTATTCCTCCAGCCTGGCTGCAGGGAAATTCTCCAGCAGCGGGATGCAGTAGAGGACTCCCTCCACCTCTCTCTCCAAAGAATTTCCCTATAGCGGTGAAAGAGAGGGGGCGGGGTTACAGGGCTTTCCCTGAGGGCTTCTCCGAGAACGTAGGGGGAGGGGAAGAACTAGAGAGATCCGCTACAGACATAACGCAGAGAATAGCCCCAAATGATTTAAATGGGTTCATTCTCACTTCTTTTATTTGCGCCTGCTGTTTTCACAGGTGCAAAAAAATAGGACCTGCTCTTTTACGTGCAGGTTTTTGCACGAAAGAGCCCCATACAGAACTATGGGAGGAACTATACTATACCCGCGATCACCCGCACTGTGTTAGGCTAATTAGCCATTTAAATCAGAGTCAGGTGATATGCTTAGTATTTGCACAGACACAAGCACAAAAAACACTCGTTCACTGTGCAAACAAATTACACAGGAGCGCGTGTATTGCATAACTAGCTTAGCTGTCTAAGCCCTAAGGCCTCATGTCCACGGGGAAAATCGGGCCCGCTACGGATTCTACATGTAGAATCTGCAGCGGGTCCCTCCTGCCCCGCGGACATGAGCGCTGAAAATACGAATAAATAAGAATTTACCTATCCGTAGCGGGCGGCGAAGCTCTGCTCTTCCTCACGGCCGGATCTTCTTTTTCGGCCGGAGGATGAATTCCTGACGCCGGCGGCACGTCGCCGGCACGTCGTCGACGTGCCGCGCGCATGCGTCGGGCACATCCGCCGAGCCGAAGCAAGGGAGATGCGGCCGTGAGGAAGAGAAGAGCTTCCCGGCCCGCTGCGGGTGAGTAAATGCTTTAAATTCCTATTTTAGGTCTCCCGCGGATCCGGACGGCTTCCATAGGCTTCAATAGAAGCCCACGGGAGCCGTCCCCGCGGGAGACCCGCACGAAAATGGAGCATGGTCCAGATTTTTTCATGCTCCATTTTTTTTAAATCCATTTTATTGACGATCCGCGGGTATTTATCTACCCGCGGGTGGTCAATGCATCCCTATGGGGTGCGGATCCGCGTGCAGGTAATCCGCTGCGGATCCTAAATCATATTTTGCCCGTGGACATGAGCCCTAAGAGGAATCTATTTGCCTTTGTGCAGATACTGATGCTGCGTAGTCTACCCTGAGTTCCCTTGTAACACCCCAGAAGGGTGACCCTGGGTACCTGGCTAACGTGAAGAGCTGGGAGGGATAAGTGCTCACGTGTCATGGTGGCACTTACCATACTTTCGTCCTGGAGGGATGACACGCTGCCAAGGCTAGTGTAGATTGCCGGGCGAGCTTTGACACTCCTTTGGCTAGGAGTGCCAATAATGGGGATGAGGGGGGTTGTAGTAGATATCACTCATGACGCCACCGTTCCCACACACCGCTAATCTTTACTGCGGAGTAATAACAGGGAGACTTGTGTGTAGTACCTCGGGTACTTAGGAACGGTTAAGACCTGGTAAAGCTTTACTTAGATAAACTTTGCAAAACAGGTGATTACAGGAATCATTCACTTGCAGAAATTACAGGCTAGAGCTCAGACGTATGGAGGATACACAGGAACAATAAGGCCCTATGGTCCACGTTATCTATATGTCACTGGTCCTGGAAATTGGGAACACTCTGAAGGAGACAAAATTATTCAAGAAGATGGCTTAGCCTAGATGCACCCTGCACAACATCCGCGTGGGTGTCACAATTAAGTACCTCTGTACAGTGATCCTATTGACAGACGGCCGCACAGAAAAAAGACGCCTGTGATGTGAATGAGTACCTGCTTTCAGTAAACTGGGGTAGTGCACTCTCTCTCTGGAAGGGATTCACTCTTCTCACATCCATTCTCCAGACACTACGGGCAGTCGTTCTTTTTTCTTCACCTACACCTACATGGAAGCTGAAGGTGGTTCCATGTGGCTCTGTGTTAGCACTCTGTAGCAGGCAGGATGGATCTCTCTTCCTGCTCTCAGACACTCACTTTTATAACTTTACTTGTACCACATGACACAGTAGAATAGATACAATCAGCAGACAGAGCTGACAGGCAATGATTTTATGGGAGTTAACTACAGATGAGCGAGCATGCTCGTTCAAGCAGTAGCATACTCGAAGGTGCTCGTTACTCAAACCAAGCACCCCACGGTGCTCGAGAAAATTTCATCCTCTCCTCCCCACATGTTTAGCGTCATTTTTTAGCCAATAAACATGCAGGGAAGGCTTTGGCACCTCCTGCTGTGGTGTGCCAACCCTGTGCACGTCTATAGCAGTGACTGGCTGGCCTGATCAGGTGACCTACGAGCATAAAAACTCCGGTCACCTGAGGCTTACCTCACATGCATGCTGCATTAGCTGAGGGACAGAGATGTTGCTATTCAGGGAAAGTGATAGTGTAGGTTAGAGGTTGTGGTTAGGTAGGGATCCTTGTTCCAAGAACCCAACAGTCCTTTCTAGGACTTCAACTCCTCTCATTGTGTGCATCAACAGTTTGGCTGGCTGGGAGCAGTAATGCGCACAAAGTTTTCTCAAGCATCCCGGCTGTATACTGCATACTGTTACCGGTTTTATGCAGTATACTGCTAGTGGTGTACAGAGACTAGATAGAAAGTAACAAAACTCCTATAATTTTTATTTTTTTATTTTTTGGGGGGCTCAAAGCGTACGCTATATACCCGTGTGTGGATGCTGTCAATCCATACTATCTAACAACAGTATACACTGTTTATTGTGTACATTTTGGGGCTCAAAGCGTATGCTATATACCTGTCTGTGGGTCCTGTCAATCCACGCTATCTAACAACAGTATACATTGTTTACATATTTGGGGGGGCGTTTAAAACGTACGTTATATACCCCTGTCCTGTCAATCCACGCTATCTTAAAAAAGTATACACTGTTTATATTTTTTTTGGGGGGGGGGGGCTCAAAGCTTACGCTATATACCCGTGTGTTGGTCCTGTCAATCCACGCTATCTAACAACAGTATACACTGTTTACATTTTTTTTTTGGGGGGGGGGGGGGGGTTCAAAGTGTACGCTATATACCCGTGTGTGGGTCCTGTTAATCCACGCTATCTAGCAACAGTATACGCTGTTTAAATTTGTTTTTTGGGGGGCTCAAAGCCTACGCTATGTAACCCTGTGTGGGTCCTGTCAATCCACACTATCTAACAACACTATTCTCAGTTTACAGTGTCTATTTTGGCCTATAAGCATACTCAAAATAACTTTGCGTTGCATTTTGACCAAGTGCACTATTCTACATGATGAAGACTAGGGGTAAGGGTCGAGGTTGAAGATGTGGTCGTAGGCATTCGAATGAGGGTGTGGGCAGAGGCCAAGGTCCTGGGCGGGGTGAAACAGTGCCTGCTGCTGAGGGATTAGTAGAGCGCCGCGTATCTACACTCGTTAGCTTCATCTCACATTTTGCAGGTCCGCATGGTAGACCATTATTAAAAGCACAACAGTGCAATCACGTGATGACGTGGATAGCAGATAACACGTCCAGTAAATTATCCAACACCCAGTCTTCCACGCAGTCCACTCACGCTAGCCAAGGCACTGGACCTCTGAATCTTCAGGCTGCTCCTCCTTCCTCCCAGCCTGGTCACTCCACGAAAAGTAGAGATTCGGAACAGGCATACTCCCAGGAACTGTTCCTGGGTCCCTTCCCTGAGTCGGAAAAAAAGGTACATCAGCCACCTGAGGAGTTTGTCGTGACCGATGCCCAAAATTTAGACCTTTCATAATCTCAGGATGATGAGGGTGGAGACTTCAAAGTAGTCTCTCAAGAAGTATTTGCGGATGATGAGACACAGTTGCCTATCAGTGAGGTTGCTGTTAGGGCAGTAAGTCTGAGGGAGGAGCAGACTCAGGATTCAGAGGTGGTGGATGATGAGGTGATTCACCCGACCTGAGTTGGTAAGCCTACTAAAGACAGCGCTTCAGAGGGGAAGCAAGTGCAGCACCAGAACAGGTTGTAAGAGGCAGTGGGGTGGCCAGAGGGAGAAGCATGGCCAGAGCCATTAATCCCCCAACTGTTCCCTACAGCACCTCCTTGTGGCCAGCTCCCATGCAGAGGGCTAGGTGTTCGAAGGTCTGGAGGTTTTTCAATGAGAGCGCGGATAACCGACGAACAGTGGTGTGCAACCTGTGCTGCACCAAGATCAGCAGTGGAGCCACCACTACCAGCCTGACCACCACCAGCATGCACAGGCATATGATAGCTAAGCACCCGATGAGGTGGAACAAAGGCCATTCACCACCTGCAGGTCACACCACTGCCTCTTTCCCAGTGTCACATCCTAGCACTGAGATGAGTTCCCCCTCCCAGTACATAGGCATGAGCGTCTCCCGGCCTGCACCCACCCCTTCACCTCCATGGTCCTCCCCTGCCTCCACCAATGTGTCCAAGTGCAGCGTTCAGCTGTCCATAACCCAAGTATTAGAGCTGAAGCCGAAATATGCAGCCACCCACCCGCATGCACAATTGCTAAACGTGCATATCTCCAAACTACAGAGCCTGGAGATGCTGCCATATAGGCTGGTAGAAACGGAGGCTTTCCACAACCTTATGGCGGCGGACGTCTCTCGCTACTTGGTTCCCAGTCACCACTATTTTTCTCGCTGCGCCGTCCCCACCCTACACCAGCACGTGTCACTGAATATAAACCGTGCCCTCACCAACGCAGTTAATGGGTAGGTCCACTTAACCACTGACACGTGGGCAAGTGAGGGCAGGGACACTACATCTCCCTGGCAGCACATTGGGTTAACCTGGTGGAGGCTGGGACCAAGTCTGACCCAGGGTCCGCTCATGTGCTACCCACACCAAGGATTGCGGGTCCTACCTTGGTCAAGGCTTATTATGCCACCTCCTCCAACCCCCCCTCCTCCTCCTCCACCTCTCAATTACCATCTGTGAGCACGTCACCTTCAGTCGGTAGCGTGAGATGCTGCAGCACTGCCATGGGGAAGCGTCAGCAGGCCGTGCTGAAACTCCTGAGCTTAGGTAACAAGAGGCACACTGCCCAAGAGCTGTTACAGGGTTTGATGGTGCAGACAGATCTGTGGCTTTCGCCGCTGAACCTCCAACGAGGCATGGTCATGTGTGACAATGGGCGTAACCTGGTAGCGGCTCTGCAGCTTGGCAGACTAACACATGTGCCATGCCTGGCCCACGTGTTCAATCTGGTGGTTCAGCGCTTTCTTAAAAACTACCCCAATTTGTCTGAGCTGCTCAGCAAGGTGCGTCGCGTGTTTGCACATTTCAGAAAGTTCCACCACAGATGCTGCCACCCTCAGGACACTGCAACATCACTTCTATCTGCCAGTGCACTGTTGTGCGACGTGCCCACACGCTGGAATTCAACATTGCACATGTTGGCCAGTGTTTACGAGCAGCGCAGAGCCATTGTTGAATACCAGCTGCAACATGGCCGTTGGAGTGGTAGTCAGCCCCCGCAGTTCTTCACAGAGGAGTGGGCATGGATGTCTGACATGTGTCAAGTGTTAGGAATCTTTGACGAGTCAACGCAAATGGTGAGTGGCGATGCGGCCATTATCAGCGTAACCATCCCGCTGCTTTGCCAGCTGAGAAGGTCGCTGCTAAGCATTAAGGCCGATGCTTTGCAGATAGAACAGGAGATGGGGGATGACAATACATTGCTTGATAGCCAAACCACCCTCAACCTGTTTCTCAGCGCATTGGAGGAGGAGGGGGAAGAGATTGCTGCCCACACTGCAGAGGATACCCATGCTACTTCCTTCACATGTGTTCAGCGTGTATGGGCTGAAGAGAAGGAGGAGGAGGCTGAAAGTCATCCTCCTAGTGAGGACAGCGATGTGTTGCGTACTGGGACTCTGGCACAAATGGCTGACTTCATGTTAAGCTGCCTTTCCAGTTACCCTTGCGTTAGACGCTGTAACAGGGTGAGAGAGATGGTCTGGAGTGGAAGGTATGTGTCACAGAGGTTATTAGCCTCTGTGAGGTAGTCCGGTCCTCTTTCACTCAAGGCCAGATCTTACCACCTATCCAGCCTGCCATTTAAGGAGACAGGTGGAAGGTAGAGAGAGGTGTGTGCGCCTGGGAGATACAGGCTGCAGTTACTCTGTGACTTGAAAGTGTGAGCAGAGAGAGAGGCGCTGTGGACGAGGCGCTACCTGGTGACAGCAGGACCCCTAGAGGGGATACGCCTGCCCTTGGACTAGAGCCTGAGAGATTGAAGGCATAAGGACCAGCTGCGCTCTGGACATCCACAGGTCTGTGCACCTCCATGGACTTGTATGGTCTCCTCAGCTGAGGAGTTACCTGTGTCACCTCCGGACTGAGGAGGGTTAAACCTGAACAGAGACTTTTTGTTGTTGCTATCATTTATCTGGAGACCCAGTTATTTATGTTTCTGTTAAAGACTGTAAAAATAAACCCAACAAGAAGAAAAGTGACGTTTTGGAGTGCTCTTTAACCCCCGCTGTGCTACAACGCATTCTGGCCAACACTAATTACTGAGTGTTCACCCTTCTCGACCCATGGTATAAGGAGAACCTTTCCATTCTCATTCCTGAAGAGGAAAGGAGTACAAGAGTGATGCAATACCGCAAGGCCCTGGTGGAAAAGCTGATACTAAACTTCCCATCTGACAACACTAGCAGTAGAGGACGTAGTTCAGTGGGCCAACTAGCAGGGGAGACATGGGGAACAGGCAGCATGTCCAGTGCAGGCAAGGGAACACTCTAGAAGGCCTTTGCCAGTTTTATGGCACCCGAGCCAGACTGTGTTACCACTCCCCAGTCTAGGCTGAATAGGAGGGAACACTGTAAAAAGATAGTGAAGGAGTACATAGCCGACTGTACCAACGTCCTCCGTGATCCCTCTGCTCCATACAACTATTGGGTGTCAAAGCTGAACATGTGGCACGAACTTGCGCTGTACGCCTTGGAGGTGTTGGCCTGCCCTGTCGCTAGCGTGTTATCAGAGAGGGCGTTTAGTGCTGCTGGGGGGATTATCACGGATAAGCTTACCCGCCTATCAAATGAGAGTGCCGACAGGCTTAAATAAAAATAAATCTTGGTAGGAAGGATGGCTGAGTCTAACATGAGCCAGCTACCTGACGCATGCGGGGATCAAACTTGCAACCTTCAGGTCGTAGGCGAGAGCTTACACTCTGCGCCACACAAGGCTTACACTCATTAAGATGAACAAAGCCTGGATTTCCCCTGACTTCTTGTCTCCACCAGTGGAAAGCAGCATAATATAAAGCTTCTTTAAGCTGGAACAGGAGAACCATGCAACCTCTATCACCCCAAAAAAGGGGAGAAGTAGCTTAGTCTATCCTTCTCTGATCTTCCTCCACCTCCTAAACCAGCATGTCAGCAGCGGAACAGCCAAATCTTCAGGGGGCCAAAAGGCTTTGTAAAAACTAGTTTTTTCGGAGGGCTGCCTACAGGCTCTGTTACCAAATTAAGCAAGTACGAGCTCGATGTTGAAAAAAATTTTCAAGGGTTCACTGGGTAAACAAATTTTTCAGGGGTACACCTATACTCTTAGTAAACAATTTTTTTCCGGGGTTCGTCTATGCTCTTAGTAAACAATTTTTTCTGGGGTTTGCCTATACTCTTGGTAAACAAATTTTTCAGGGGTTTGCCTATACTCTTAATAAACAAAGTTTTCAGGGGTTCGCCTATACTCTTGGTACACAAATTTTTAAGGGGTTCGCCTATACTCTTGGTAAAGCAATTGTTTCTGGGGTGGGCCTATACTCCTGAGCAACAAATTTGCCAGGGGTTCGCCTATACGCTTGTAACACAAACTTTTCATGGGGCTCGTCTATACTCTTGGAACACAAATTTTTCTGGGCTTCACCTATACTCTTGGTGAACCAAATGGTTCTGGGGTTCGCATATACTCTTGGTCAACAAATGTTTCAGGGGTTTGCCTATACTCTTGGTACACAAATCTTTCAAGGGTTCGCCTATACTCTTGGTAAACAAAATGTTTCAGGGGTTCACCTGCACTCTGGTTAAAAAAATCTTTTGTTGTAGAATGGGTTGTTGAATTGTGGAGATGTGTGTAAGTACTGGCATCTGAGTCCCCTTTATGCCCACATTTGTGGCTCATGAAATTTTGCGATGAAGGTGACATGGGATTGGAATTATTGGAACCCAGCAGTCCTTTTTAGGACTACAAGTCCACTTTTGTGCATCATCAGTTTGGCTGCCTGTTACCGATTCTATACAGTATACTGCTACTGGTGTACACAGACTATATAGGAAATAACAAAAATTCTGTCATATTGCATTTCTTTTTTAGTTTTTGGCTGAAAGCATTTGCATAATAGGCCCAAGTGTTATATAGTGCAGATTGAGAGGACACACAAGACTGTACACATTTTACACTGTCTATTTTTGGCTGAAAGTGTACGTAAAATACATCGCAGTTTGCATAGCATTTTGACGAAGTGCATTATACAACATGATGAAGACTAGGGGTAAGGGTCTAGGATGAGGATGTGGACATGGGCGCCCGAATGAGGGTGTGGGCAGAGGCCGAGGTCCTGGTCGGGGTGAAACAGTGCCTGATTTGGCAACTCTAATTTTTTCATGGTTTATGCTGGTTAACAAGAAGCCCCTCGGGGAGAGATTTTTTTCCTTCTCTTTGCACGCTTCCTCAACCGGCAGAGGCGTCGTTGTGTGCCCAGCCACTCGGGGGGGGGGGGGTGCCCGTGTGTCGGACAGCCGCCCGCCAGCTGCCACGGCCGGACAGGCAGAGTGGGAACTTGAGGACTCTGTCGCTCTGTCCCAAAGGGAGGCAGCAGAGCTGCGATGCATTGACACCAGTGTGTGCATCCCCACTCCTTCTCAGCGCTTTAAGAAAATAGGTCAAAGACCGCCAGCTCTCCACCAGTACTCCCGGACAAAGGTGGGTTGACCCAAACCCCTAGGACGAGAGGGCTGCTCCTCTTTCACATGCCGCTCCGTGCGGGGGCGTCGTCAGTCTGTCAGATGTCAAGAGCCGGAAGGACTGGCCTATGGTGTTTCAGAGTTCCCATTGGCGAAGTAGGCGAAGGGGTGCGCTTTACCCAGCCTGGGATGGGGACAGCTGGACACTGCGCTGGGAAAAAAATTCAGTACGCTGTTTGCCCAGGCTCATGCCTGCATCCTGGAGGAATGAACTGCAATGCCAGCATGTAACACAGGAGAAGAGGCAATGGTGTCACCCGCAGGCGGTGATTGGCCTTCGTTGCACTTAATCTGGTGCCTAGCTGAGATGTGCAAGCGTGTGTGCCTTGCTGATTATGGTCTGGCCCAACTAAATTGTTAGGGGGGTGACCACCAGGCTCTTGCCCACAATTTGGCTTAATAGTGCGACCTGGGAGCCTCATATGCATCCATGCATGCTGCCGCTGCTGTTTCTATCTGTTTCTGTGGTGTTTGCATCACTTTTTTTATGTTTTCAAAGGAAACATATAATCAGAGGCAGCAAGCCTTCGGCTTGACAAAGATCTGTTTAGATCGAAACATCGCTGTGTCATTTCTGCTGTACTGCTGCATCTGTATATTGCTGCTTGTGGGACCAACATGGAATAAAGCTCCTTTTATCTGAAATGGACTGCCGTGGATGCTGTCTCTGATTATATGTTTGTTTTGCTATTCTTGGAGTGGGTATGTGATCCAACCCAAACGGAGGCGTGACATCATACTACTGGACCCATATAGGAGTCGGATAAGTGATTGCTGCTGTGTTTCTCTATATAGCTGTATTTTTTATGTTTTCAGGTGATTCACACAACCTCCTCTATGCGAAGCATGGGTCACCTTGAAAAATGCTCGAGTCTCCCATTGATGAGCTCTCGAGCATTATGAAAAGTTCGACTTGAGTAATGAGCACCCGAGCATTTTGGTGCTCGCTCATCTCTAGAGTTAACCCCTCCGATGCTGCAGCTGTGCAACACACATACAGAAAATGACATGACAGCTTTCTTTGCACAGTGCATTCACATGAGACAATACATGCATGACATTTATGGAGGGGACCAGGATGTTGTTCTGGGACACTACACTCCCAAATGCATCAACGGTGCACACCAGCAATCACATAGGTTGATTTTAGTCCCCATCTCATAGCAGATCCATTTGGCCTCAATCCACAATTTCCAGTATTATAATGCAGAGATATCAGTAGGGCTTATTGTGCACTAAACCAAACTAGTCAATCTTCTGTTGTCTAAGATATAGATATCATTTAGGCCACATGCAGACAGCCGGGTCGAATCCCGCTGTGAGAATTCTCGGAGCGGGACCCGACCCACGCCCCTGCAGTGAGCAGTGTGGCTCACCTGCTTCTGCGTCTTTTTCTCTCTGTGATGTACCAGCTGCCACCCAGCCGGCGCATGCGCAGAGTGGTGCCGGTGCGTCGAGAGTGACATTTCTGTGCGGGCCTGTGCGATACCTGCACAGAAATAGAACATGCCGCGATTTGTTTTCCGCGTGTATTTTCATGCGGACAAATCGCGGCTGTCAGCATAGGATTGCATTGTGCAACGCAATCCTATGCAGGCGGGCACGGGCGGAAATTCTGCTGGAAATCCTGTCGCGGAATTTCCATGGTTGTGCAGGGGGCCTTAATTTATTTTATTCACAGTGTAACAATACATGAGAGTTCAATATATGAGAACTTTGCTGCTCCTTCTTCAGAGAACCCCATTATGTGATGTTTAACTCTTGCATCACATCGTTGAATTTTCAGTATATGACTGATTTTTTTATAATATTTAAAAAACACTATTTTTTGTGATAAAATATTTTATGTATTGTGGCAAGGCAGTACACAGAATGGCCTGCAGAGGGCTGTAAAGCAGGGACAGCTGTATCTTGTGAAGTTGAGTGAGTCTTGTGAAGTTAAAACCAAGAGTTAGGACCTGTAAGATGACACCCTACTTGGATAACAAATGTGAAGAACTTTGCGTTTATGGCACTAGGCCTGATATAACGTATATACCGGCGTATAAGGCGACGGGGCGTATAAGACGACCCCCCAACTGTCACCTTATACGCCGGTATTCAGTGGAGAAAAAAAAAAAATTTTATTACTCACCTCCCACGGCGTTCTGTCGCGCTCCGGCAGGATGTCGCTCGCTCCGGCAGGCTGTCGCTCGCTCCTCGTCCCCGCCGCAGCATAGCTTTCTGAATGTGGGGCTTGAAATCCCCGCTTCCAGAAAGCTAATACACACGCCGGCAGCCATGACATCATTGAATGGCTGTGATTGGCTAAAGCACACGTGGCTTCAGCCAATCACACTATTCAATGACATCATTGAATGGGTGTGATTGCTAACACGTGCGCCTTCAGCCAATCACAGCCATTCAATGATGTCATTGAATAGTGTGATTGGCTGAAGCCACGTGTGCTTTAGCCAATCACAGCCATTCAATGCTGTCATGGCTGCCGGCGTGTGTATTAGCTTTCTGGAAGCGGGGATTTCAAGCCCCGCATTCAGAAAGCTATGCTGCGGCGGGGACGAGGAGCGAGCGACAGCCTGCCGGAGCGAGCAACATCCTGCCGGAGCGCGACAGAACGCCGTGGGAGGTGAGTAATAAAATTTTTTTTTTTTACACTTTTTTTTTTTTTGTATTACCGGCGCATAAGACGACCCCCGACTGCAGAGCAGATTTTTCGGGGTTCAAAAGTCGTCTTATACGCCGGTATATACGGTAGGTAGTGAGAGATAACCTGTGCTATTTATTGGACAGACGGCCAGGCGTATATATCATAAATGTGTGTATTGTGATAATAACAGTGCGAAGATTATGTTAAGTTTGCCGTCTATTATGACTGTCTATAAATTCTTGCCTGGACGTGGGTTACTGAGGTGCGACCACGCATCTAGGTGAAGGACAGATGGCATTCCTAAGAGCTCAATACCCCTTAAGGCTGTGATCAGACGAGCAATTTTTTTTTGCACGCCTATGTGCGTAAAAAAACGTGTTTATTAGAACCATTGGTTTCCTATGAAGTGTTCACATGTCTGTTTTTTAGAGGCCCAAAATACTTGCACCTGCAAAAGATAGGACATGCGTGCCTGTAATGCACGCCAGGAAGGTCTGCGCGTAAAGACATCCTGTGATGTCCGTTTATCCCCGTGGGGACTCCCCTCATCACTAAACACTATCACAGCACTGTCACAGTGTTTAGTGATGAGGGGTCTGCAGCAGAAACGAAATAGTCCCCTGTCACAGCTGCCACAGCTGTGGCAGAGGACACCAATGCTATCCCATTGCTTTCAATGGGGCTGGCTCTGCTGCCACCCCATTGAAGGCAATGGGATGCAGGCAATCCCTGCAGGGATCAAATATATGCCCTACCCGCAAAATCATCCCTAGCTGTTAAAAAAATAAAAAACAACTAATCTAAAAGCACTGTACTGCTCTTCTCCCCATCCCCGGCAGTCTTCTTCAGTATTGTGGTGGCCGGGGATTGAAAAATCGCTGTCTCCAGAAAGCACTGCCTCAGAGACAGCATTCAGCCATTGAATGACAGTTGAGCGCTGCCTCTGATTGGTCAGTGTTGTCACAGTGTTCATATCCATGGAGTGCATTTTTTTGTGCACATAGGCGCGCAAAAAAGAAACACTTGCCTGACTGAGCCCTAAGTTGCCACACTATGTTTGTATGAACTACATTAATTCAATCAGGTAATGCAAGAGTTAATCTCCATTGGAATGTGATAGCCCAGGTAATGCCCAATGAGAAATTTCACCTGTGCACATGTGATGCCTTTCGATTTTTAAAAGCTGACGTTCTCTGTATCACAGTTGAATCTGACAATGCGCCCAGTTTGAATAATTCCCCTTCCCATTTGATGGATGTAAATAAAGTGTGTGCTTTACCACAGTTCCCTGGTGGACTGTTTTCCTATCAATAGTACCATCCAGTCTCTTTTTGCCCCTGTTCTATCAATTATATTTCATTTTGTGTACGTCTTTATTTTGTAGGTTGTCTGGAGAAAGCCTTATGTTTTTAACTTGTCTATTCCTCCTGTTGCAATGATGAATGTAACAGAGACCAGTATGATATTGTAACATGCAGTGGTTCTCAGATGCATAGTTATTGAGGTATCCCAACTAATATGGTACTGGGAAGTAACAGCTTCATATGCCAGGTTTGGTATAGTGCCTGATACTCTCAATCAGCATATGAAACCAAGGGCATGAAACTGCTTTAATGCTCACATAGACTGGGGACACAGTTATATTTAAGGGTGGACTGGAGTGAAAGCAATAGTCAAAATCAGTGAGTAGCCATCATCAGGTGTAATCCCTTAAGCAAGCATCTTTTCCTTAAAGAACGAGTGAGTTATGTAGAAGATTATGACCTGGGAAGTGGGTTTGCAACAGTTGAGGGGTCAAATTTGTTGAAAGTTCGACCAAAACTTCGGGCAATGTGAGACATTTAGGGATAGAAACCAGACATCACCAAATGAACACTAAAGAACTAGGATGAGTTGAAAGAAAAAGTCGAAATAACTATATATAGAAAACTAGATTGACCTCATGTTTGCTATGCGAACATAAAATATTTCAAAAGTGGTGGTTGTGAACTTCTAAAGCCGCCTGCAGACGGGCGGGTCGGATCCGGCAGCTTCGGCTGTTTGATGTGCCAGCTTGCCGGGCAGTTGGCGCATGCGCAGACCGGAGCTGGCGGCGGGTGAGTGACATTTCTGTGCAAGACTCTGCGAGCCCCGCACAGAAATAGAGCATGCCACGGTTTGTTTGCCGTGCGAGATTTTGTGCGGCCAAATCGCGGCCGTCTGCATAGGATTGCATTTGTTAACGGAATTTCCTCTCATGTGCAGGTGCCCTAAATCTGCTTGATTAGGTGATTATTTAGAGTGTCACTTTATATTTGGAGCAGATCTCTAATATAAAATAGCCTACAGGTCTCTCTCTGTCTGTCTTTCTCTCTGTCTGTCTCTCTCTATCTTACTCTCTGTTTGTCTGTCTCTCTCATTGTCTGTCTCTCTCTCTGTCTGCCTCTATATCTATATATGTCTCTTTTGTTGTCTGTCTCTCTCTCTATCTGTTTCTGTCTGTCTAGCTTTCTCTCTGTCTCTCTTTCTGTCTCTGTATCACTCTTTCTCTGTCTCTTTCATTCTCTTTCTGTCTCTGTCTGTCTATCGCTCTCTCTGTCTTTCTATCATTCTCTCTCTCTGTCTCTATTGCTCTCTCACTCTGTCTCTCTATCACTCTCTCTCTCTGTCTCTCTATTGCTCTTTCTCTCACTGTCTCTCTCTATCGCTCTTTCACTCTGTCTCTCTATTGTTCTCTCTCTGTCTACCTCTCTATTTCTGTCTCTTTATTGCTCTTAGTTGGGCAGTGTATGGTGCAGCTTAGCAGTGTATGCTGTGTTGCTTAGCAATGCTTCACTCATTCTAGCGCATGCCTGAAGCACAGCAGAGCATGCCCAAAGACTTAACATTGTAACTTTCCAACCGCCTGACAGGTCCCTGAATGTATTAAACTCACATTTGATGATTTTACGGCACCGGTGAGCATGTGTCGTCTAATGACACCAACATCATCCACCAAAGTTACAGCAAAGGGGTCAAAGTGGGATGCGAGAAAAGGCATGTAGGCTTATTTATATTAGATAAGCTGAGACTCTACACTGTACCTTGAGAACTACTGTATTCTTCAGTCTGGTGTACCTCTTCTGCTGAAGAAAACTGATATTCTGTTTCAATGAATATCGTTGAATTTAAAGACAGTCCTTAAGTGGCCAAATGGAGAATTGCTTCCTTGCCAGTGTTAGCATTTTTGTATCGCTTGTAAATGACTTCACTTGTCCATGGTTATCTGGGAAGACCATGCCCCTCTCTGTCTCAGCTAATGTTAACACCAAGGTCATTAGTAACTCTTGCATCTAATCATTAGAAAGAGGGAGAGGCAGGAGTGTAAGGGGTGCAGAAGGTGCAGTCGTACCAGAATTCAGGAGTCTTAGGGAGCCCTAAGGTCTCTCAACCCATATGAGTAGACCGGTAATATAAATGTAGTGGCTCAGTATATCTATTCCTGGCCCCTTCATAAATGTCATACATGTAATGTCTTGTGTTGGTGTACTGTGCAAAAGTGTCTTGTCATTCTGTTATGTGTATTGCACAGCTGCAGCAAGTGAGGAGTTAAGTGTTTGCATGAGCCTGGGTAATGCTTGCAATGTATGAATTTGTTTTGTCATGTGGTATAAGTGAAAATATAAATAGGAGTGAGTGAAGGCAAGAAGTGGTCTTCTGTTCTTCTGGGTTCCTGAGAGAGACTGCCAGCCACATGGGGTACCTTCAACTCCCATGTTGTGAAGAATGGAGTAGGAAGAGTGGTTCCTGACTACCTGTGTGACAGCAACAGTGGCAGAGTGAGTCCCTTGAGAAGAGAGAGAGATGGTGAGTAAGAGAAGGTGCATACGGTCAGGCCCAGTACAGAGGTACTCAGTGATTATTTTTCCTACGCAGCTGTCCTGAGGTCTGGGATCACCAGGTGGAGGTACTCTCAAGTCTGCTTCTTTACCTGCACTGCCAAATTTGTGTAAATTGTTCGATCATCTGGAACTTGTGTTCAGTAAAGTTTTGCTTGACCATTTCCAGGGACCTAAGGTACGTTACTTTTGTCTGCAGCTCCATTATTTACCGCCGAGGGTCATACCGGTGGGTAACGGAACGGTGGCGTCACCCATAACATCTGCTATCCCTGTCCTCCAGTTCATTGGGCATCCCTATCCTAGAGGTGTCTGGAAGCGGCCCAGCACTGCTTTGGCTGAGGCTACGTGTGTCCCTACGGGAGGGAGCCTGGTAAGTGCCACCGTGACAAGTGACCACTCTACCCTCCCAGCTCTTCAACGTGTGCCTTGTGTCTGGGTCACCCTACGGGACGCTGCATAAATGAAGCAATATAGTTAAGGACCATGTTACAAGTTTTGCTTTTGGGCCCAGCAACATCATGTTTCTTCCCTGGGGAGTGTGCTGCCTCTGTCTAATTGCAATTATTTGGGTGGGAGTATGATATTTTGATTATTATTTTTTATATTAAAAGCTGCATTTATTTCTCTTTTTTTCCTATCCAGACAGAAGGGGGCAGGGATGAAGGGAGAAAGTGAAGTATTGTTTCTGAGCTTCTTTTCTATGAACTTATGATTTGCCTAATAAGATGCTTAAAATATGCTTTGTACTTTCCTATAGTGCTTTATGTATGTGAAATGATTTCATGTTCCACTGTTTGAAGGCAGTTCTAGAAAAACTATAGAACATAATGTATTGACATAATTGTTAATATGACATAAAGTTAGGGCATGAAACTGACAACAGTTGTATTAACCAGTTGTTTTATAATTTCACCATTTCACCATTTTCTTTACAAGTTACTGTGAATGTACAATAGTATCTGACTGTATACAGTTGTAATGAGCAGCAGTCTGACGTACAGTATTACATGTACTTTCCCTAAAGATTTTAAACTTGTATTTTCTTTAGAATGTCTATTAGATTGTTTTGTGGTTTGCTTTTATTTAGTTGTATTAACATTTCAAGAGGCTGTAGAAAACATTTGAATACTCCTAACATCAAATATGAGCTCAAAAGTTGACCTACCTGTACCACCTATCATATAAAGCACGGGCTTTGAACATGCTCATGGGAATAACCATGAAAAAAATACATGTTGAAAACAGATCCTCAATACATCTTTAGTTTTGAAAGTTTACTTCTTTGTTTTTCTATCCACTTTCCATTTTACTTTGTATTGTATAAAGATAAAAACAACTCTGATAGCTTGGCCTACTAAAAGTTTATGTGGAAGGTGACTTTTATATGGTTGAACAACATGAGCAATAAAAAAGTAATGAATCATAGAAACATCAGTGTGTGTGTATATATATGTATATAAATATATATATATATATATTTTCTTTTTAATATATATACACATACACACACACACACACACACACACACATATATATATATATATATATATATATATATATATATGTATATGTATATATATATATATATATATATATATATATATATATATATATACACACACGCATGTAATCTGTGGAAATGTAATGCATGCTGCATCTAAAGTCAATTTGGGTTGAACTTTGCTAAATGTTCAGTTCAGTGCAAGCCCAAACATAAGAAGGAAAAACGGAAGAAGAAGAAGAAAAAAGGAAAAATGAATGCAAAAGAAGGAAAACATTTTATTTTATATACCAGTTGTAAGGGTATTGGTGAAGTTCTGAGCTGGACTGAATTGAACTTTTTGCCCAAATTCGGCAAACTGGTGAAATCAAACTTTTGAAAAGTTTGCTTATAACTACTATTCATGCATGAGATAATGTCCCATCACTCAGCTGACTCATCACTTGAGAAATTAGTTACTCATACCTACATACAGTCGAAAGATAATGCGGTCCTTAAAGGGGTTGTCCAGGACTTTTTTGATTTTTTCTATATTGATTGCTTGTCCTCATGACATCAATAGATTATAGGCTGGGATCCCCTGCTTGCATCGGATACTGACGCCAACGTCGGTAAGCAGCGGATTGGTCATTTATTAGTTTTTAAAATTAATTCCCCTCTTATTATGAAGCACTTTTTGATTATGAACTAAAAAGACCAATGAAATATACACTCCTTCGGATGTAACAATTTTCATATAAGCAGGAATAAAAGGTCTCAAATAGAACTGACAAAGCGTTAGCCTGAGACTCAAACCAGAGATATCTAATGCGCCGAGTGAGCGGGTTAAGTAAGAGCAGTAATACAGTATCTCATAGAGGACTGATAAAGCTTTAAATTAAAACTTCAGCCCAGAGGGACATAATGATGCCGTGGGCGTCTACGTAATTATGACTCTAATGAAACGCACGCAGCGTTGCAAAGTCAACATGTGTGGTCAGGTGACAGATGAGTGGCGTCATCAGAAAATGCCGCTACACCACGGGAATCATTAGATAACATTGACAGGGGATTTGCATGCCATCTATTTGTTTTTATCTATATATTGTGTGTGTATATAAAGCTTTCTATGCTTGAGAAAGGCTCCTGTGTGAGCCGAAACACATCACATTGACTTTGTAAAATAAATAAATTGACACCATATTGGGACTGAAAATTTCCATACCTGCCCAACGTGATATTTATTGCTGTCTGGGATTAGGGGTGCACTCATCAGAGGCACCCCTGTGAAGTAAATACGTTACATACTACCAAGATTTGGCATACTTACTGCAGTGCTGGTTATTTTAGGGCTTTTTAACCTATACTGTACCATTGTTTCTTCCGATATATATCCATTATATGCTCGGATCACCCTTTGATGCTCTCCTTGTTTGGATGTCCTAAGGACCAGTGTATGCTTTACTCCCTTTCTGGTTACCTGGATTGCGGACGTACCAGAGCTACCTTATCCAAGGGTGTCCCCAGTATGTCAGAGTGAGTTGACACGCTTCTTTCTCACCTAAATTATAACTAGCAGCTATCCTTCACTCAAGCTGACCCTTGGAGCGCTACCTTACTGATTGTGAAATTCATCTCAATGGAAATGTATACACTGCAATTTGCTAGCCTGACTCTTACTTTAATACTTCTATTAACTTTTAAAAAGTTTTGATCTGACAACTGCTTCTTTAGGACATAAATCACAAGGTGGACATGTTATACAACTGCTTCTTTAGGACATAAATCACAAAGTGGACATGTTATACTGGAGCTCTTAGATGCATATGTGATGACAGTATTGTACTTGACCTATCTAAAAACATAATGTATACATGCAACTCTTTATATGGAAAAAAACATTATTACATTTCAAGCCAACTATAGACATTATTTCATATTTCATTAAAAGATAATAATGAAAGAGATGTGTTCTTAATATTTAATTCAATCTATTTCAACATAATTCTGTTGGAACAAATTATAACCCCTGATTTAGCATCAATAATAAAGAAAAGACATATTCATTATATTTCTAAAATTTAACATCAAATATTAAATTTCATTAGGGAACTCGACAGATTAAAGTATCATTTATGACAGGCAACATACAGACTTTAATTCTTTGTTAACTTGTGCTTTGCTTTTTAGAAAGAAGAGAAGGCAGAAAAATCTAAAATTAGATTTCACATCATGCACAGGGTAGCTATAGATATAGCATACTTTTTATTTGCCCAGTTTGTACCATTGCACTATATTAATACAATAAGTTGAAGGGAGGCTTTTGTAAATAATAGTTTTGAAGGTCACTGAAATATGTGCCCTGGCAGGCTCCTGCATGTCTTAAGGGTAGCCTTCTATATACTATAAAAAATGCAAATATCCATCAACTTACATGAACCAGGAAAACTGCTTGAAATTGGGGCACAAATTCAATATTTAGCCCTTTGTCTTTGTTATTGAAAAGTTTCTTCATAAATAAATACGTTTCATTGGTTGTGAAAAAAAAAATTAACTGAAATGACCAAAGTATTTTGGACCCCAAAACATGGTAGTTCAGTGACTAGCTTTTATTACTTAACACCTATAATCTTCAGATATTTTTTATTGCATAGTACCTACAATCTTCAGATATTCCAAATAATTCTTTCAAGAACCAAAATAATATCATATATCATCTAGAGATGAGCGAACGTACTCGTCTGAGCTTGATACTCGTTCGAGTATTAGCGTGTTCGAGATGCTCGTTACTAGAGGTGAGCACCACGCGATGTTCGAGTTACTTTCACTTTCATCTCTGAGACGTTAGCGCGCTTTTCTGGCCAATAGAAAGACAGGGAAGGCATTACAACTTCCCCCTGCGACGTTCAAGCCCTATACCACCCCCCTGCAGTGAGTGGCTGGCGAGATCAGGTGTCACCCGAGTATATAAATCGGCCCCTCCCGCGGCTCGCCACAGATGCATTCTGACATAGCTCAGGGAAAGTGCTGCTGCTATAGGGAGAGCGTTAGGAGTTATTTTAGGCTTCAAGAACCCCAACGGTCCTTCTTAGGGCCGCATCTGACCGTGTGCAGTACTGTTGAGGCTGCTTTTAGCAGTGTTGCACAATTTTTTTTTTTTGTATATCGGCCGTGCAGAGCATTGCGTCCGAAGTCTGCAGTCATTGTACAGAGTATAGGGGCAGTACTGGCGAGGCAGGGAAAGAGATATTCAGGCTATATACGCAGTGGGCTTTTTCCAAAAAATTGATCGCCGTCATCCCGCCAGAGGGAAACAGTATACATAATATTATACGCTGCCTACAGTATCTATCTGCTGGGGGTCGTAGTCCTAATTAATATGCAGCTAAGCGTTACAGCAGTCTTGCGCAAAATTGTTTCCTGGATCTGCTGTCTCTGTTACATCAGCGCTGTCATCCCGCCAGAGGGAAACAGTATACATAATTTTATACGCTGCCTACAGTATCTATTTGCTGGGGGTAGTAGTCCTAATTAATACGCAGCTAAGCGTTACAGCAGTCTTGCGCAAAATTGTTTCCTGGATCTGCTGTCTCTGTTACATCAGCGCTGTCATCCCGCCAGAGGGAAACAGTATACATAATATTATACGCTGCCTACAGTATCTATCTGCTGGGGGTCGTAGTCCTAATTAATATGCAGCTAAGCGTTACAGCAGTCTTGCGCAAAATTGTTTCCTGGATCTGCTGTCTCTGTTACATCAGCGCTGTCATCCCACCAGAGGGAAACAGTATACATAATATTATACGCTGCCTACAGTATCTATCTGCTGGGGGTAGTAGTCCTAATTAATACGCAGCTAAGCGTTACAGCAGGCTTGCGCAAAATTGTTTCCTGGATCTGCTGTCTCTGTTACATCAGCGCTGTCATCCCGCCAGAGGGAAACAGTATACATAATATTATACGCTGCCTACAGTATCTATCTGCTGGGGGTTGTAGTCCTAATTAAACGCAGCTAAGCGTTACAGCAGGCTTGCGCAAAATTGTTTCCTGGATCTGCTGTCTCTGTTACATCAGCGCTGTCATCCCGCCAGAGGGAAACAGTATACATAATATTATACGCTGCCTACAGTATCTATCTGCTGGGGGTTGTAGTCCTAATTAATACGCAGCTAAGCGTTACAGCAGGCTTGCGCAAAATTGTTTCCTGGATCTGCTGTCTCTGTTACATGATCGCCGTCATCCTGCCAGAGGGAAACAGTATACATAATATTATACGCTGCCTACAGTATCTATCTGCTGGGGGTTGTAGTCCTAATTAATATGCAGCTAAGCGTTACAGCAGTCTTGCGCAAAATTGTTTCCTGGATCTGCTGTCTCTGTTACATCAGCGCTGTCATCCCGCCAGAGGGAAACAGTATACATAATATTATACGCTGCCTACAGTATCTATCTGCTGGGGGTCGTAGTCCTAATTAATATGCAGCTAAGCGTTACAGCAGTCTTGCGCAAAATTGTTTCCTGGATCTGCTGTCTCTGTTACATCAGCGCTGTCATCCCGCCAGAGGGAAACAGTATACATAATTTTATACGCTGCCTACAGTATCTATTTGCTGGGGGTAGTAGTCCTAATTAATACGCAGCTAAGCGTTACAGCAGGCTTGCGCAAAATTGTTTCCTGGATCTGCTGTCTCTGTTACATCAGTGCTGTCATCCCGCCAGAGGGAAACAGTATACATAATATTATACGCTGCCTACAGTATCTATCTGCTGGGGGTTGTAGTCCTAATTAAACGCAGCTAAGCGTTACAGCAGGCTTGCGCAAAATTGTTTCCTGGATCTGCTGTCTCTGTTACATCAGCGCTGTCATCCCGCCAGAGGGAAACAGTATACATAATATTATACGCTGCCTACAGTATCTATCTGCTGGGGGTCGTAGTCCTAATTAATATGCAGCTAAGCGTTACAGCAGTCTTGCGCAAAATTGTTTCCTGGATCTGCTGTCTCTGTTACATCAGCGCTGTCATCCCGCCAGAGGGAAACAGTATACATAATTTTATACGCTGCCTACAGTATCTATTTGCTGGGGGTAGTAGTCCTAATTAATACGCAGCTAAGCGTTACAGCAGGCTTGCGCAAAATTGTTTCCTGGATCTGCTGTCTCTGTTACATCAGCGCTGTCATCCCGCCAGAGGGAAACAGTATACATAATATTATACGCTGCCTACAGTATCTATCTGCTGGGGGTTGTAGTCCTAATTAAACGCAGCTAAGCGTTACAGCAGGCTTGCGCAAAATTGTTTCCTGGATCTGCTGTCTCTGTTACATCAGCGCTGTCATCCCGCCAGAGGGAAACAGTATACATAATATTATACGCTGCCTACAGTATCTATCTGCTGGGGGTTGTAGTCCTAATTAATACGCAGCTAAGCGTTACAGCAGGCTTGCGCAAAATTGTTTCCTGGATCTGCTGTCTCTGTTACATGATCGCCGTCATCCTGCCAGAGGGAAACAGTATACATAATATTATACGCTGCCTACAGTATCTATCTGCTGGGGGTTGTAGTCCTAATTAATATGCAGCTAAGCGTTACAGCAGTCTTGCGCAAAATTGTTTCCTGGATCTGCTGTCTCTGTTACATCAGCGCTGTCATCCCGCCAGAGGGAAACAGTATACATAATATTATACGCTGCCTACAGTATCTATCTGCTGGGGGTCGTAGTCCTAATTAATATGCAGCTAAGCGTTACAGCAGTCTTGCGCAAAATTGTTTCCTGGATCTGCTGTCTCTATTACATCAGCGCTGTCATCCCGCCAGAGGGAAACAGTATACATAATTTTATACGCTGCCTACAGTATCTATTTGCTGGGGGTAGTAGTCCTAATTAATACGCAGCTAAGCGTTACAGCAGGCTTGCGCAAAATTGTTTCCTGGATCTGCTGTCTCTGTTACATCAGCGCTGTCATCCCGCCAGAGGGAAACAGTATACATAATATTATACGCTGCCTACAGTATCTATCTGCTGGGGGTTGTAGTCCTAATTAAACGCAGCTAAGCGTTACAGCAGGCTTGCGCAAAATTGTTTCCTGGATCTGCTGTCTCTGTTACATCAGCGCTGTCATCCCGCCAGAGGGAAACAGTATACATAATATTATACGCTGCCTACAGTATCTATCTGCTGGGGGTTGTAGTCCTAATTAATACGCAGCTAAGCGTTACAGCAGGCTTGCGCAAAATTGTTTCCTGGATCTGCTGTCTCTGTTACATGATCGCCGTCATCCTGCCAGAGGGAAACAGTATACATAATATTATACGCTGCCTACAGTATCTATCTGCTGGGGGTTGTAGTCCTAATTAATACGCAGCTAAGCGTTACAGCAGGCTTGCGCAAAATTGTTTCCTGGATCTGCTGTCTCTGTTACATGATCGCCGTCATCCCGCCAGAGGGAAACAGTATACATAATATTATACGCTGCCTACAGTATCTGTCTGCTGTATCAGCTTAGCATTTTAAAAAAATAGAAGCAAAATACTTAAGGCCTACTACTGGCCTTTGGCCACTTGACTGCTTCTGCGCTGTGAATTCCACTAGCTCAGTCATTGAGCTGTGAATTCCACTAGCGCACCTACGTCTCACTACAGGCGTGCGCAAAATTGTTTCCTGGCTCTGCTGTGCGTTCCGTAAGGGAAGTCAGCCTCCAACCACAGGCCAATAAGGGGCACATTTAATTACAGCGTTCTGTTTCTGCACTACTGGTAATACAGCATGCTGAGGGGTAGGGGTAGGCGTAGAGGACGTGGACGCGGGCGAGGACGTGGAGGCCCAAGTCAGGGTGGGGGCACAGGCCGAGCTCCTGATCCAGGTGTATCGCAGCCAACTGCTGCGGGATTAGAAGAGAGGCACGTTTCTGGCGTCCCCACATTCATCTCACAATTAATGCGTCCACGCGGTAGACCTTTATTAGAAAATGAGCAGTGTGAGCAGGTCCTGTCGTGGATGGCAGAAAGTGCGTCCAGCAATCTATCGACCACCCAGAGTTCTGCGCCGTCCACTGCTGCAACTCTGAATCCTCTGGCTGCTGCTCCTCCTTCCTCCCAGCCTCCTCACTCCATTACAATGACACATTCTGAGGAGCAGGCAGACTCCCAGGAACTGTTCCCGGGCCCCTGCCCAGAATGGCCAGCAATGGTTCCTCTCCCATCGGAGGAGTTTGTCGTGACCGATGCCCAACCTTTGGAAAGTTCCCGCGGGCCGGGGGATGAGGCTGGGGACTTCCGGCAACTGTCTCAAGAGCTTTCACTGGGTGAGGAGGATGATGACGATGAGACACAGTTGTCTATCACTCAGGTAGTAGTAATTGGAGTAAGTCCGAGGGAGGAGCGCACAGAGGATTCGGAGGAAGAGCAGCAGGACGATGAGGTGACTGACCCCACCTGGTTTGCTACTCCTACTGAGGACAGGTCTTCAGAGGGGGAGGCAAGGGCAGCAGCAGGGCAGGTTGGAAGAGGCAGTGAGGTGGCCAGGGGTAGAGGCAGGGCCAGACCGAATAATCCACCAACTGTTTCCCAAAGCGCCCCCTCGCGCCATGCCACCCTGCAGAGGCCGAGGTGCTCAAAGGTCTGGCAGTTTTTCACTGAGAGTGCAGACGACCGACGAACAGTGGTGTGCAACCTTTGTCGCGCCAAGATCAGCCGGGGAGCCACCACCACCAGCCTCACCACCACCAGCATGCGCAGACATATGATGGCCAAGCACCCCACAAGGTGGGACATTCGCCGCCTCCAGTTTGCACCGCTGCCTCTCCCCCTGTGCCCCAACCTGCCACTGAGATCCAACCCCCCTCTGAGGACACAGGCACTACCATCTCCTGGCCTGCACCCACACCCTCACCTCCGCTGTGCTCGGCCCCA
Source organism: Eleutherodactylus coqui (assembly GCF_035609145.1). NCBI lineage: Eukaryota > Metazoa > Chordata > Amphibia > Anura > Eleutherodactylidae > Eleutherodactylus > Eleutherodactylus coqui. The sequence continues at coordinate 165,794,074 of NC_089838.1, forward strand.
TCCACCAATGTCTTTCAGCGCACCGTCCAGCCGTCGCTACCGCAACTGTTGGAGCGCAAGCACAAGTACACCGCCACGCACCCGCACGCTCAAGCGTTAAACGTGCACATAGCCAAATTTATCAGCCTGGAGATGCTGCCGTATAGGCTTGTGGAAACGGAGGCTTTAAAAAACATGATGGCGGCAGCGGCCCTGCGCTACTCGGTTCCCAGTCGCCACTACTTTTCCCGATGTGCCGTCCCAGCCCTGCACGACCACGTCTCCCGCAACATTGTACGCGCCATCACCAAAACGGTTACTGCCAAGGTCCACTTAACAACGGACACGTGGACAAGCACAGGCGGGCAGGGCCACTATATCTCCTTGACGGCACATTGGGTGAATTTAGTGGAGGCTGGGACAGAGTCAGAGCCTGGGACCGCTCACGTCCTACCCACCCCCAGAATTGCGGGCCCCAGCTCGGTGGTGGTATCTGCAGTGGTGTATGCTTCCTCCACTAAACCACCCTCCTCCTCCTCCTACGCAACCTCTGTCTCGCAATCAAGATGTGTCAGCAGCAGCACGTCGCCAGCAGTCAGTGTCGTGCGGTGTGGCAGCACAGCGGTGGGCACGCGTCAGCAGGCCGTGCTGAAACTACTCAGCTTAGGAGAGAAGAGGCACACGGCCCACGAACTGCTGCAGGGTCTTACAGAGCAGACTGACCGCTGGCTTGCGCCGCTGAGCCTCCAACCGGGCATGGTCGTGTGTGACAACGGCCGTAACCTGGTGGCGGCTCTGCAGCTCGGCAGCCTCACGCACGTGCCATGCCTGGCCCACGTCTTTAATTTGGTGGTTCAGCGCTTTCTGAAAAACTACCCACGCTTGTCAGACCTGCTCGGAAAGGTGCGCCGGCTCTGCGCACATTTCCGCAAGTCCCACACGGATGCTGCCACCCTGCGCACCCTGCAACATCGGTTTCATCTGCCAGTGCACCGACTGCTGTGCGACGTTCCCACACGGTGGAACGCTGCGCTCCACATGTTGGCCAGCCTCTATGAGCAGCGTAGAGCTATAGTGGAATACCAACTCCAACATGGGCGGCGCAGTGGGAGTCAGCCTCCTCAATTCTTTACAGAAGAGTGGGCCTGGTTGGCAGACATCTGCCAGGTCCTTGGAAACTTTGAGGAGTCTACCCAGATGGTGAGCGGCGATACTGCAATCATTAGCGTCACCATTCCTCTGCTATGCCTCTTGAGAAGTTCCCTGCAAAGCATAAAGGCAGACGCTTTGCACTCGGAAACAGAGGCGGGAGAAGACAGTATGTCGCTGGATAGTCAGAGCACCCTCCTGTCTATATCTCAGCGCGTTGAGGAGGAGGAGGAGCATGAGGAGGATGAGGAGGAGGGGGAAGAGACAGCTTGGCCCAATGCTGAGGGTACCCATGCTGCTTGCCTGTCATCCTTTCAGCGTGTATGGCCTGAGGAGGAGGAGGAGGAGGAGGAAGTGATCTTCCTAGTGCGGACAGCCATGTGTTGCGTACAGGTACCCTGGCACACATGGCTGACTTCATGTTAGGATGCCTTTCTCGTGACCCTCGCGTTACACGCATTCTGGCCACTACGGATTACTGGGTGTACACACTGCTCGACCCACGGTATAAGGAGAACCTTTCCACTCTCATACCTGAAGAGGAAAGGGGTTCGAGAGTGATGCTATACCACAGGACCCTGGCGGACAAGCTGATGGTAAAATTCCCATCCGACAGCGCTAGTGGCCGAAGGTGCAGTTCCGAGGGCCAGGCAGCAGGGGAGGCACAGAGATCAGGCAGCATGTACAGCACAGGCAGGGGAACATTCTCCAAGCCTTTGCCAGCTTTATGGCTCCCCAGCAAGACTGTGTCACCGCTCCCCAGTCAAGGCTGAGTCGGCGGGAGCACTGTAAAAGGATGGTGAGGGAGTACGTAGCCGATCGCACGACCGTCCTCCGTGACGCCTCTGCCACCTACAACTACTGGGTGTCGAAGCTGGACACGTGGCCTGAACTCGCGCTGTATGCCCTGGAGGTGCTTGCTTGTCCTGCGGCTAGCGTCTTGTCAGAGAGGGTGTTTAGTGCGGCTGGGGGAATCATCACAGATAAGCGTACCCGCCTGTCAACCGACAGTGCCGACAGGCTTAGACTCATCAAGATGAACAATGCCTGGATTTCCCCAGACTTCTCTTCTCCACCAGCGGACAGCAGCAATACCTAAACAATACGTAGGCTGCACCCGCGGATGGAAGCATTGTTCTCTATCACCATCAAAAACGTGGACCTTTTAGCTTCATCAATCTGTGTATAATATTCATCCTCCTCCTCCTGCTCCTCCTTCTGAAACCTGACGTAATCACGCCGAACGGGCAATTTTTCTTAGGCCCACAAGGCTCAGTCATATAATTTTTGTAAACAATTTTTATAAGTTTCAATGCTCATTAAAGCGTTGAAACTTGCACCTGAACCAATTTTTATTTTAACTGGGCTGCCTCCAGGCCTAGTTACAAATTAAGCCACATTAACCAAAGCGATTAATGGGTTTCACCTGCCTCAGCGTAATCCAATTAATTTTTTGCCCACCTGCATTAAAGCTGACATTACATCAGCTGTGCTGGACACTGCAATGGGATATATTTATGTACCGCCGATGGGTTGCAGGGAGCCACCCATGCTGTGGGTCCACAGGGAGTTGTAACTGCATGTGTCTACTTCTAAAGAACCCCAGTCTGACTGGGGCATGCAGTGTGGGCCAAAGCCCACCTGCATTTAATCGGACGTTACCTCAGCTGTGATGGGCACTGCAATGGGATATATTTATGTACCGCCGGTGGCTTCCTGGCACCCACCCATGCTGTCGGTCCACACGGAGTTGTAACTGCATGTGTCCACTTCTAAAGAACCCCAGAGTGACTGGGGCATGCAGTGTGGGCCGAAGCCCACCTGCATTTAACATGACATTACCTCAGCTGTGATGGGCACTGCAATGGGATATATTTATGTACCGCCGGTGGGTTCCAGGGAGCCACCCATGCTGTGGGTGCACACGGAATTCCCATTGCGGAGTTGTACCTGCCTGTGACTATTTATAAAAAAACACGGTCTGACTGGGGCATGCAGACACCTTGACAGAATGAATAGTGTGTGGCACATAGGTTCCATATTGCTATGCCCACGTGTGCAGCTCCTGATGGCGGTGGCACAGGATTATATTTCTCATTGCTTCTGTACAGCATTGTGGGCTATCGCCCCGCCCCTTTTAAAGAGGGTCGCTGCCTAGCCGTGCCAACCCTCTGCAGTGTGTGCCTGCGGTTGCTTCTTATGGCAGATGCACTTATAAATAGACATGAGGGTGGTGTGGCATGAGGGCAGGTGAAGGCTGCACAGGGACACTTTCGTGTGCGCTATGGACACTGCGTCGGGCGGGGGGGGGGGGGGGGTTTGGCAGCATGTAACCCCGGAGAAGTGGCAGCGGAGTGTCATGCAGGCAGTGATTGTGCTTTGTTGGAGGTAGTGTGGTGCTTAGCTAAGGTATGCATTGCAAATGAGGGCTTTTCAGAAGTAAAAGATGTTGGGGGGGGGGGCCACTCTTGCCGCTATTGTGGCTTAATAGTGGGACCTGGGAACTTGAGATGCAGCCCAACATGTAGCCCCCCGCCTGCCCTATCCGTTGCTGTGTCGTTCCCATCACTTTTTTGAATTGCCCGGATTTTCACAAATGGAAACCTTAGCGAGCATCGGCGATATACAAAAATGCTCGAGTCGCCCATTGACTTCAATGGGGTTCGTTACTCGAAACGAACCCTCGAGCATCGCGATAATTTTGTCCCGAGTAACGAGCACCCGAGCATTTTGGTGCTCGCTCATCTCTAATATCATCTAAAAAGTCCCTGGCATATGAAATGACCACTATAGATTCCAAAAATATAAATAGATTTAGTTAAAAACAATTAATACGGAGATCGCAGCCTAGGCCTGGTGAAGTAGCTGTATACAGTCAAACAACGCACCTAAGGGACTGAGTGCAATGCAAGTCCAAATATGCAGATCCATCACACTTCTGATGAGAAAGTGCTCCTAAGACTTGCATACTTGCAACACGATAGTCAGGATTTCTTTTATTTTACTCATTTTATATACCACATACACTTTTATATACCATATACTGCAGCACTGTACACAGATTATTATCACTTACATTGGGCTCTGTCCTCATTGGGGCTCACAACCTATATTCACTTATGTTTTTGAAGTGTGGAAGGAAACCCACAGAAACACAGTGAGAATATACAAACTCCATGCAGATTTTGCTCTTGGTTGGATTTGAACCCAGGACCTCAGTATTGTAAGGTAACAGGGCTAACCACTCAGCTACCAATAAAGAAAAAGTTTGAAAGTGGAAACCATTTGGCACTTTGAAAGCTAACAAAATCCGCATTGACATACAAGCATACTACAAGCCATATCCATTCATAGCTGAACTGGGCTATATCAAAATAAAGATACAACATATATATCAAGAAAGTTCTAGAACTACCCTTATTCTCTAGAATGCTGACTTCTGCTGTTTTGATACTATGCTCCACTTTATATCCATCAGAGATATAATCTTCTTTACTCGTCAATGCAAGCATTTACTAATGGGGCATATTAACAGGTCAATTACTTATATTTATCTCTCTCAATATTTGGAGCAATCTCCTCTTTGCACACTTACTATAAGGATCTATATACTATACAAACTTTTATCTTTTTCATAATCTTATATCTCTCCCATTCAGGTCTATCCTCACCTGACTCACTCGACTACTCCATTATAGCTAGCAAAATCCTCTTATCTACTCTAGGCTGAGTGGAATTAAAGCATCCAGTATAGGCTAACAGACAATTCTCCGCTGTAAATTTGTGTTGACCCTCATTGGGTCAACATCCTGCAAAACTTATACTGCATACACCTGTCCATAGTTATTTCAACTCTTCTACAACCCTTGTACTGTACTTCCCAACTCATCCGCCCTTGATGTTTTTCTCTGGAACTCATGCAGAAACAAATTGTTAGTTCTCTTTCTCTTAAACCTTCATACACTAAATAATGGTGAATATCATCATAACCATATTCAACACCAAAGGCCTACATTCATCTAATAAGAGGCATGATCCATCTTGCTTTGTTGCAAAATCCGTAAATTTTTAAAAATTTTTTTAGATCCATTTAAAGAGCAAAATTCCAAATCCTCCTAAACACTACTTCTTACAGTAGTTTCACCATTACCACCTTGCTCTGCCTTAAAAAGCATCACTTTTTTAATTGATGACCTTTTCCCCAGTTAACTGGTAGTGACGTCAGACGCCAGACACGAGCCGAGAGCTAGCAGCAGAGTTGGAAAAAACATTGGCGTGGCACTGGAGCTGCCACAAGGAGACTGAGGGAACCATCGGAGGAGCCATCCAGCGGTAAGAAGAAGAGGCGTGGGTCCTGGAGCGGTAGGGGGCCAGAGAAAGAGATTGCCATGGTGAGAGGTCCCGACGCTGAGCCTGTGGGTGATATCATCGGCTTCTAAAGAGGAAGACTGCTGCTGCTGATAAGGGCTGATAAGTTTATTCTGTGTGTGTAAGTGTGAGTGTCTGTGAGTAGGTGTCTGTGTGTGTCTGTGTGTAAGTGTCTGTAAATGTCTGTGTGTAAGTGTCTGTAAGTGTCTGTGTGTAAGTGTCTGTGAGAAAGTGTCTGTGAGAAAGTGTCTGTGAGAAAGTGTCTGTGAGAAAGTGTCTGTGAGAAAGTGTCTGTGAGAAAGTGTCTGTGAGAAAGTGTCTGTGAGAAAGTGTCTGTGAGTGTCTGTGCATAAGTGTCTGTGAGTGTCTTTGTGTAAGTGTCTGTGGATAAGTGTCTGTGAGTAAGCGTCTGTAAGTAAGTCTTTGTGAGTAAGTCTCTGTGAGTAAGTCTCTGTGTGTGTCTTTGTATAAGTGTGTGTTTGTAAGTGTCTGTGAGTAAGTATGTATGTAAGTGTCTGTGTGTAAGTGTCTGTCTGTGTGTGAGTGTCTGTGAGCGAGGTGTAGGTGAAGCAGAATTGTGTGACTGAGTGAGAGCAAGCAGTAAGTGTGTGAGTGATTAAAAAAAACAAATAAACCAAAAAACCCTTACCCATTTTGTATGAGAGCCAACTAGAGGGACGGCCACTCTGGACGTATTATTAACTAACAAAGTTTAAAAACATCCTAATTACCTCATGTGAGCAGTTCAAACCCTTTAAAAATAAAAGAACTACAAGTAGAAGGAAACCGATGTGGCTCGACAAGACTGTATGGGAGGCAATAAACAAAAAAAGAAAGTGTTTAAATTACTAAAACAAGAAGCCAGTGAAGAAGCACTAAAATCATACAGGGAAAAAAACAAATCATGTAAAGAAAAGATCAAAATTGCTAAGGAGGAGGCAGATCGACTGATTGCCAAAGAGAGCAAAAATAACCTTAAACTATTCTTCAATTATATAAACAGTAAAAGGATTTGCACTGAAAGCACTAGCACTTTAACAAATAATGCAGGAGAAACCATAGCAGATGATGGGGGAAGGCAAATCTATTAAATAGTTTTTTCTCAAGTGTATTCATGAATGAAAAAGAAATGTCACACAATATGCAGGGGAATGAAACGAACCTTCCGCTAAATATTGCATGCCTAACACAGGAGGAAGTGCAGAGCCGGTTAAAGAGGATTAAAATCGATAAATCCCCTGGCTCAGATGGAATACACCCAAGGGTGCTAAGGGAATTAAGTAACGTGATAGCTAGACCGCTATTCCTTATATTTATAGACACGATTGAGACTGGGGTTGTACCACTGGAGTCGCGCATTGCCAATGTGTTTCAGTATACAAGAAGGGGTTTAAAAGCGAGCCTGGTAACTACAGGCCAGTAAGTCTCACTTCAATAATTGGAAAAATTTTCAAGGGATTTCAGAGAGATGCCATCCTAGAATACCTCAAGGAGAACAACGGAATAGCTCCTCATCAGCATGGGTTCATCATGAGTGGTCGATCATGTCTGACTAATTTAATCAGCTTCTACAATTAAGTAAATTCTAGGCTGGACCTGGGAGAGTCTATTGATCTCGTATATCTGGATTTCTCTAAAGCATTTGACACTGTGCTGCATAATAAGCTGATATATACAATGAGAGCTCGGTCTTGGCGACAACCCGAGAAATCTAGGTAAAGAACTGGCTCAGAGATAGAAAGCAGAGGGTGGTAATAAATGGTTTGTACTCTGATTGGGCCACAGTTGCTAGTGGAGTGCACAGGGTTCCTCATTAGCCCCCATTCTGTTCAATATATTAATCAATGACCTGATAGAGGGACTGCACAGTAAAATATCAATATTTGCAGACGATACAAAATTATACAAGATAAATAATACAAAAAAGGACAATTTACGGCTACAAAAGGACCTAGATAAGCTGAGGGCTTGGGTAGAAAAATGGCAAATGAAGTTGAATATTGATAAATGTAAGGTTATGCACATGGGCAAGAGAAACAGATGTCACCAATATTCACTAAATGGGGTACTGCTAGGTAAAAGTGATATGGAAAAATACCTGGGGGTACTAGTGGACTGTAGACTTAACTGGAGCAATCAATGCCAATCAACTGCTGCAAAAGCAAATAACGTTTTGGGTGCATTAAAAGAGGTATAGGGGTGAGGGATGAGAACATTGTTCTTCCACTATATAAGATACTTGTGAGGCCTCACATGGAATACTGTGTACAGTTCTGGACACCAGTGCTCAGGAAAAATGTTGCAGTGCTTGAAGGGGTTCAAAGAAGAGCAACTAAACTAATAAACGGAATGAAAGGACTGGAATATCCAGAGAGGCTATCAAAATTGGGATTATTTACCCTGGAAAAAAGACGGTAAAGGGGCGACCAAATAACTATGTATAAATACATTAGGGGACAATACATGCATCTTTCACATGATCTGTTTGTACCCAGGACTGCAACAGTAATAAGAGGGCATCTTCTACGTCTAGAAGAAAGCTGGTTTCATCACAAACACAGAAGGGGGTTCTTTACTGTAAGAGCAGTAAGACTGTGGAACTCTCTACCTGAGGACGTGGTGATGGCAAAATCGATAGAAGAGTTTAAGAGGGAACTAGTCATCTTTTTAGAGGGTTACGATATTACAGGATATAGACATTAGGTGACCAGCGGGGTTGTTGATCTGGGACTTGGAGTTAGGTAGAAACTCAAACATTAGTCTGACTGCCATATATAGTCGCAAAGGAATTCTTTTCCTCCAAATGAGCTAAATTGACTTGTTGGTTTTTTTTTTGCCCTCCTGAGAATCAACAAGGGTAGAGGTGTTTGAAACTGGCTGAACTAGATAGATATTTTCTTCATTCAGCCTAACATACTATGTTACCATGTTACAGTAATTCATAAATCCATATCTTTTAAATGCAAGCAGCAATACTCTGATGCAGAAGGACTAGTACTTTTTAGAAAGGGTTCGAGTTCTTCTACTAGTACTCTGGCTAACAGATATTCCAAATACCAATCACATTTTCTGGGTATCAAACGTCTTGGAAGATTTCAAGCTCTTTGCAGAGGATCCTATCATTCTGGGTTGTTACCTCAATATAGCTTTAAATCTATTTCTTGTTTACTATTCAAAAAAATATCACAGGTCTTCCAAGCCTCAATGAAGAAATTACACTCTCCGTTTTAAGATCTAAAGATTATTGACGCTTGGGGACATCACAAGCCATCAGTAAAAAGACTGTTCCCACTACTCACTAGTCACTTTTCATACCAAAGACTTGATTATATATTTCTACTCGCTTACTCCTCTTCTCCAAGATACCCAGCATTTAAGCTCATGCCTCCATTTTTGTTTCTCTTAAGTTTGTTACAGCTGTCTGCAAAGTAGTTGGAGACTGAGTGAATTTATAATTCACAATAAAGCCCATTGTAAGGACATCTTAAACATGATATCACAGCAGCTGAACTGGATTTGTTGTGCCTCTAACCAATTTGACTATGGTCTAAATCTGTGGGCGTGAACCTGGAGATCTCTGGCTTTCAACCTTTAACCCAACCAGTTGGAAAAAGATATTTGCTACAGGGAACCCCAGACGGCTATTCTAGATATAGTCTCAGTTTAGAGACAACTGACAATACGTGGTCAAGAAAACTGTAATGTGATACCAGAGAATGTAGACAGACTTAGGCTCCTTTTACACAGAGCCTACCACAAGTGACACCAGGGATCTAACACTGGTCTTTTTGGTGGCAGGAGAGATACTGTTGTCCATTGCCAATGGTCATAAAACTCTTAAGACATGCTTGAAATCAACATAATCGAAAACCACTATTAGAGGCCCAGAAATCCTATATTAGAGGCACTTTCATATCTCTGGGTGTTAGGCCGCCTGCACACGGGCGGAAATCCCGCGGCGGGATTTCCCGCGGGATTTCCGCCGCTCAAAGCCTGCATAGGAGTGCATTACAATATGCACTCCTATGCAGACGGCTGCAGTTTGGCCGCGCAAAATCTCGCGCGGCAAACAAACCGCGGCATGTCCTATTTTTGTGCGGGGCTCGCAGAGCCTCGCACAGAAACGTCACTCACCCGGCCGCCGGCTCCGGCTCCGGTCTCCCTGGACTTCCTGTTTCCTTATCTTTGAGCACCCTAACATTGTTTTCTGCTACTTAAAGGTGTTGACAAAGGCCCTTTAAACACATCACTAATAAAGACATTAAAAAATATATTTATTTCTGCAATTTAAAATTTTCATTTTGTATCTCTGATTTATAACTAACCATGCTCCAATATAATTTTTCATTGCCTGTAATATTCTTCAACTTTGCTTGTTACTATCTATTTATCTATCTATCTATCTATCTATCTATCTATCTATCTATCTATCTATCTATCTTTCATTTACCCTTTTTCTACAATGTTGTTTGCCTGTGAGGCCGTAGACAATGAAGCCTATGTGAACACCACCAGAGAGCACTGTTGCTTTATAAGAATTCTGATAGTTAATTTAACCTTCCACTGAAATAAGTAGACAGACAAATACTGCTCTGCTAAATATTTCTTCTCACTTTCCACATGGCAAATGTCACCAATGCAGATGGCATAATGATTCAGTTAGACTTGTGAGGTTTATTGGTTAGATTTTTTGACTTTTTTTCTACAAAGTCACCAGGCTCTTTTGTTTTAAAACTATGAGATATGAAAGACCTAAAATAAATACAAGAAAGTAGTCTGTATGTATGTGTGTGTAAATATATTTGTAGTGGGCTGTAGGTTCTCCTGTATAGTCACAGTCACGCTGATATTAGCGATCTGTCACTTGTGCTAATTAGTTCAGCTGTTTTGGAAAACACATTTGAAAGTATGCAGTGCAGTTGGGTGCAGCTCGTTAATATTCATTTTTTACTGATGCCTCCCAACTTCCCCCACCCTCTGCCATTGATTGACAAGCCTCTCTGTATTACTGTACATATATAGAGATCTGTCCATCTGCAGCAGAGGGCAGGAGTCAGCATTGAGTAAGCATATGAATATTAATGAGCTATATGGGACTCCACTGTTTCAAGTTTACGGGTTCCAAAACAGCTGAAGTGATCTTTAAATGTGACAAACTGCTGAATTCAGTGTGTCTGTTAATAAACTGTAGGTTGTGTAGCCCGGAACAATTAGGGTCCATACTCATCCCCTTCAATGATCTTATATTACTTGTAGTATACTGTAGGATTACAGGACAAAGTGTGTGTGTGTGTATATGGAATAAATAATGCACAGATTTAATATTTCGGACTTTTGCTGACACTGCAGTACCAATTGCGTTTTTTATTGTTTTAATCTTTTTTTATGGAAAAACTGGGAAAACTTTACATTTTAATTTGGTTTGTAATATACATTTTTTTCAAACTGAATTAAACTTATTTTTACTTTCTTTTTCGTCTTCATAGGGGACATGAACTAATGATCATCTGATCACCACAGGCAGGGCTTAATAAGCTGGCATCCATTGCAGACCTGTCAGCTTTCACTAGGCCTCAGGCTGCCCTGGCAACTGATTGATACCCTGTGGTCATATCGTGGAGGCCCCTTCCAGCTAGCTTTTTTATGTAGTTAAACATCCACGATGTAAGCTAGATTTGATCACAACCATTGAGGCAGGCAATCGCTTGTATTAAGTAACGAATAGCCTCTGGCTATAAAGCAGGCTCAGTTCCCAGGCCTGCTTAATCATTTCCTTGCACACATCTACCATAGATGAATGGTAGATGTAATTAACAATCACATGACTTCTATACTTACATTTTATGCAGCATGCTAGAGTCCCACATGTATTGAAGCCAGGAAGTGATATCATAGATGTGAGAACCTCTATATGCACTTGCACACTATGGAGGACTGCTAATGCCAGAATTCTGGCATTGAAGAGTCACAAAATTTTGTGCAAGCTGTGTTTATGCAAATATTTTCTGACTTTTCTTCCCTCTGCACCTGTCTAATCAATTTTTCCAAAAGTGGGCGAGGCTTGTCAGGAGGGAGCCAGCCACCCCGAACCAGCAGATTTATGTTTAATTTCTACGGCAAACTGGCACAAATTATGCCAGAAATGTACACCTGGCTGGCACAAGACACATATTCCTGTGAACACTCACAGATAACCCAGGAATGTGCTAAATACGTAAAGAGGAGTGCACCTCTCCATCTGTTCTATGCACCGCGTGTTGGAGGAAATCTTACTAAGCCCAACATTGGAAATGCCAGGCTTAATAAATTTCCCTCTACGTACATCAACAAAGTTTCTTTGATGGTTTTGTGAATACTACACCCTTCTATACTAGTTTTTATTAGTGCTGATTACAACTATTAAATAATATTGATATTTTAAAATTTACATAGTTTTTTATTTTTTAACAAGTTGTTTATTTATTACTAGATGTTGGTTATAATATGTAACCTTTCCTTTTTTATCTAAGCGAATCTGTCGCCATGTTTATACTGCTCATTACTAGAGATGAGCGAACGTACTCGTCCGAGCTTGATGCTCGGGCGAATATTAGCGTGTTCGGGATGCTCGTTACTCGTAACGAGTACCACGCGATGTTCCGGTTACTTTCAGTTTCCTCTCTGAGACAGCACGCTTTTCTGGCCAATTGAAAGACAGGGAAGGCATTACAACTTCCCCCTGTGACGTTCAAGCCCTATACCACCCCCCTGCTGTGAGTGGCTGGGGCGATCAGATGTCACCCGAGTATAAAAGTCGGCCCCTCCCGCGGTTCGCCTCAGATGCCTTGTGACTGAGTTAGCTGAGGGAAAGTGCTGCTGCTGGTGCTGCTGTAGGGAGAGTGTTAGGAGTGAGTGTAGGCTTCAAGAACCCCAACGGTCCTTCTCAGGGCCACATCTATCCGTGTGCAGTACTGTGGAGGGTGCTGTTAGCAGTGTTGCACAATTTTTTTTTTTCAAAATCGGCTGTCTGCAGAGCATTGCGCCCTGCAGTAATAGTCCAGGGACAGAAGTGGTGGTTAGGCAGGGAGAGTGTTAGGAGTGAGTGTAGGCTTCAAGAACCCCAACGGTCCTTCTTAGGGCCAGATTTAACCGTGTGCAGTACTGTGCAGGCTGCTGTTAGCAGTGTTGCATTTTTGTTTTTTTAAAATCGCCTGTGCAGAGCATTGCGCCCTGCAGTAATACTACAGGGACAGAATTGTGTAGGCAGGGCCAGAATACATATATTATTGATTGAATATAGTCAGTGGGCCTTTTCTTTTTAAAAAAAAGGGAAAAATTCTATGTGCCCTGCCTCTGTCACTCCTCAGCGTTCTGTGTACGTGTGTGGTGGGTGGAGATAGTAAACAAATCATACGCAGCCAGCTACGTTTAACAGCAGGCTTGCGCCAATTTATTTCCTGCCTTCCTGGGAAAAATCACCGCTCTGCTGCACTTCATATAACTGCATTTCTGTGGAACAGATTTCTTATCTGATTGAATATAGTCAGTGGGCCTTTTCGTTTTAAAAAAAGGGAAAAATTCTATGTGCCCTGCCTCTGTCAGTCCTCAGCGTTCTGTGTACGTGTGTGGTGGGTGGAGATAGTAAACAAATCATACGCAGCCAGCTACGTTTAACAGCAGGCTTGTGCCAATTTATTTCCTGCCTGGGAAATCAAATCACTGGTAATACACCATGCTGAGGGGTAGGGGTAGGCCTATAGGACGTGGACGCGGGCGAGGACGCGGAGGCCCAAGTCAGGGTGTGGGCACAGGCCGAGCCAGTGCGGTGGCCAGGGGTAGAGGCAGGGCCAGACCGAATAATCCACCAACTGTTTCCCAAAGCGTCCCCTCGCGCCATGCCACCCTGTACAGGTCAAGGTGCTCTACGGTGTGGCAGTTTTTCACAGAGACGCCTGACGACCGAAGAACAGTGGTGTGCAACCTTTGTCGCGCCAAGATCAGCTGGGGAGGCACCACCAACAGCATGCGCAGGCATATGATGGCCAAGCACCCCACAAGGTGGGACGATGCCTGTTCACCGCCTCCGGTTTGCACCACTGCCTCTCCCCCTGTGCCCCAACCTGCCACTGAGATCCAACCGCCCTCTGAGGACACAGGCACTACCGTCTCCCGGCCTGCACCCACACCCTCACCTCCGCTGTCCTCAGCCCCATCCAGCAATGTCTCTCAGCGTAGCGTCCAGACGTCGCTAGCGCCACAGTTTGAGCGCGAGCGCAAGTACGACGCCACGCACCCGCACGCTCAAGCGTTAAACGTGCACATTGCCAAATTGATCAGCCTAGAGATGCTGCCTTATAGGCTTGTGGAAACGGAGGCTTTGAAAAGCATGGCGGCGGCGGCCCCGCGCTACTCGGTTCCCAGTCGCCACTACTTTTCCCGATGTGCCGTCCCAGGCCTGCACGACCACGTCTCCCGCAACATTGTACACGCCCTCACCAACGCGGTTACTGCCAAGGTCCACTTAACAACAGACACGTGGACAAGCACAGGCGGGCAGGGCCACTATATCTCCCTGACAGCACATTGGGTGACTTTAGTGGAGGCTGGGACAGAGTCAGAGCCTGGGACCGCTCACGTCCTACCCACCCCCAGAATTGCGTGCCCCAGCTCGGTGGTGGTATCTGCGGGGGTGTATGCTTCCTCCACTAAACCACCCTCCTCCTCCTCCTACGCAACCTCTGTCTCGCAATCAAGATGTGTCAGCAGCAGCACGTCGCCAGCAGTCGGTGTCACGCGGCGTGGCAGCACAGCGGTGGGCAAGCGTCAGCAGGCCATGCTGAAACTACTCAGCTTAGGAGAGAAGAGGCACACGGCCCACGAACTGCTGCAGGGTCTGACAGAGCAGACCGACCGCTGGCTTGCGCCGCTGAGCCTCCAACCGGGCATGGTCGTGTGTGACAACGGCCGTAAGCTGGTGGCGACTCTGCAGCTCGGCAGCCTCACGCACGTGCCATGCCTGGCCCATGTGTTTAATTTGGTGGTTCAGCGCTTTCTGAAAAGCTACCCCCACTTGTCATACCTGCTCCGAAAGGTGCGCCGGATCTGCGCACATTTCCGCAAATCACACACGCACGCTGCCACCCTGCGGACCCTGCAACATCGGTTTAATCTGCCAGGGCACCGACTGCTGTGCGACGTGCCCACACAGTGGAACTCTACGCTCCACATGTTGGCCAGACTCTATGAGCAGCGTAGAGCTATAGTGGAATACCAACTCCAACTTGCGCGGCGCAGTGGGAGTCAGCCTCCTCAATTATTTACAGAAGAGTGGGCCTGGTTGGCAGCCATCTGCCAGGTCCTTGGAAAATTTGAGGAGTCTACCCAGGTGGTGAGCGGCGATGCTGCAATCATTAGCGTCACCATTCCTCTGCTATGCATCTTGAGAAGTTCCCTGCAAAGCATAAAGGCAGACGCTTTGCGCTCGGAAACAGAGCCGGGGGAAGACAGTATGTCGCTGGATAGTCAGAGCACCCTCCTGTCTATATCTCAGCGCGTTCAGGAGGAGGAGGAGGAGCATGAGGAGGATGAGGAGGAGGGGGAAGAGACAGCTTGGCCCACTGCTGAGGGTACACATGCTGCTTGCCTGTCATCCTTTCAGCGTGTATGGCCTGAGGAGGAGGAAGAGGAGGAGGAGGAGGATCCTGAAAGTGATCTTCCTAGTGAAGACAGCCATGTGT
This sequence comes from Eleutherodactylus coqui, assembly GCF_035609145.1. NCBI lineage: Eukaryota > Metazoa > Chordata > Amphibia > Anura > Eleutherodactylidae > Eleutherodactylus > Eleutherodactylus coqui. Next base: position 165,809,286 of record NC_089838.1, read on the forward strand.
TGCGTACAGGTACCCTGGCACACATGGCTGACTTCATGTTAGGATGCCTTTCTCGTGACCCTCGCGTTACACGCATTCTGGCCACTACGGATTACTGGGTGTACACACTGCTCGACCCACGGTATAAGGAGAGCCTTTGCACTCTCATTCCCGAAGAGGAAAGGGGTTTGAGAATGATGCTATACCACAGGGCGCTGGTGGACAAACTGATGGTAAACTTCCCATCCGACAGCGCTAGTGGCAGAAGGCGCAGTTCCGAGGGCCAGGTAGCAGGGGAGGCGCAGAGATCAGGCAGCATGTACAGCGCAGGCAGGGGAACATTCTCCAAGGCCTTTGCCAGCTTTATGGCTCCCCAGCAAGACTGTGTCACCGCTCCCCAGTCAAGGCTGAGTCGGCGGGAGCACTGTAAAAGGATGGTGAGGGAGTACATAGCCAATCGCACGACCGTCCTCCGTGACGCCTCTGCCACCTACAACTACTGGGTGTCGAAGCTGGACACGTGGCCTGAACTCGTGCTGTATGCCCTGGAGGTGCTTGCTTGTCCTGCGGCTAGCGTCTTGTCAGAGAGTGTGTTTAGTGTGGCTGGGGGAATCATCACGGATAAGCGTACCCACCTGTCAACCGACAGTGCCGACAGGCTTATACTCATCAAGATGAACAAAGCCTGGATTTCCCCAGACTTCTCTTCTCCACCAGCGGACAGCAGCGATACCTAAGCAATACGTAGGCTGCACCCGCGGATGGAAGCATCGTTCTCTCTCACCATCCAAAACGGGGACATTTCTGCTTCATCAATCTGTGTATAATATTCCTCCTCCTCCTCCTCCTCCTGCTCCTCCTCCTGAAACCTCACGTAATCACGCCGAACGGGCAATTTTTCTTAGGGCCACAAGGCTCACTCATATAATTTTTCTAAACAATTTTTATACGTTTCAATGCTCTTAAAAGCGTTGAAACTTTAACTTGAACCAATTTTTCGTTAAACTGGGCTGCCTCCAGGCCTAGTTACCACTTAAGCCACATTAACCAAAGCGATTAATGGGTTTCACCTGCCCTCTTGGTTGGCCATGGCCAATTTTTTGGATGTACATTAGTACTGTTGATACAGCAATTTTTGTGGGCCCTCGCCTACAGTGTAATCAAATGAATTTTTAGCCCACCTGCATTACAGCTGACGTTACATCCGCTGTGTTGGGCAATGCAATGGGATATATTTATGTACCACCGGTGGCTTCCTGGCAACCACCCATGCTGTGGGTCCACAGAGAATTATAAATGCATCTGAAACCACATCTAAAGAACCCCAGTCAGACTGGGGCATGCAGTGTGGGCCGAAGCCCACCTGCATTGAGCACGACATTACTACCTCAGCTGTGTTGGGCAATGCAATGGGATATTTTTATGTACCGCCGGTGGGTTCCAGGGAGCCACCCATGCTGTCGGTCCACAGGGACTTCACAATAGGGAGTTGTACCTGCCTGTGTCTATGAATTAAAAACCGCGGTCTGACTGGGGCATGCAGACACCTTGATAGAATGAATAGTGTGTGGCACATAGGTTCCCCATTGCTATTCCCACGTGTGCAGCTCCTGATGGCGGTGGCACAGGATTCTATTTCTCATTGCTTCTGTACAGCATTGTGGGCTATTGCCCCGCCCCTTTTAAAGAGGGTCGCTGCCTAGCCGTGCCAACCTCTGCAGTGTGTGCCTGCGGTTCCTCGTCATGGCAGATGCACTTATAAATAGACATGAGGGTGGTGTGGCATGAGGGTAGCTGAAGGCTGCGCAGGGACACTTTTGTGTGCGCTGTGGACACTGGGTCGTGCAGGGGGGGTTGGGCAGCATGTAACCCAGGAGAAGTGGCAGCGGAGTGTCATGCAGGCAGTGATTGTGCTTTGTTGGAGGTAGTGTGGTGCTTAGCTAAGGTATCCATTGCTAATGAGGGATTTTCAGAAGTAAAAGTTGTTGGAGGGGGGGGCCCACTCTTGCCGCTATTGTGGCTTAATAGTGGGACCTGTGAACTTGAGATGCAGCCCAACATGTAGCCCCTCGCCTGCCCTATCCGTTGCTGTGTCGTTCCCATCACTTTCTTGAATTGCCCAGATTTTCACACATGAAAACCTTAGCGAGCATCGGCGAAATACAAAAATGCTCGGGTCGCCCATTGACTTCAATGGGGTTAGTTACTCGAAACGAACCCTCGAGCATCGCGATAATTTCGTCCCGAGTAACGAGCACCCGAGCATTTTGGTGCTCGCTCATCTCTACTCATTACTAATTTTAGTAGTGTGTCACTTACATACTCCTGGCTCATACAGCTCTTGGTCTGTGCTGCACCTGATAAACTGTGATTTTATGAAAACTGCACCATATTGACAAGTATAAATAGAGAAGTCCTGCAGCACCACTTTCAATACCCAAACATGGGGAAGAATTCTCTGCACAGCCGATCAATAAAGGTGAACCGACCTTTGTATATTGCAAACTTGATAAGTGAAGGAGATCCGCAGCAGACAACGAGATGATGTAAAAAGATGTTCTTTTATTCCAAATCCATAAAAGCAAACGGTACAGGCAGCTGCCTGTACCGTTTGCTTTTATGGATTTGGAATAAAAGAACATCTTTTTACACCATATTGACAAGTAAATGGCACACTGCTAAAAAGACATGTGTCACTGTTGAAGTCAGTTCTAGGCTTTTCCGGCTTCAAGTATCTCTGTTACACATCTATTAAGGTCTTCTAAATGTTGTTTGTTCTTCTCAAGAAAGATTGGCTTGAGTCTGCCTTCACACGAGCATTTTATTGCGGCAATTTTGCCGCAAAAAAACGTTGGCTGGAAATCGCGACCATCTGATGCATTGGATACCAATGCATCCGTTCAGATGAGCTGTTTTCCAGTGTGTAGAATCGTCCAGCTGGAAAAGATACAGAGCGCATTCCGGCCGGCCAGCCGGAAAAGATAGTTCTGGACCAATCTTCTAGACGGAATATGCTGGCAGGTCCCATAGACTGCTGTGGGAGCCTATGAGAGCTGCTGAAAAAGGGAGGTGGGAGGGAGTTTAGCAGTGTCTCTGCCTGCCCTCCATCTCTTCACCACTTTCCGGTTGCTGGCAAAGGGAGGGGGAAGGACGGCGCAGGAGATTAGCACAGTAGCTTCACCAAGCTCCTGCCCTGTCCCATCCTCTCCCATTGCTGGCAGCCAGCAAGGGGCGGAGGGGGCGGAAGTTTAGCACACTAGCTCTCGCGAAATTCTGCCCCCTCCCTTCGCCAGGAGTCGCAAAGTGGCAGAGAGAAGTAGGGAATGGGGACAGACTTTAGCAGTGCAAAACTCTCTACCGCTGCCCAGACAGTATCCCTGCCTGCAGTGTAAATGGTCATCATTAGAGATGAGCGAGCACCAAAATGTTCGGGTGCTCGTTACTCGAGTCGAACTTACCGCGATGCTCCAGGGTTCGTTTCGAATAACGAACCCCATTGAAGTCAATGGGCGACTCGAGCATTTTTGTATATCGCGGATGCTCGCTAAGGTTTTCATTTGTGAAAATCTGGGAAATTTAAGAAAGTGATGGGAACGACACAGAAACGGATAGGGCAGGCGAGGGGCTACATGTTGGGCTGCATCTCAAGTTCCCAGGTCCCACTATTAAGCAACAATAGTGGCAAGAGTGAGACCCCCCCCCCCACTGTCAGCATAAAGATCGTTCTCCTCTGCCACAGCTGTAACAGCTGTGGCAGAGAAGAACGATGTTAGCCCATTGAATTCAATGGAGCCGGCAATACAGCCGGCTCCATTGAAAGCAATGGGCTGCCGGCGAGCGCGGGATGAATTTTCGGGAAGGGCTTAAAAATATAAGCCCTTCCCTGAAATTCATCCAGAAATATGTAAAAACAAAAAAAATATATATACTCACCCGGTCCCGGCAGACGGAGTTCAGCCACGGCCGGCGGCAGTTCTCCTGAACTGCTCTGAGTAGTATTCAGCAGCCGGGGATTTAAAATCCCCGCCTGCTGAATGAGCTGCCTATGATTGGTCACAGCCTGACCAATCAGAGGCAGCTCTCACTCACACCCATTCATGAATTTATGAATGGGTGAGTGAGTGCTGCCTCTGATTGGCTCAGCACAGGGACCAATCAGAGGCAGCTCATTCAGCAGGCGGGGATTTTAAATCCCCGACTCCTGAATACTACTCAGAGCAGTTCAGAGAACTGCTGCCGGCCGCGGCTGAACTCCGTCTGCCCGGACCAGGTGAGTATATATATATATTTTGTTTTTACACATTTCTGGATGAATTTCAGGGAAGGGCTTATATTTTTAAGCCCTTCCCGAAAATTCATCCCGCGCTCGCTGGCAGCCCATTGCTTTCAATGGAGCCGGCTGTATTGCCGGCTCCATTGAATTCAATGGTCAGTGCTCGTTTAATCGAGACGAGTACCACGTGGTGCTCGTCTCGAGTAACAAGCATCTCGAGCACTCTAATACTCGAATGAGTATGCTCGCTCATCTCTAGTCATCATAATGGGCGATAAAACGTGGTCACGGCTGCCTCTTGTTCATGCGATTTTTGGCCCTCATACATATTTGTCAGTAACCAGATTTTTTGTGCCTTTAATAAATGAGCAAAACACCTGGGAAACCCAGACTTCTAATATCATCTCCTTAACTGATATATCCATTGCTAATTAGCTCATGGAGAAGTTATTAACACAGAGGTTCAATGAATTTTTCTCCTTGCACTGCAGTGTACGCAATAAGGCTTCTTTCACATGACTGTATGTGCTTTTACAGTCACCCATATACGCCGTAAAATTGCATGAATGAAGAATAGCCACAATCAAGTCCCAAACTTTAGCAGCGTATTTTCTGCCGTTCACACAGACCGCTGCTGCGTATAGGCAAAAACATATGCTGCAGCGCGGAAATCTGTTGATCTGCAGAAATCCTCGGAATGACTACTAATGCTTAAATAGAGCCAGCTGTTTTCTTTTCCCAGCATTGTACACCAAGTAATTCTCTCCCCCTTCCTTTTTTTCCACTGCCATAGAAATCTATGGGAGTTTCCTGCATATCTCTGCAAAAGAAAGGGCAAGATCAATCTTTGATGCGGCATATAAAATCTTTATTAAAGTTTTTGGTCGCCGATGTGCTAATTTTCTCCGTGCAATATTATTATTATTATTTCTTTTTTACACACCCAATTTAATACATTGGAGTCCAATGCTTCAGATGGTTGCGATTTTTGGGCAATTTTTGACATGGCTTAATAGCGGTGTATATACGGTCATGTGAATAAGGTCTAAAAGAGATAGATATCACAACTCAAATGTAAAAAAGAGATAGGTAGACTTCTAAGTCTACGTAGAAGACTACCTACCTCTTTTTTGCATTTGTATTGTTATCTGCTGAAGCTGCCGTTTTTTTTTCTGGTTTTGGGCTCTGTCTACTGTCATCGCCTAACTGTGGGGTCCCCGATATAAAGGATGAGCTCCATTTTTTATATCACGACTGTTTGTGTGTTAGTAGTGTAGTTAGATTGTGTTTGGCTATAATTCTGACTTTGGGATTTCCAAGATTTTTTCATTGATTACTAATAAAATGTGGTCTGATTATTATTAAAGGTTTTGTTTACTTTTTCTTGCAACTGTATAACTATCATAAAATTACACTAAGTGTAAAACAAAAATGTTTTTTTTCCTTAGTAACAAGTTAATGCGTATGTTTCAACACTTCTTAGATTTTATCAGCCAATTAAGATTGGAGAGACATTACCTTTTATTTTAAGAGGATTGCTGTTAATTAAATTCCCATCAGTACTTATAATACACCTGAAATAGGTATTAAATTGTATATATAATGCAGTCTTCACAAAAACATGTGCCTTAGTGATCAACCGAGGCTATGTATTTCAGGATGGGAAATATTATGTTTATTGGATAAATTGAGGATGACATTTTGACAGGTTATTGAACTATGATATGCTGTTTATTAAATCTGTCTGGTCTTTTATACTGCCCTACCTGAGTGCCACATTTGATGGGAGGAGATGACATAGGCAATTAATTAAGCTGTATTTTGGTGTAAAAAATATGTAAATGTTTACCCAAGCTCACAAAATGAGCTGGTCTAGTTTCTTCTGCCAGCACTCACTGATTGACAGTTTTTTCCTATATACACACTGATTGTTTATTTCTTAATGTGAGCAAGGGTAAGTGAACGTACAGATTTACTCTGTGAGACCAGGCAACTATTTCAGTTTTATAACACTTAATAAAGCTTTAAATTAGATAAAACAATATGTCATCTAGCTCAGTTCTTTGTAACTCTGAGATGTGGCAGCATAATAAACTTCACGTATATTCTTTAAATACTGTATGCAGAACCATTAGTTGTTTGGTGTAGTAGTTATTATTAGTAGTAGTAATTGTCGCAGAAGTAAAAATAATCATTCTGGAATTTTATCTTCTGAGTTGTTGAAAAGCAACTAAACTGTCATTAATTTTCAAAGCTGTAGTTTTTTTTTCTTTAACTAACTTTAATTTCTTATGTAGAAAGCCCCTAATTTAAAAGTGTAAGTTAATACACATACATCTGAGAAAATTACAGTGGAAATTTCCTATAGTATGTTATATGCTAACTAGAGATGAGCGAACACCAAAATGTTCGGGTGTTCGTTATTCGGAACGAACTTCCCGTGATGCTCGAGGGTTCGTTTCGAACAACGAACCCCATTGAAGTCAATGGGCGACCAGAACATTTTTGTATTTCGCCGATGCTCGCTAAGGTTTTCATGTGTGAAAATCTGGGCAATTCAAGAAAGTGATGGGAATGACACAGAAACGGATAGGGCAGGCGAGGGGCTACGTGTTGGGCTGCATCTCAAGTTCACAGGTCCCACTATTAAGCCACAATACCGGCAAGAGTGGCCCCCCCCCCCCTCCCAACAACTTTTACCTCTGAAAAGCCCTCATTAGCATGGCATACCTTTGCTAAGCACCACACTACCTCCAACAAAGCACAATCACTGCCTGCATGACACTCCACTGACACTTCTCCTGGGTTACATGCTGCCCAACCGCCCCCCCTCCCCCCCCACAGCGCACACCAAAGTGTCCCTGGGCAGCCTTCAGCTGCCCTCATGCCACACCACGCTCATGTCTATTTAGAATTGCGTCTGCCATGACGAGGGACCGCAGGCACACACTGCAGAGGTTGGCACGGCTAGGCAGCGACCCTCTTTAAAAGTGGCGGAGCGATAGCCCACAATGCTGTACAGAAGCAATGAGAAATAGAATCCTGTGCCACCGCCATCAGGAGCTGCACACGTGGGCATAGCAATGGGGAACCTATGTGCCACACACTATTCATTCTGTCAAGGTGTCTGCATGCCCCAGTCAGACCGGGCTTTTTAATTCATAGACACAGGCAGGTACAACTCCCTATTGTGAAGTCCCTGTCGACCCACAGCATGGGTGGCTCCCTGGAACCCACCGGCGGTACACAGAAATATCCCATTGCATTGCCCAACACAGCTGAGGTAGTAATGTCGTGCTTAATGCAGGTGGGCTTCGGCCCACACTGCATGCCCCAGTCTGACTGGGGTTCTTTATAAGTGTACAGATGTAGTAAAAAGTCCGTGTGCACCTACAGCATGGGTGGGTGCCAGGAAGCCACCGGCGGTACATAGAAATATCCCATTGCATTGCCCCACACAGCTGAGGTAGTAATGTTGTGCTTAACCCTTTCCAATCCAATTTGTATATGGTTTTCCTAGGGGGCTTACTCTTTTTCTGCTGTTATACAACGGCGCTATATGCTGGCTAAAGCCAGTACTGCATGAGCTGACACGTAGGATAGGCTCCGACAGCAGAGAGGCTGGCAATATACAGTAAGAGAACCCCGACGGACGTCTACCAACAACGGAGCTGTACAGCCTTAAACCCTAATGTCTTCACAGGTCACACAGTGGACTGGAAAGGGTTAATGCAGGTGGGTTTCGGCCCACACTGCATGCCCCAGTCAGACTGGGGTTCTTTACAAGTGGACACATGTAGGTTAAACTCCCTGTGGACCCACTGCCTGGGTGGGTGCCAGGAAGCCACCGGCGGTACATAGAAATATCCCATTGCATTGCCCAACACAGCTGAGGTAGTAATGTCGTGCGTAATACAGGTGGGCTTCGGCCCACACTGCATGCCCCAGTCAGACGGGTTCTTTAGAAGTGTACAGATGTATTAAAAACTCAGTGTGCACCTACAGCATGGGTGGCTCCCTGGAACCCACCGGCGGTACATAAAAATATCCCATTGCATTGCCCAACACAGCTGAGGTAACGTCAGCTGTAATGCAGGTGGGCTAAAAATTAATTTGATTACACTGTAGGCGAGGGCCCACAAAAATTGCTGTATCAACAGTACTAATGTACATCCCAAAAATTGGCCATGGCCAGCCAAGAGGGCAGGTGAAACCCATTAATCGCTTTGGTTAATGTGGCTTAAGTGGTAACTAGGCCTGGAGGCAGCCCAGTGTAACGAAAAATTGGTTCAAGTTAAAGTTCCAATGCTTTTAAGCGCATTGAAACTTATAAAAATTGTTCTGAAAAATTATTTGAGTGAGCCTTGTGGCCCTAAGAAAAATTGCCCGTTCAGCGTGATTACGTGAGGTTTCAGGAGGAGGAGCAGGAGGAGGAAGAGGAGGAATATTAGACACAGATTGATGAAGCAGAAATGTCCCCGTTTTGGATGGTGAGAGAGAACGTAGCTTCCATCCGCGGGTGCAGCCTACGTATTGCTTACGTATCGCTGCTGTCCGCTGGTGGAGAACAGAAGTCTGGGGAAATCCAGCCTTTGTTCATCTTGATGAGTGTTAGCCTGTCGGCACTGTCGGTTGATAAACGGCTACACTTATCTGTGATGATTCCCCCAGCCGCACTAAACACCCTCTCCGACAAGACGCTAGCCGCAGGACAAGCAAGCACCTCCAGGGCATACAGCGCTAGTTCAGGCCACATGTCCAGCTTCGACACCCAGTAGTTGTAGGGGGCAGAGGCGTCACCAAGGATGGTCGTGCGATCCGCTACGTACTCCCTCACCATCCTTTTACAGTGCTCCCGCCGACTCAGCCGTGACTGGGGAGCGGTGACACAGTCTTGGTGGGGAGACATAAAGCTGGCCAGGCCCTTAAAGACTGTTGCACTACCTGGGATGTACATGCTGCTCGATCTACGCACATCCCCTGCTACCTTGCCCTCGGTACTGCGCCTTCTGCCACTAGCGCTGTCGGCTGGGAATTTTACCATCAGCTTGTCCGCAAGGGTCCTGTGGTATAGCTACACTCTCGAACCCCTTTCCTCTTCGGGAATCAGAGTGGGCAGGTTCTCCTTATACCGTGGATCGAGCAGTGTGTACACCCAGTAATCCGTCGTGGCCAGAATGCGTGCAACGCGAGGGTCACGAGAAAGGCATCCTAACATGAAGTCAGCCATGTGTGCCAGGGTACCTGTACGCAACACATGGCTGTCTTCACTAGGAAGATCACTATCAGGATCCTCCTCCTCCTCCTCAGGCCATACACGCTGAAAGGATGACAGGCAATCAGCCGGTGTACCGTCAGCAGCGGCCCAAGCTGTCTCTTCCCCCTCCTCCTCATCCTCCTCATGCTCCTCCTCCTCCTCCTGTATGCGCTGAGAAATAGACAGGAGGGTGCCCTGACTATCCAGCGGCATACTGTCTTCCCCCGCCCCCGTTTCCGAGCGCAAAGCAGCTGCCTTTATGGTTTGCAGGGAATTTCTCAAGATGCATAGCAGAGGAATGGTGACGCTAATGATTGTAGCATCGCCGCTCACCACCTGGGTAGACTCCTCAAAATTACCAAGGACATGGCAGATGTCTGCCAACCAGGCCCACTCTTCTGAAAGGAATTGAGGAGGCTGACTCCCACTGCGCCGCCCATGTTGGAGTTGGTATTCGACTATAGCTCTACGTTGTTCATAGAGCCTGGCCAACATGTGGAGCGTAGAGTTCCACCGTGTGGGCACGTCGCACAGCAGTCGGTGCACTGGCAGCTTAAAGTGATGTTGCAGGGTGCGCAGGGTGGCAGCGTCCGTGTGGGACTTGCGGAAATGTGCGCAGAGCCGGCGCGCCTTTGCGAGCAGGTCTGACAAGCGTGGGTAGCTTTTCAGAAAGCGCTGAACCACCAAATTAAAGACATGGGCCAGGCATGGCACGTGCGTGAGGCTGCCGAGCTGCAGAGCCGCCACCAGGTTACGGCCGTTGTCACACACGACCATGCCCGGTTGGAGGCTGAGCGGCGCAAGCCAGCGGTCGGTCTGCTGTGTCAGACCCTGCAGCAGTTCGTGGGCCGTGTGCCTCTTATCTCCTAAGCTGAGTAGTTTCAGCACGGCCTGCTGACGCTTGCCCACCGCTGTGCTACCACACCGCGCGACACCGACTGCTGGCGACATGCTGCTGCTAACACATCTTGATTGCGAGACAGAGTAGGAGGAGGAGGAGGAGGGTGGTTTAGTGGAGGAAGCATACACCTCCGCAGATACCAGCACCGAGCTGGGGCCCGCAATTCTGGGGGTGGGTAGGACGTGAGCGGTCCCAGGCTCTGACTCTGTCCCAGCCTCCACTAAATTCACCCAATGTGCCGTCAGGGAGATGTAGTGGCCCTGCCCGCCTGTGCTTGTCCACGTGTCCGTAGTTAAGTGGACCGTGGCAGTAACCGCGTTGGTGAGGGCGCGCACAATGTTGCGGGAGACATGGTCGTGCAGGGCTGGGACGGCACATCGGGAAAAGTAGTGGCGACTGGGAACTGAGTAGCGCGGGGCCGCCGCCTCCATGATACTTTTGAAGGACTCAGTTTCCACAACCCTATACGGCAGCATCTCAAGGCTGATGAATTTTGCTATGCGGACGGTTAACGTTTGAGCGTGCGGGTGCGTGGCGGCGTACTTGCGCTCGAACACTTGCGCAAGCGACGGCTGAACGGTGCGCTGAACTACACTGCTGGATGGGGCCGAGGACAGCGGAGATGAGGGTGTGGGTGCAGGCCATGAGGCGGTAGTGCCTGTGTCCTGAGAGGGGGGTTGCATCTCAGTGGCAGGTTGGGGCACAGGGGGAGAGGCAGGGGTGCAAACCGGAGGCGGTGAACGGCCTTCGTCCCACCTTGCGGGGTGCTTGGCCATCATATGTCTGCGCATGGTGGTGGTGGTGAGGCTGTTGGTGTTGGCTCCCCGGCTGAGCTTTGCGCGACAAAGGTTGCACACCACTGTTCGTCGGTCGTCAGGCGTCTCTGTGAAAAACTGCCAGACCTTAGAGCACCTCGGCCTCCGCAGGGTGGCATGGCGCGAGGGGGCGCTTTGGGAAACACTTGGTGGATTATTCGGTCTGGCCCTGCCTCTACCCCTGGCCACTGCACTGCCTCTTGCAACCTGCCCTGCTGATGCCCTTGACTCCCCCTCTGAAGACCTGTCCTCCTGAGTAAGCGTTGCACACCAGGTGGGGTCAGTCACCTCATCGTCCTGCTGCTCTTCCTCCGAATCCTCTGTGCGCTGCTCCCTGGGACTTACTGCCCTTACTACTACCTCACTGCAAGACAACTGTGTCTGATCGTCATCGTCCTCCTCTCCCACAGAAAGTTGTTGAGACAGTTGGCGGAAGTCCCCAGCCTCTTCCCCCGGACCCCGGGAACTTTCGAATGGTTGGGCATCAGTGACGATAAACTCCTCTGGTGGGAGAGGAACCGCTGCTGCCCAATCTAAGCAGGGGCCCGAGAACAGTTCCTGGGAGTGTTCCCGCTCCTGAGCAGGTGTTATTGTAGTGGAGTGAGGAGGCTGGGAGGAAGGAGGAGCAGCAGACAGAGGATTCGGATTGGCAGCAGTGGACGGCGCAGAACTGCGGGTAGACGATAGGTTGCTCGAAGCACTTTCTGCCATCCAGGACAGGACCTGCTCACACTGCTCATTTTCTAATAACCGTCTCCCGCGTGGACCCATTAATTGGGCGATGAATGTGGGGACGCCAGAAACGTGCCTCTCTCCTAATCGCGCAGCAGTCGGCTGCGACACACCAGGATCAGGAGCTCGGGCTGTGCCCACACCCTGACTTGGCCCTCCGCGTCCTCGGCCGCGTCCACGTCCTCTAGGCCTACCCCTACCCCTCAGCATGCTGTATTACCAGTGATTTGATTTCACAGGCAGGAAATAAATTGGCGCAAGACTGCAGGCCAAATATAATTTTTGCCCTTTTTGGAAAACGAAAGGCCCCACTGCCTCTAGTGAATGAATTATCTAAGTTTAATAACTGTGCTGTGTCCCTGCTTATGTGTCACAGAACGTGAGGGTAGCAGAGTTATTATAACTCTTGGAGAGCAGGTATTTTTTTCCCAATTAAGGAAAGCAAATGGCGAAGCCAGCAGTAAAGCGTAGCTGGGTGCGTCTGATTTAGCAATGTTGTTCACGCAGCTCACACGTGTCCACAGCCCTTAGGACGGACAGAGGCTGGACAAATAGATTTGTTTTCAGTTTTTTTCCACCAAAAGGCAGCACTGCGTATATTCAATGAACATGAGAAGTTTAATAACTGTGCTGTGTCCCTGCTTATGTGTCACAGAACGTGAGGGTAGCAGAGTTATTATAACTCTTGGAGAGCAGGTATTTTTTTCCCAATTAAGGAAAGCAAATGGCGAAGCCAGCAGTAAAGCGTAGCTGGGTGCGTCTGATTTAGCAATGTTGTTCAAGCAGCTCACACGTGTCCACCGCCCTTAGGACGGACAGAGGCTGGACAAATAGATTTGTTTTCAGTTTTTTTCCACCAAAAGGCAGCACTGCGTATATTCTATGAATAATAACTGTGTTGTGGCCCTGCCTATACAATTCTTTCCCTGCAGTATCAATGGAGGGTGCAATGGTCTGCAGAGGCGATTTTGAGAAGCAAAAAAAAATGCAGCACAGCTAACAGCAGCCTGGACAGTACTGCACACGGATAAATATGGCCCTAGAAAGGACCGTTGAGGTTCTTGAAGGCTACACTCACTCCTAACACTCTCCCTGCCTATGCAGCACTTCTGTCCCTAATGCCAGGTGCAACGGTCTGCAGAGGCGATTTTGAGAAAAAAAAATTTGCCACTGCTAACAGCAGCCAACACACAGCTATCAGTGGCCCTAATAAGGACCTTTGGGGGGTCTTGAAGCCTACACTAACTACCAATTCTTTCCCTACAGCAGCTCCGGTACAAACAGCACTGTCCCTCATCTAACTCACACCGCATCTGAGGCGAACCGCGGGAGGGGCCGACTTTTATGTTCGGGTGACACCTGATCTCCCCAGCCACTCACAGCAGGGGGGTGGTATAGGGCTTGAACGTCACAGGGGGAAGTTGTAATGCCTTCCCTGTCTTTCAATTGGCCAGAAAAGCGCGCTAACGTCTCAGGGAAGGAAGTGAAAATAACCAGAACACCGCATGGTGTTCGTTACGAATAACGAACATCCCGAACACCCTAATATTCGCACGAATATCAAGCTCGGACGAACGCGTTCGCTCATCTCTAATGCTAACTATTAATATCTCAGTTCTTTCTGATTACATACAGCTGAAGCTGAGTGATTATATAAATGCAGGTTAAAGACTACACATTTTTCATACTTTTCTTTTTGCTAAATCAATTCTAATTTGTTTACATAAAAGATGATTTTAAAACAATTGATGGAATATAGATTTATTTGACCTTCAATTCAGCATACAAGAATGTCAGTGGGTCAGTAGTTTACAAAGACCAAGTTAAATGTGTTTAAATAGTCTGAAAGGTTCAAGAAAGCGATGCAATGACTTTTAGAAGCTTTTGGTTGGGGCCATGGTCTATCTAGTGATGTGATATGATGCATTCACTACCATCCTGCTAATTACCCTCTCCCTGCACAAAACTTACTTCCCCCCTAGAGCACCTGGCATTATGCTACACAGACTGCGACCAGCCATTACTGTGGAAGCCTACAGCAGCAGATACTACCTGCCAAAATAAAGTCAGCCTGGAAAGAAAAGAGAAGGGTGGCAAAGATGGTGCCGAAATGCTTGAACAGGAGCACAGGTTTTCTGAATTACAATTGGAGGTATCCGTCAGATGCAAGCAGTTTTCACACTCCCCACCCACCTCCTTTTCAGACTGGTTGACCTCAGAGACTGAGGTGTAGGAAGAAACTGAGGTAAAAGGCACTGAGCTGGTGGCTACAGCTGATGTTGGATGTTCTACCTCTACAGACCCATATGTGCAGCAAAAGTCTCTATCTACACTTACTACAATAAATGTATTTATGGCAATTGCACTATGCAATTTAGCTCTCTCTATCTGTCCTTCACTGTCAAATAGGAGGAATTAAAGTATCTATCTTCATCATTAGACATGACATACAGAGGGTGCCCAAATTGGAGGATTGCATGGCACACATTGTGAGAAACACACAAAGACAGGCTCAAGAGATTGCAGAGTTAGCCCTCATGTCCACAGGTGGATCGGATTCTGCATGCGGGAGCCTGCAGCAGAATCCAACACTGCCCGCGGCTGAGGACCTTGCTTGTCTGTCCTGGTCTTCTGCGTGCCTGTCCAAGTCTTCTATTTTCTGTACTGCAGATGTGTGTGGAAGCACCAGCCGGCATGCTGGCACACATGCACAGTACAGTTTTTTTTTTTAACTCCTGCTTTCCCATGGAATCCACAGCCCGTCTGCAATGTCAGCTGTGGATGGGCTGCAGATCGGACGGCTTCTATTTACTTCAATGGAAGCCATTTGTGTGGGAACTAAAATGGAGCATGCTGCGATTTGTTTCCGGACCGCAAAACAAACCTGCATGCCTTAATTCCAGTGTGGATGTCCATGCTTCCCTATGGGTGGCTTGAATTGCGGATTGCACCTCTGCGGATCACACAATTTAAATCCGCCCATGGACATTGGGCATTACTGTACATGTAAAAGATAATCACCTAGAAAACAGGTCACACTGTAACAACATTATACTTGGTGCTGGAGCTAGCAGAAGATGCAACTCCAGATCGCTAATTTGAAAAATAGCTAAAGGATAAAATATCTACATCCACAATCCACAGTGTCCTAAAGTTATGTCCATTCTTAACTTAGCTTGAATTTTGTTATAAAGTTATACAGCAGATCATGATGCCAATTCAATACAATCTCATACCATCCAGTAAAAATTATTTAAACAATAATGTATATGCTTTTTCTATAACATGGGAGACTATAGGTGACAGATGGCCAATGTCAAGTCAATCATCAAAGCAAACATGCACCCCTTAACGCCACAGGCGTAAGTGTACGTCTTGACTGCGAGGTACTTAACGCAACAGGACTTACACTTACACCCTGGGGATAGCACGAGATCACAAGAGATCCTGCGCTATCCAGAAGCTGGAGCCGGCTGTCACTGATAGCTGGCCTCCTGCTGCAACAGCAGCGGTGCATCAGAGCCGCGACCCCCACTGTTAACCCCAGAAGTCCTGCAATGCATTATCATAGCTATCATAGCAGCTATGGTACAAATCCCCAACAGGGATATGAAAACTGTAAAAAGAAGTTAAAAATAGTGTAAATAAAAAGAAAAATGTAAAAATAAAAAATCCTAAACCCCCTATTTTGTGCTTTTCCCCCTATTAGTATAATAAATAAATAAAGACCCCACATATTTTGTATCATTGTATCCATAATGACTTGTACAACAAATTGAACTCACTTTTTATCCTGCATGGCAAAAAGCGTAAAAAACAATGAACTAAAAAACTGGGATAAAATTGTTATTTTTTTCATTTTGCCTTCCAAAAAAACGCAATAAAAGTGATCAAATGTATCCTGAAATGGTACCCATAAAAACTACAGCTTGTCACACAAAAAAAGGAATCCCCACAGAGCTCCATACATGGAGAAAAAAGACTTATAGGACTTTGAATGCAGCGATTTAGAAGAAACAAATAATTTCCAAAAAAAGGATTTTATTGTGGAAAAGAGGAATTTTGGTATCGTTGTAATGGTACCGACTCACAGGAAAAAAATGTATTGTGTCATTTATGCTGCAAGATTGATGTTGTAAAAAGCCACCCAAAAACTACAGTTCGCAACAAAAATAAGCCCTCATACGGCCATGTCGATGGAAAAGTAAAAAGGTTATGGCTTTTGAAAAGTGGAGATGAAAATCCCACAAAAATCATTGCGTCCTTATGCCCAAAATAGGCCGTGTCCTCAGGGGTTAAATGTATACTATTTTTTTAAAATGGGAGTCTGTGGGTGATGAATTGATGACAGATGACATCCATTGAGGCATCCGTTAAATGTATTTGTGTACTTGCTTAACATTTCACTCCACACAGAATGACACTAGCCAGTGACTGTCCCATACAGCTTTATGTTCAGTACCCTAGTTATTTAAAAAGCGCCTGGATCATTCTACAGAACAAGCACTGATTCTACCTTCTGTAACCCCTATTTCCTAATAAATTCTAAACTTTTGTCAGGGGGCCCTCACTCCACCTATTCAAACTGTCTATTGGTTTAAAAGTGTTTTATGTCTTACCTGTCTGATTTGTAAAGTGCTGCAGAATATGTTGGTGATATATAATGGACATATTTTCATTGTAAGCTTGAGTCCATTCTTGCCATTGTCAAGAAAGAATTTAATCAATTGGTAACTGTTGTTTGTGATTACTTAACCCGAACTTAAACTGGGAATGAACATTTAAGCATGTTTTGTGTGGAGTTCCTCTCTTCCAGTAATCTCCTAAAATATCTGGCGTGTTATTTCTACTATTACCTATAGTATGTTAATGGAAAGATTTTACAAAATAAATAACCTCATAGCTGTTGTACATAATCATCAAGTCAAAGATAGTTTCAACACAACCATTGCATGATGTTTACTTATGTCCCTTTCGATGCATATTTCTTTGCAGATCTGATATGCTTATCACAAAAGAAGGTTAAAACTATTTTAAAAATACAGCACATATCTTTAGTGTCATTATATACATACATATATTAGTGCAACAAGTTGGGGTACGCTTGTCTGTGGATTGCCCACCTCTTAGCCTGGAATGCTTGCCACGCACACAGGAAATGCTCTAGATTTATGGACTTCTTTATCTGGCGTCCGCCAGCGTTTATTCAGCATCATAGCAAGTCACAAAAACACAGTCCATATGCACCCCACCTGTCCCTGTCTGACTCAAGCCTTTTCTTGACCACCAGCCTGCAGCACGGTATTAGTGTATCTTGACGCCACCGGAAGCTAGGGGTTTGACAGGGCTTCCATGCAGGAACACCCCTGTCACACTCCTAGCTCCCGATTGGCGTAATAGGGCAAGGTCCTGGAAGGAGCTGCGCTCCCTGTGTGTTACATGCTGATACACCTCTGAAAGCCATCCATGTATGACAGTACCGAGTGTCCTGCGGCACTGTGGGATCCCTACAGTGTGCGGGCGCCGGCTGTCAGTGATTTTTCTTGCAGCTGCTTCCCTCTACTCACTGTTCTGCGCCGCTGTGAGATACCAGCAGTGTGCGGCCGTCGGCTGTGACAGTTGTTTCTTCGGCTCTGTGGGCTCCATGCTGGTGGCCGGGATGTGCAACGTACATGGGGGTTGCTGCGTGTTGTGGCCGTCCGCCGCTGCAGTCATCCTAGTGTCCTGATCCCTTCAGTCTCAAGGTGCCGCCTGTCAGTGTCTGTGGCCTCAGTGCTGTGTTGCCCATGCTGCCGGGTGCGATGTCTTGTGGCCGCCTGAAATTAAACACACTTCAGCCTACTGTGGGGTCCCTGCTGCCGAGGCCGCTCACCGCTTTCCCAGTGAGGGGTTTGCCACATTGTGGGATGCCGGCAGGGAGGGCACTTTCAACTGGGGATGTGCGGCAGCAGCGGGGGCCGCGGTATGCATGTCTTATACATAGTTAGTGGGCTGCCAGGACCTGCAGACCAGCCATGTGTGCAGCCAATCAGATTTAGGGGGCGTCACCCCCCTGTCAATCTTGGCCCCACCAGGAGTTCCTGGTGGCGTCAAGATACACTAATACCCTGCAGCACCTCAGCCCTGCTGCGCTGTGTCTCCTCTTTCCCTACTTCTGGCAGGAACTGGCTTTTATACATCCCAGCTGTACTTACTTCCTGCTACAGCTAGGGTGTTAACCCTTTCTATCTCTTTTTTAGGTTTCAGCATGCCTGTTAGCACCTTATATAGGCCATCCTTATACTGCCCTGCTTCATATCCCGCCTCTTCCCCCCTTGATTAAGGCCGTAGACCGTATCACAGCTTTTGGCCCTCCAGGGTCAAAACACCAGACTGGGGAATCTCCATGTGTGGGGCTACCAGTGCACTTTTCTATAGCTGGTGCTTCCCTAGCTGCCATATCTGGACCCTGCATCTCTTGCAGCAACTCTTCTTTAACTTTTCTGATCTGCTCCTTCATTTTGACAGGCTTTTTCCCACCTGCAACTTCTGTAGCCTTCTCACCATCAGCAGACTCTCCTGCTGCCTCCTCTTTGGTCTCTTGTACTTCAGATGTTTGTCCAGCTCTCACTTGCTCAATGACTTTTCTCTGGTTTACAGAAGCAATTTCTTTCCTCCAGACCTCCCCAGTCTCTATAAACTGTTCACATGTAGTGCCCAGATCACCTTCACATAATATGGCATTCTTCACTGCTTGTGTCTCATTTTTACAATTCCTCAACAAGGATTTTTCCTTTCTTTCCTGTCTGAACTCGGCCCTAGATGTCTCTAGTCTCTGAACCTTACTTCCAGCAACACAACTATTTGACTCCCAGAGCTTCACCTTCACATTTAATGTCTTGGCGGACTTTTGAAACACTGCTTTTTCTTCTGATATCACTTTCAGGGTGCGCGTCAAGGTTAATGCCTCAGTCTCTTTCTTGATATTCTCCAACAAGGTCTCCATTCCTTCTACCGGTTGTTGGAACAGACTTTTTAGCTTTTCTCGTATCAGTGTTCTCTTCCCAGTGTCTGTGTTGGCGCTAATCCCGTCTTGTATTTCAGTGTGCCCCTGCTTGTTAAGTCATTCTTTTGCATCTTTAGCAGACCTCACTTCCTCCTCAGTAAGCCACTGTTCACACATCCTCTGTTTCTTCTCCCAGTTGGACACCATCTGACATTGGTAGTCAAGCTTCACACTAACATCTTCTACATCCTGCTGAAGACTCACTGTGAAGACTCACTGCACACTTCTCAAGTTCATCATAGACATTGGAATGAAGAAAAAACAGCTGATTTATAGCTTCCAATACTTCTAGGACCTTGATCTCTAGCTCTTCAACAGAGACGCAGCCTGCAGGGTTCTCATCCATTCTCTTTTTCAGACCCGACACCTCAGCCTGAAGTGTTGCAATCTGCTCTCTTAGTTTCTGCAACTTCCTCTAACTGCTTGAGGAACACATCTCTCTCATCTTGCATTGTCTTCAGGTGTGCACTGAGACCAAGCCTCTGCTGTGTCTCTTCTTGCACCAGCCTCTGAGACTCCTCACTCTGGGCTTCCAGCTCCACCTACAGTCTATTCAGCTTCCCAGACAGCTATGTCTGCACTCGTCTACTTTAAGTGATTTGTACTTGAAGCTGCATCTCTACTGCATCTCTCTTGCATTCAAACTCCTGCTTGTCCTTCAAAAACATGTTTACCTTATGGGTCAGCTCAGTACACTCATTTTCCATGACCTCTTGAGGTCTTGTTTGACCTCTTCTGAGGTTTCTTTCACTTTTTCAGCTTGCTGTAACTGTTGGAACAATTCCTCTATAGCTAGCACATGAGTCTGCTTAAGGACCTTGATCTGGGCATCATATAATTCAATTTCTTCATCCTGGCTTATCTGTAGCTGGGTCAGCACTTGCTTATCACAATATTCTTGTGCTTCCTTGAAGTCCAATATGCATCTCAAGACCTCTGTTTGCTTCTCTGCCCGGTTGCAAGCAGCTTTCTCCATTTCCAGTTTTTCCTTATCTGAAACTCCCATTCACCACTTCTCTTGGTCGACTGTATTTTCTTCTTTTTCAAGCCTTGTTCACACTGAACATTTTTTTCCCACAGCAACACCCTGTGATCAGCTTCCTCCTTAGCCCATCTCCCAAGGTGCTCATTCTCCTTTAAGATAGCTGCATTCTCTGCTTTCAGCTGAGCAGCTACCTAGAGAGCATTTTCACCTTCTCTCTGGATTCTTTCTGTCTGTCCCTCTACTAGCAGCTCTTGTCTCTTGGCTTCTGGTAAAAAGCAAACCCAAGTTAGCACTTTCTTTCTCTAACTCTGCCTCATCTGTCTCAGTAGACACAGCCTTTTTCTTCTTTTCACCTTTAATCTGTCCTCTCTCTCTCTAAAGGCATTTTTGTACTAACTCCCGCATTGGCGTTGGCTGCACTCCCTCTAGCAACGTGTTCACACTGTGATTTTATGTGGGGAACATTTCTATCCACATCATATAGAGAAAACATCCTACCATCCCCCACACACAGGGTGTCAGAGTTAATGACAACTTTCTGCAACACATTATACACGATACAGTTTTTTGATTTATTGTCATTCAATGCATATACAGTCTTCCCGGCCAAGTAACCATTTCCACACAAGATCATCTGCAACAGAATCCTTGAACAATTCGTCATCAAATGTCCCTTTACTCTGTGCAGCTTCCACTGTGCCTTCCTGCACATGAACCATTCTACTAGTCCTTTCAGGTATTTTTGAGTTTACAGACTCCAACACAGACCAGTGGGGTTTTACTGACCAATTTGCACTGAGCATCCGTACATGCACAGGTCCATTTGTAAGCACCCCCGACATGGTTGTTTTGAGTTGCCTCTCGCAACAACCTCCATCTTGACTACTCAGTCCAAAAATAAACAACTGCAACAAGTTCACTAACTTGCCTTGCAGACTTCCTCAGTCCTGTGCTCCGTTGCTCTCACAGCAACTGCAATTTGTTGGCCTCCTGGCTCTTTAAATGCTGTTCCAGCGGCAACCGCAGTTTTTGTTGCTCTTCAGCAACTGTATATTTGGCCTCCTGGCCTGGCATCCAGCAGACTTCCGTTGCCCCTAAGACAACCACATCTTCAGCCTCCTGGCTCTTCAACTGCTGCCTGCAGCAGCACTGCTCCCAGCAGACATCCACTTCACACGCTGCTCCTGTACGCGCCACTCCAGGTTGTGCCAGCGCATCCTCCACCATATGTAACAAGTTGGGGTACACTTGTCTGCGGATTGCCCACCTCTCAGCCTGGAATGCTCGCCACATGCACAGGAACTGCCCAAGAGATATGGACTACTTTATCTTGCTTCCGCCAGTGTTTATTCAGCATCATAGCAAATCACAGTCCATATGCACCCCACCTGGGTGAGTCAAGGATTGTCATTCCTGTTTGACTCAAGCTTTTTCTTGACCACTAGTCTGCAGCACCTCAGCCCTGCTGCTCTGTGTCTCCTCTCTCTTGACTTCTGGCAGGAACTGGCCCTTATATGTCCCAGCTGTACCTACTTCCTGCTACACCTATATATAATTCTGTTTATTTAATCAGTTTTCTTGCACCCTTCCTGTGAGTTAGTAGTGTTGTTTGTAAGACAATTATTTGGTGCTGCTGCCAAATGGTAACTGAGTACTTTCATTTGTCACTGCTTGAATTATACATTTTATAACAGGTCTAGCCTATTTACTTTTTTGCAAGAGCTGTTTTTATGTGGGGGAATAAATAAGCTCTGGGTCTCATACATAACAGTTAGCCCAGACAATTATTGCCAGTGTTTTCCATGTCAACCAATAAACTGCAAATGTAATTTTTCAAGAACAAGTTTGAGAAGTAAAGAAATGATCTGACTAGCTGTTATGGCTTCCGCTGACACTTTTTGTTGGCACTATATTTGTGTTGTTAGTTATGACACACACGTAGATTTTGTGATGTATTTGCATTTTTGAGATAGAGACAATGTTATATGAGCCGCATTCTGCTGCCTGTGGAGTGAATGTTAAAATTATTGTCACATTTCTGTCAATATCACTCAAATGATTCATACAAAATGTGATATAGTCAATTGATTTAACAACTACTAAACATCAACATTTCTTAAATGCATGTTTAAAAAATATCAAATTGCCAGAAAAGCTGATTACATTTTATTTTCACAGAACTAGTCACAGAGATATCTTTGCATTGAGTATGATTCTTCAGCTTTAGAAGTTAATGTAATTTGAGGTTTTTTTTCCCTTATGCCCAATTATAAAGTAAGGCTCAGCTAAAATTAAAAATGCTAATTTAGGTTGTAAAATAAAAAAATGCAAATTCTAGCATCAAATACCATAGCTATAATAGATATTTTTAAAAGAAAAAATGACTTTGACTTATATTCTCCTTAATTTTTAGAATTTGTAAAGTTGACACACTTTGGGTCATTTTGACATACCACAGCCTTTATTTATTTCATTCTTGTTCCCTTAAAGTGCCCAGTATTGTTGAATTAATAACAAATAAAACATTAATTTGAGTTAAAATTATAAGTCTTGCAATGCAAATTGTCATTTGTTGAACTTTGCAAGCATAAAATAAGTTTCCTTGAAGGTAATAAAATGTCTAATGTCTTCAATATGCTGTTCAGTAAAAAAAAGAGATTTCCATAAAGTCAATGCTAAAATATGACATCCATGTTCAATACTTTTGGACAATATATGATTGCTTCTTTGGCCCAATATACTAGATATACATAGGGCTGAACAGAGCCAAGGGAAAAAAAATCTCACCTTCCAAACATCACTGCCACTTCATTCTAGAGTTTGGCAGGGTGAAGCAGCATTTGGACCCCTAATGATCAGACAGTGTTGACATATCTTAACGAAATGCCACCTAAGGCCTCAGTCAGACAAGTGTTTTTTTGCGCACACCTATGTGCGCAAAGAAGAAACCCGTCTATTTGAACCATTAGTTCCCTATGGCACTTGTCAGATGTCCATCTTTTACAGGCGCAAAATAAGTGCACCTGCAAAGGATAGGACATTCGCGCCTCTCATGCGCAGCATAGACCTAACCATCATGCATAAGGAATCCCTGTGGGGAGCCCCCTCATCACTGAACACTGTGACATGGGGGTTAAAGAATCCCCTGCCACAGCTGTCACCAGCTGTAATAGAGCAGCGCAATGCTATCCCATTGAATTCAATGGAGCCGGTGCTACTACAAGCACAGCTGCTCCAGGGAATGGAGCATATGCATGGACCTTCGGTCACGCGCATTTTGCTCATCCTTGGAGCGCAGTTTTTTGGCGCGCATAGGTGCGCACAAAAAAACACTAACCTGACTGATCCCTAAAAGGTGCTTTTACATAGAATGACTATCATTTGGATTCCCACGATTAAGTGAGAATCTGAACAATTATTGTTCATTGTAAATGCATGCACCTACTGAACAACGAATGAGAAGTCATTCACTTCTCATTTGTTGTTCAGTTTCTGCATGCAGAAAATTGAACGACATATCGTTCCTTAAAACAGACTGCTGTTTACTCATGAATGACTGCCTGCTGACTGCCGGCTTGAGAAAGACCAGAAGGTCGAAACGTTGCCTGTATTTTAATATGGAGCAATAAAGTTTTTTTTATTCCACAAATAGACCGTTGCTGCTGCCACTATTCATATTTGCTGGACTTTGTAAGGAGTTGGAAGTCCATAACTCCTGGCATGTGGCTTTGCAACCTTCATCATTCCTCCTCATGTATGACGTATTCAAGTGAGTGCTGCCGGATTTCTTTATTTATTTTCTGCCTGCTTACTGTGACTGGAGGTGGGTGGGCTAGAATGATCCCCAGCCCACTTTGCCTCAATTCAATCAACAATGCACGTTACTGTGTAAAAGTACAAGAACAATTATCGCTGGGACGACCTGCGGGCGTCTGCTGCCCAACAGAGCATTCCATGAAAAAGCAGCCTAGTCTTTAGTGGGACAAGTCTTATAAGCATTTGTCCTCTTTCCACAATAAAATTTGAGGTGTACTTACCCTTTCAGAGGAGTTTTCAGAATAAACTCTTATGTGTACAAAAGGAATAACACTATTTCTAACCATTATATGACTTCTTGTCACGATATGCTCCTGGAACCTGTAGTTCTATGGGTTTCCAGGAGCACACTTCCACAGGTGTGGGATGTTACAGCTGGCTGGGTGTGTATTGCCTCTGTCAGCCAATCACCACAGGTCTGCTGCACATAAATACTAGCCCCTCTTGCTCGAAGGAGATGGTCTTTTATCTTTCTCCTCATTCCCTTCCAGGATACTGGTGTTTCGAGTCATGCATTTTTTGCTTGGCTTTGCTGCATGCATGAGGTTCTGGGTGAGATCTTGGGACGATCTTGCCGCTTGCAGACAAGATGCTCTGGGGTTTGAGTTTTCTTGTTAGAGTAGGGAATCATGAGACAATGAGGACAATTGTCGTTGGCTCATGACCTTAAATATCTTGTCCAAAATACGAACCATTACCTCATATGTACTTTAGCTATTTCATCTGCTTTTGTGTGTATTCTAGATAAATGCTTTGGTGTTTGTCAGTTGTTGTTGGATGTCTACTTGCAAGTCCCATTTTCAGTTCACTTTGTTATGGTGTTCACTGTGTATGCACGCCCCCTATCCCAATCCTTTCCCTCCAGTCTTTTTTGTGCTCATCTTTGACATGGTGTGTATTGCGCTCAGTCGGAAGTGACATTATTGAACAGCCATACCATATGCACTAGACCCCTGTGTGTAGTGTACCTATTTTTCATTTCCTTTCCTGCTTTTGACACATATGCATCTGTACTAGGCCCATATGAATAAGTTCTCTTCGATGTTGTATCAATCTTTATTTCCCCTCCGGGTTTCCATTTCCCTTTGGGTTTGTTTGCTCTCTCTCTGCAGACTATTGTTACTGAGGTCGTTCTTGTAAGGTACAGTAGTTTCTGTCTAGGGTTGTACGATTGGTATACTCGCTCCTTGTTATAAGATAGATGCATCTGTACCAAGCCCATATGGATAAGTCCTGTCCGGCATTGTGTCTGTTGGAAGAGTTGCTATATTTTAATTTTTTTTATGTCCTAATGGTCTAGAGGCCCCCTTTTTAAAAGGGGGTTACTGCCACATTTTGCTCCGGGGACCTGAAGTTCCATGGGTTTCCAGGAGCACATTTCCACAGTTGTGGGATGATTGAGCTGGCTGGGTATGTATTGCTCCAATCAGCCAATCACCACCATTCTGCTGCATATAAATGCCAGCTCTTCTTGCTAGAAGGAGCTGGTCATTTATTTTTCTTCTCATTTTGCTCAGTGTTTGGAATCTTGCATGTTTTGTTTGGTGTTGCTACATGCATGAGGTTCTGGGTGGGATTACCTTGTCTGTTGGTGTGAACAGTATCCTGTTCTTCTTTTGTGGCGTTTACCATCTATGCTGAGCCAGGTCCCTGGGTTTCCAGGGTGGGGACGTCCCTATTGGGACAATTGCCCCACTTGCAGGCAGGACTCCCTGGGGTTTGAGTCATCTTGTTAGAGTAGGGGCTCACAAGACAAGGCCCTTGTCCTGGGCTTGTGAGCTTAAGTATCCAGGCTAAAACACAAACCATTACCTCGTATGTACTTTAGCTATTCCATCTGCTTATGTGAGTTGGTATTTTAGTTAAGTGTTTTGGTGTTTGTCAGTCATTGTTGGATGTCTGCTTGCAAGTCCCATTTTCAGTTCACTTTGTTATGGTATTCAGCGTTTATGCACGTTTCCAATCCTTTCCCTTCAGCCTCTTTCTTTTACATTCGTCCTGGATGTGGTGGGCATTGTGTTCAGGTCGGACATGCATTTTTAGCAGTTCTATCACTATTTCTTAAATGCAGAGAAGCAGTAGCAATATGGAAGACATTATAAGGAATACCAAGCAATGAAACTGTGAATCAAATAACTGTAAGACAATAAAATAATTACTATTAGACAGAGTATAAATTTCTCTGTTTTCTCACTCAGCTCTTTCTGTCTCCTCCTCTACCCTATCCCTTCTCTATAGACTTCTGTGAGCAACATGTAACGTGTCAGTGATCTGTTAGTCTGTCTTGCCTACCGAGATGAATTTTAGTAGTTTTCAGAGTGAGTCTACAGTTTAGGAAGCAGGAGATGAGAAAAGGATTCTGATATGCAGAAAAAAGTATTTTTCTCCGATAATAAGAGGGGACTTTGTAAATAGTCTTGATTACAAGAAACATTATGGTTTTGTGTAAATAGCATCTATACAGACCTATATGTCTGGCTACAGATGAACCCTTTGTATTCTGATCCTGGAGTCATATATTACTCCACTCCAGTTTCTGACTTCGATTACAGTACCTGAGCTGACTAGAGAAAATTATTTTGATGGACTAGCCTCCATCTGTACATCTAGTCTTAACCCTTTCCAATTCACTGTCTGACCTCTGAAGACATAATGATTTAAGGCTGTATAGCTCCGATGTTGGAAGATATCTGTCGGGGTTCTCTTACTGTATATTGCCAGCGTCTCTGCTGTCGGAGCCTATCCAACGTGTCACCTCATGCAGTACTGGCTTTAGCCAGCAGATAGTGCCGTTGTATAATGGCAGAAAAAGAGTAAGCCCCCTAGGAAAACGAGGATAGAAATTGGATTGGAAAGGGTTAATCAAAGGGTCAAAAAGGTCCATTTTTTATTTGTGAATCAACTTATAAGAAATAGACCCTAGAGATAAATGGCTAGCTACAATTTCAATAGTGGGTGGAGTTATTTGGTCTGAACATCTAAGGCCAAATTATTGTGCCAGAGAACAGGCATTGGAGAAACAATAGAAAAGGCATCAAATTAAAGGTAGCTAAACATTATTTTGAAATTAAAGTACACACATACTTTGTTTCTTATAGAAATGTAATATTTGTATATTTCCCTAGCTCATTTTGTTAAATGGCTTAAAGTGGAACTACAATTTTAGGAAAAAAGATTACTCGAAATAAACAGTAATGAAACAGATATCATTGCTAAGAATATAATCTATTCTTTGAAATTGCCATTTAAGGACAATATATATTGTAATCATTTTAGCCACAATATGTTTGTACAATTGAAAATCATGAAGGAAAAAGAGGTCAGTCTAGCTCTTCCAGTGAATCAAAATTTAAATTTAAAAACTTCACTTTAGTGATTATAAATAAAAGTCCATTTTGACAGCAACGTACAACAAAATCACTTCTGCTGACGTGTTTCCGACAAAACTCCGGCGTCCTTATTTGCGAATATGAATAAGGAAGCGAGATTAAAGTTGGAAACACATCAACAGAAGTGATTTTATCAGGGATTGCTGTCAAAATAGACTTTTATTTATAACAAGAAAGTGAAGTTTTAAAATATAATTTTTGATTCACTGGAAGAGCTGGGCTGACCTCTTTTTCATCTATGGTTTTCCTACTTGCATCTAGTTAGGCGCAGCCCGTGCTGTATCCTTGAAGTGTGGATCAGGCTGGTGAGCAGTTTTTTTCTCTCTTTATGTTCGTATAATTAAGTCTGTAATCTTTGATATTTGTTTCAAGTGACCTTGTTTTCTTGTTTTATTCCCCTTGATCTTTATTGGCTTTACTAACTTTACATCCACGTTTAGCTTTAATCCATTTGATTGTATTAAGCTTGTATAAGGTATGTGATAACTTGGCACTAAGAAGGATTTTAGACTTTAATCTAGTATAAGGGATTAAAAAATCTTGATTGTAGCCAAAGGCTAAAAATTGAATAAAACGAGACTGAAGGACAAATGTAACTAAATAACCTGGAATCAAGCTACCCAATGCTGTTGGTATGTACCTTTTATATTGTTTCTTGTACAACATAGAAAAGTATGTGTATTCTATAGGTAAACAGATGTCTGATATTCCCAGTATTTTTGGTTTAAAAACAGTTTATACTGTATAATTAATTGATTGGTCTCATACACTCTTTGTACCTCTCTTACACTTACCTACTTTTTTTTTTTTTTTTAAAGTGCACCTGTCGTTTCAGATGACTTTTCATAAGAAGCTGTTGTGTGCTCATGAGGACCATTGTATGACCCGAAAAGCATTTTTTAGCAGTCTCCTCCCCCCTTTCCTACAATGACCATTTAAAGATGACCTGTCAAGTCTTCTGATCAGCAAAGCTGGCTGCACAGCTTTGCAGCTGTGACCCCACTCACTTTGTTGCATGTCTTCTTTTCTCTGTACACCCACCTCCATTCCCCTGGACTGATTATCATTAGATTCAGCTGCTTTGAATCTGTCAAGTGGGCAGTCTCCTCTGCTCACTGTCAATGCATGTCAGTGAGGAGAGGAAACCTGAAATCCCCCAATAGCATAGCTATAAAGGTTTCAAAGGTCACACATGTGCTCCACCCTCACCACAGTAACATTGTGGTAACAGTATACACTATCATTAAAGGGGTTGTGAGGAAGCAGTGAATTTTTTTTTTCCCAGTCCCCCTTATTAAGCATACATTACTAAGCACCTGTGTAAATGACTTTTCTAGCCGGTTTCCACTTACAGTTCCAGCGTTTCAGCAACTTATAAAAAGTTTCCCCAAGATGGCCGCCGGCTCCTTTCCCGTCGCTTGCTGTAGCCCGACGTGCGCGCTCCCGAGATGCTACCAGCTGTGTCTCCCTGACAATCAGACGCCCCGCAGCGGTAGGCCCCGGGGCACAGCGGTAGGCTCCGGGGCCACAGCGGTAGGCCCCGGAGCACAGCGGTAGGCTCCGGGGCCACAGCGGTAGGCCCCGGGGCCCAGCGGTAGGCTCCAGGGCCACAGCGGCAGTCCGTCACTCGTCACCCCCGTCAGTCCGTCACCCATCACTTACCGGGGCGGCTTCTAGGCACTGCTGGGCGGCTTATCGGCGGCTTATCGGCTGCTGGGCTGGGCTTCTCGGCTGGGCGGCTCAAGTTTCTGCACCTTCCTCTAACAGAGGATGGTAGCAGAATGGCCGCTCCAGCGCGCTCCCGAGAAGATACAGCTCGTCTGCGCATGCGCAGAAGAGCTGTAGCGGCGAGCACACTGAAGCGGCTCGTGCTCAGAGCAGAAGACCGGACTGCGCAAGCGCGTCTAAAAAAGCAAGCCGCCAGCGAAATTAGACGGAACCATGGAGACGAAGACGCTAGCAACGGAGCAGGTAAGTGAAAAACTTCTGTATGGCTCATATTTAATGCACGATGTATATTACAAAGTGCATTAATATGGCCATACAGAAGTGTATAACCCCACTTGATTTCGCGAGACAACCCCTTTAACTCTGCTGGTTGCTTACCCCCTCTGTTTCATTGTCAGTATATTATTTTCAGTTGTCTTCTTGTCTCTGAGAAGAATATACAGAATAAATGACTACAGATGTCACATTGACAATGGCATGTGGAAAAGGGAAGAAACCAGCTGAGTTAATGATTTATGGTGCATAGAGAGAGGAAGACTCTATGTTCAGCTTGTGGGCTCTTCCCACTCAATCAGGATGAGAGCCCGCTCAGGGATGCGTTCCTCTTGCACTAGCCATCTCTATTGTCCACCCTACTTCAGTGGTAGGCAGCAGGACTGGAGAGATATCAGGGGCCCAGATCTTCAGGAAAGCCCGCAAAAAGGCTATTCC
Organism: Eleutherodactylus coqui; assembly: GCF_035609145.1. Lineage (NCBI taxonomy): Eukaryota > Metazoa > Chordata > Amphibia > Anura > Eleutherodactylidae > Eleutherodactylus > Eleutherodactylus coqui. Next base: position 165,838,917 of record NC_089838.1, read on the forward strand.
TAATTGAAGCTACTGAGAGCCAGACAATATACTTGCCAGAGAGACCACATTGGATGCAGGTAAGTATGCATATTTTTCTGTCTTGTGTATATTTGTTTACATTGTTTGTATACTAATACAAAAGTGGCCCTACAAGTGCATCTGTATGTATACATGTGCATCTGTGTGTATATGTACAGTGGGTCCAGAGAGTCTTCATACCCTTTTACTTTTTTACATTTTGTTATATTGCGGCTATTTGCAAATTAAAAACATCAAGTTTTTCCACTTCATTCTGCAATCAATACTCCATAATGACAAAGAGACAAGATTTGGGATGTTTTAAAAACTAAAAACTAGCATTTTGCATTGAAATAAGTAAGGTGTAATTCGTATTGCTTTATGACTATAATATATTCTGCTGTGGGAAATCAGGTAAATGATGTTTACTTTTTAGTGCCATTTTAGTATTTTTTAATTGCTTTCAAGTGAATACACACTAAGAAGTCAGTATTTTTGCGTCTGTATTATGACCATGTGTCTAGCCTGACAGCGGGGTTTACTGACCCAAACTGTTATTATCACAGGAATTTAACCTCCCTTTTAGAGATTCAGGAAGTGTGAAACTAGCCTAAAGTATGTTAGATCAATCAGCTGCTTAACTCCTGCACTCAAAGAGGCTTACATGTATCTGATGTATGCATAGCTGGCCACTAGCCTGGCCCTTGTGTTTACATAGGGCGATGGCCACTAGCTGGTAGGGGGGCACCAGGTAAATGTAGGTTGGGGGCGATCACCCCCTCACTGAGGTGCACCTAGCCAGACGATCTTCATACTTTGTGTGGCAGCATCATGTGGAGCTGCCTGAATCATTCTCTTTCTGTCTCTGTCTTCTCTTATTTGATATTCCAAGGTAATACTTTCAGCCCAGGGCACCCCCCACAACACAATTGCTTAGTTCTCCTACTGTATTTATGTTAATAGCTTGATTCTGTGGCTGTATTTATGTTATGAGCTTGGTTCTGGTACAGTATGCTTCAAGGCATTTGTGAAACGTGTCTGGTGTGGTGGGTGGTCCCCTGTATGGTCTTCTTATGTACTTGCAGCTAGGTTGTATCTAAGTTGCCTTGTTTTTTATTAATTGTATCTTAATTTTTTGTTTGTTGTGCAGGCACTTTATTGAGGGCTTCTACCCACTAGCGTTTTTTTTTATGCTGTGATGTCGCTGCCGTTTTTTCAATGGGATTTTCTAATGATAAAATCGCATCGCACAAAAATCGCTATGGAATGCGTTCACTGCATTACCCGCGGCCGGATTATCGCCACAGGTATTGCAATGAACAATCGCCTGTAGACGGGCAGCCTAACACAGATGAAATTGCTCTAGTTTACCCTCTTTTTGGTTGTTCTATACTCCGTTCATGAATTGTAGGACAACATTTATTTCTGAGTATTTGCACTTTCTAATAATGTATTGGTAGTATACAGGGATGCTCATTTTGAGTTGTTACCTAAAGATGTTGGGATCCTAGAGGAAAAACATCCAGGGCTTAGGTATCTGTACAGGGTATAGGTGAAAATGCTGTCTTGAATTACAGAATTGAATAATTACTGCTTATTTTTAGAATACATCATTACAGGGATCAGACTCCTGTTTTACTGATACAAAGCTCTGAGTCTTCTGCTTCCCAACTAAGTCATATAGTTAAATGATAAGTTCGGTCTGTCTGGCAGTCTTCACTAGGGAATTCTTAGGAGCCTACTACAGGAAAGTTTATAACTGAGCTCAATGGGAGCTGTATAAATCAGACTTCAGTAAACTCTCCCTAGTGAGACTATGTCTCAACATTTTGCGATCAGTGACTAGGAACATTCTTACTTAAACCTCCAAAGATTCAAAGCCCTTATAGACCTAATTGTTATCATTGTTGAGAGTCTTCTACATTTGTATCCAATTCAGACATCCCTATGTGAGCTAAATACAGTATATGAGCCATACATATACAATATCTCTCCTGCTTTTGTTGTTTGCTATAATGCTTAAATATATGTCATTAAGTTTACCACTGAGAATTGCTTAGACAAGATATGTGGAAAGAACAAATAACATGACAAAACCGCAATTTTAGCTATAGTATACATAATTACATGCCAGGTACTACATACTACTGCAACAAACAAAAAAAAACCCACCAAGAAAGTATGCATAGAAAACTCAGATTGAAGGTACAGATGCAACAAATTTTAGCTTGGTGCAGAAAGTTATTTCAACCCATTATAACATTATTGTTTTCTTATCTTAAAGGGCCACTTCAGTGATTTTCTAAATTCATTCATTATGCAGCTATCCTCCCAAATATATGTAAGTGAGCTAGTGTTACCTTGGTTAGTTATTTCTTTCTGTCTGAAACTCCCAAACTCTTTTTCCTTAGATGGTCATGTGATCTCAGTTCTGACCAGCTTAGATTTCCTTAGGTTTATGTGTTCTCAAAATTAAGCCAGTTTCTCAGATTGTGTGGGTACAGACTCTCCCGTCATAGTTATTGATGATGATCATTCAGCTCCTGTCACACAGTTGTAATAAAGGAGAACACAACTCATTCTGTTGACTGTATACTTATAGACTGTAACTTATTTAGAGGAACATAGAAGCCAATGATAATTAAACTGTTCCCCCCAGCAGCCACAAATTGTATAGCCTCAGCTAATGCTGTTCTGATGCATCAAGGGAGAGGTGTAGGGGCTCAGTCAGATGAGCGTGTTTTTCCCCGCATCTATAGATGCGGGAAAAAACGTCTCTATTGGAACCAATGCTTTCCAATTAAAGCGGTCACATGTCCATTTTTTACAAGCAAATAAAATTCGCACCTGCAAAAAATAGGACAGCGTTTTACGATTCGCACAAAAACACAGTTTATATTTCAAGCCTCCATGCCCCCCCCCCCCCAACAAAACAAAACATTGCTGCGGGGGTTGAAAGCAATGGGATAGTCACAGTGTTCAGTGATGGGAGGACTCCCCGTAGTGATGAAGGAATCCCCTGCCTCTGCTGTCACAGCTGTGGCAGAAGAACGGATCTTCTATTGTTTCAATGGGGCTGGGGCTGCTGCCGCCAGCCCAGTTGACAATAAGGTGAAACCCCTGGATGTGACAGTATGCAGGGGTTTCACATCCAAGGAATCCCCTTCTGCAGCTGTCACAGCCACAGCAGGGGATAGCAATCCTCTCCCATTGCTTTTAATGGGGCTGCACTATATTTGCAAATTTTAGAATCGTGTCTCTTTAATACAAGAAAACCTATTATAAGGCAACTAAAAGTGTAAATAAACCACCCTAATAACATGACACGCCATGATATCACATTGCATTAAGCTAGGCTAAAGAAAATTGCATCTGTATATCAAATGTTACATTTGTCACAAAATAGAAAAAAGTTACATAACAGAACAAATCTCAAATCTCTTAGAGTATGCACCTAGAGTATCAGCGTCACATCATAAAAAATACTAATGAACTGAGGGAGTATTATACTGTTCCGTTGCAGAGATAATTTATGATTTCCATATGCATAATGTTTATACATGCAGAGTATAATAGTGCTTTATATGAATACACATACTGCAAATGGCAAAAATAATCAAAATGGTGGGTATCTGAGATAGTAGCTAAAGAATCATAAGCCATAATTCAAAAGTTTGTCGCCGCCCATGTAACTTCAATTCACAGTTCATGGCCATGGTCCATCAATATCTTACAGTGTCTCTAAAGTGAGCTGGGTTCATCGCTAGTCTTAAAAGATTAACTGTGCAGGCACCAAGATATATTATATTGGTATGTTTATTAGACAACTATTATAACACAAGAGGCTTAGATATAGTGGTTCTGCTCAGTCCTCCCTCACAGTAATAATTCCCTCATTGCTCTCAACACAAAATAACTGCTTCTCTGTGCATCACAGTAAGTTCCTATAATGTAGCATCACCCAGTAATAATACCCACTTCTTGTCCCAAAGTAATAAGCAACCTTTGTGGCACTGACAAGGTAATAGGGGTCCCCCTGTGGCTCCACAAAGTAACAGTGATCCTTCAGTGTATTTACCCCAAGCAATAGTGGTCCCTCTGAACATCCCCCAAGTAAATGTGGTCTCTCTGTGCATTTCTCCACCCCCAAGAGTAATAGTGATTCCACTGTGCATCCCATGCAAAATACTAGTAGGAATCTTAGTGTATCCTCACAAGATATATGAAACAAAAAATAAACTGTCCCACCTTGCTTTCTTGCGCTGCAGTTTTGGTCCCATAAGCAGGTATACTCACAAGCCTTCACATTGCCATCCGGCTACTTTGGCTTTAGTTAGACACATATATTTCAAATGCAGGAGTCCGGCTATTGTGAAGAACCTTGCTTTTATTCTAATAACTTCGTGCTCATATCTCCCCCAAGAGTAATAGTGTTCCCCCAAGAGAAATAGTGGTTCCTCTGTGTGTGCCCTCTGCAAGACTAATAGTGGTCCTCTGTGTATCCAATTGTTCCCCAAGTAATACTGGTCCCCCTGTGCATCTCCCAAGTGTACTACTAGTCCCTCTGTGCACCCCATTCTTCCCCAAGAGTGATAGTAATCCCTATCTGCCCTCTCTGTACCTTATCAGACAATGAACAGCAGGAAATTTATAAGGTAGTGTTCCAAATATATACAGTTAGGTGCATGATACGTGATATTGGGGAGGTATCATGTGTGTGTTCAATAAGTGCTGCATACAGACCATCTCCCACTGGATTCTTCCATCCATGTCATGTGCCCAAATGCCTCCTAGTAGTATTGCAAGCACTTATTAGATGTGATACTCCATAACTCCTGTTTTAAATTGTCAGTAGTGCCTTTGATTAGCCCAATATTGACAGTCATATCTAAGTCAGTTGATACCCCGGCTGTGTAGCTGTAGCATCTGACATCTCTATCACATATTTTCCTATCCAGACTTTATCAGGCTGCAGAGTAAAAAATATCATGTTTCTATTCACTAACATTACTAATTTGATCAAAGCAGTAAAATACCGAAGTAACAAAACTGCAAATGTCTATATGAACCTATTTATTCATAATATCTTTGCTTTTGCAGGAAAACAATATTTTCTCTTCAAATACTATTCTTTCCTATTGATATATCTGAGCTTTATTTGAAAGTATTTCCATTATTCGTAGCTACTGCAAATAGCTTTAGTGCATTTCTAATATATTAAAAAGACAGACATGTGCGATAATTAACTATGTCAGGTGCTGACAAATCAGAGATGATGGCATCCCCAGAGTGTGCCTGCTTGAACCACATCCCACTTAACTCCGACATTGCTTCTCCTTGACCAGGAAGTGTTGCGAAAGAAGTCCAATATTCGTTTTGCACTATTAAACATGCTAATGAAGAATTATTACTTTCTCTTTTAAGTTTAAATATAACTTTATATATTATTTTTTTCAATCCCTGAATATGATTTTATTAAATCACAACCTGCACTTGGCTTCCATTACTATTTAACATTACTTTGTCAAGTTAAACTACATCATTATTTCATTAAAACAACAGCACTTCTCTTTGATGAATTATGATTTTGGGCTCTTCTCTAATCCTTTCAGTTTCTTTTCCTTTCCAAAGTACTTTTTTTGGTCTGAGGCAGAGTCTTTTCATGGAGTTTACTTCCAAGCCCTACAGAAAATTTCTATTTGTCAATTCTGAAAATTATTAAAATTATTAACTTAGTGTTTTATTTTTAGTGCACGTGGTCTACTATGTGTACGGAGCCTGTACAGCTTTACATAGAGTCTCTACAACTTTGTATAGCACCATATTACAGTAGTATTCCATTGTACTGCATGAATTTTTTTAGTGCAGGGTATCTCCATAGTATGATGGCAAATAGCATGTTATAATATGTTTTCTGCATCAATCTGACAGAAGCAAAAATCTATGTACCACCACAGGAAAGCAAAGACAAAAGGAGGTACATTATGGGCCCATATAATTTTATTGGTGCAAGCAAAAACCACTGGCTACAACACTATTTAAAAAAAAACAAAACTAAATGTTACCTATAGTTAATATCCATATTAAATTTGCATAATGTATATTTTTACTACCCACATAGAGATGCATGGTTCTTAGCATACATTTTAATCAAAATATTTGAGCCCACCTGCCACTTTAAGGTGACCTTATACAGATGGGACCCTACACTGACAGACTCCCTTCTCTATACGGTACGTTTAGGCCTCAAATGCATTAAAAAAAATGGAATCCAGTAAAGCCTTGAGACAGATGAAGAAATAAGGTGCACAACCGATATGTGTGTATTATAGACATCTATTTATGTATATTATCAAGTAAAGTAGAAGACAAAATACATTTCATTCATTAAAATAATGGCACGAATGGGAAGAATGCAGTATTTTACGCACAGATGAATGATACAAGTAATGCAAATAAGCATTTAATTTTGTAACTTTAACTTTGTAATGAAATAAGGACATGAATGACACTATAGGCCCTTTGGTACTTCCCAGTCCCATTGCAAATCACTAACTGACAAACTCAATGGTTTGGAACCTGGAACAAGCAAGTCCAATAAAACCTTTGCCCAGGCACACAGTCTAGTTTAGTCTACTTGACAAGCCACAAAATGAGTTGCAGTACAAATAGTCTTATACCAGAAATATTATAATTCTCTCTTAAGCAAATAGTACTCAGCAATGTCAAAACCTATAAACATTATAACTTAGGAAGTTAAAGTATATTTGAACATGTTTAAGAGAAAATGTGTTTTACCCATTGACATACATTTTAATACTGCCTTAATTAAGATACAGGCATAGCATTAACAGGATTACCTAAAAGGATCACTGTGGGAAAATTAAGACCTGAAAATTTGCAGTTTACTTTATTTGCATGATTACATGGAAATATGGTATAGTTGTTTCATATACTTTTCAGATACATTTATTAATAATAATCAATGTCTGTATCTTATAGTAAGATGGGCTAAAAGGATAGCTATGGTAGCCTGTGAATTAGAACTCATTTCTACTTATATTCAACAAATTAGTGCATTTTTTCTAGGATGTAGCTTGGGGAGTAAATAACATTACAACCATCATGGGGGTAGTTATTTAAATGACTGCAGCTACTCAGTAGAAGCCAGAAAGTTTAATGTTGGTATTGTTGAACAAGTTAGCTAAAATAAGAAAGAAGAAAAACAGTGCATAATGACCTAATCTATATCTCATATAATACATACTGACTGTGCTCCATAGTCATAATCCGCATCTATAAATTGCCAATGAATTCTTAAGGAAGATAAGTAAGTTGTGTGTGAAAGAATTAACTTTGTATGCTAAAAAAGTGTGTGTGTGTGTGTATATATATATATATATATATATATATATATATATATATATATATATAGTAGGTGGAAAATTTTCTGAAGCTGTGGTTACTTCAAAGGAACCAAGGAATGAAATATGTTCACCATCTTGCATGATTTTTAGTGTTACCCAGGAAACATAACGTGGAGGTGACCATGAGATTTTCACGCTTTGAATTGAATAATCAAGTTGCACTCCCTTTAGTTTTTCAATTTAGAATCTAAAGAATGCTCGTGGCAAATTTCACGCTTGTACGACATCGGAGGTTAAAGAATTAGTGATGAGTCAGGGCTTCTTCACATAGTGGTAACATTGTTGTACTTGAATGTTTTTTCTTTTTTTTGAGTATTCAAACTTTATAATGCACAAGTTTGACTAAAACAGAGAGAAGATAGGTCCTGCCCTATCTTTCCTGCTCATAGTATTAGCTACGTACGAGAAAGATAGGGAAAGTCCTATCTTTCGTCGCCCATACTATTAACAAGAATACCGTTAATGAAAATTAAACCATTGAAACCAATAATTTAGTTTTGATCCGTTATGCAGCCATGATTATCACAACCACATAATGGGACTAAAACACCACCATGTGAAGAAGCCCTAAAGGTGAGGGAGATTCCCCACAGTATATACACAGTGAATGCTGTGAGCTTTGAGGTAGATAATCAAGTTGCAACCCCTTTACTTTCCCTATTTACATACCGAATTTCCAAGATTAGTATTTTGATTGTAAATTATCGCGATTGGACAATGAATTTCCCAAAAAGTACCTGCTTAGTACACCTCCGCAACCTGAGGATAGAGTGTGTGCAAAAAATCATTTCCCTAGGCTTTATGGTTACCTTACATCATTAGCTAAGTATAAGGGTTTCATCTTATATCTCATTATAAGCTAGGAGGTTCAAGCTTACATGTTAACAGGAGCATCACTGTTACGGCACTCTGCCCCCCGAGCGCCAGGTGGGGTGCCCTGAACTTCCCGCACCCCACTGTCCCTGCCTACTTGCCTCGGCCCTGGCTAACTCCAGGCGGACAACTGGGCGGCGGTCCCTGTACTGGCTAGGGACCTGGCAACTACCACGATGGAACTAACTAACGGGGGACAGAGTGCCGACAGAAGAGGCAGGTGTAACAGACCAACAAAACTTACTAGGTAAATCAAAGCTGGAGGTGGAGCTCACAGGCAAACGAAAGGATACTGACAAGCAACTAGGGCAGACTGGAACAGACCTGACTAGAGGCTAGCAGAACCAATAACTGGCAGTGAGCTTAGGTCACTGCCAGCCTTTTAACTTCAAGCCTCCGCCCGGGGGCGGAGAGTGGGAGGAGCTGACTCTCCCACTGTGCATAAGGAAGGTGGGGGAGAGCGGGCGGCACCCTACGGGCGGACACGCCCACGCCGCTGCACGCTGGCTGCCCCACGCCACCGGGAGAGCCCCGACTGCAGAGCTCCGGGACGCCGGAGCCGACATCGGAGCGGTGCGCGCCGGCCGCAGGACCCAGTGCCGCCCTGCATGGTAACAATCACTAGGAAGTCGACTCATCTGAACCAGCAACTGGGCATGCTAGGCTAGAGTATCTTCTCCATTGGACCAACAGGAATGACAACTCCTCATCCCATTACCAAAGGTTCCCCTCACTTCTAGGGGTTCGACAGATAAGACGCTTCCTCATTTTGTCTTTAAATCCTCGAATTCCACTCATAAAATGTGAAACTTGTATACTATTTTAATACAGATGACTTCTTTACTTCTGAATTCCAAAGTCCCATACACAGCATATCATGTCATAAGTAGAAAACAAACATACATTGTATGTTCTCATTGTAAGCAAGCTTATATATTGTATACAGATTTCATTTAAGACTGAAGGGCCATTTACACGAGACAATTATTGCTCAAAATGAGCGAATCATCCCAGATAAATGCCAAAAAGTTGTTTACTATTTGTTCACTTCTCATTATTGCTGGATCACAGGATTCTCACTAAGTCTAGAATGTGAAGAGCTGAGCAAGAAGCCCACTGGATGATCTAGGGTTAAGGAGACCAGACTTGAGTCATAATGCTAAATGTTTTATTAACCTTATTATTACTATAATATTATAGACTGAGTCTACCCAACTGTTGGCTTGTGAATTCGCATAATTTGTTATAGATATGACACATTTATGAGTAGTATATTTATATTTCCAGCATATTTCTCTCTGTTCATCACAACAACCCTCTATATCTATAATATGTTTTACAAACCCATATATCTGTAAACCTTTTATAATTCTTCACTGAATTCATTCAAAGATAATTGTTGCTATAATGATATAGTTTGTGAATAATCCCATCCAAAGTGGGTTATCTTGAAGGTAAAATGCTTTACTTTATTTGGTTTTGGACCTTTCAATTACAGTTTAAAAATAAATAAAATGGTAATAGCCCATGAAGCACTGAATAAAAGCGAAGATGGATGGGATAAAAGCTCTGCAGAAAATGTTTAAAAACAGATACATTTCTAGTTTTATAAAAAAAAAAAGAATATTTGAAGGTCAAGTAATGAAGGAATCTAACTGCCTCATTGAGACAATTTCAGTTGATTCACATTCTCGATTGAGAAATCTTTCAAGCATAAACCAACTTATTTGTCAGTAAAGTTCTCAGAGTCATTTCTCAATTCTATTTATAAAGAATAAAAAAGTCCATCTTGAATGTCTTACATGTAAATACCATGTGTGTTTGTATATGGATTCTGCATGAAGCCTCAACATAAAACTGATTTTATGACTTTCTGTATAAAGTGGGCTGTATATTGGGCTATTTAACCACTTAATGATCACAATTTTTTTGTTTTTTCATACCTGCATTCAAAGAGCTATAAGTTGTATTTATTTATTTTTCTGTTGACTGAGCCATATAAGGCCCGCTGCACATGGGAAGAAATTCTGCAGCAGGATTTCCCGCAGAATTTCCGCCTCTGGACGCCTGCATAGGATTGCATTGCCAGACGCAATCCTATGCAGACGGTCGCGATGTGTCCGCGTGAAAATACACGCGGAAAACAAATCGCGGCATGCTCTATTTCGAGACCCGCACAAAAATGTCTCTCCCAGCGCCCCGGCTCTGCTTTGCGCATGAGCCGGCTGGCCGGCAGCCGGCACATCAAAGAGCCGCGGGAGCCGCGGGAGAGGTGAGTGCCGCACTGGTCCCTGCAGGGGCTCGGGTCGGGTCCCACTGTGAGAATTCTCGCAGCAGGAACCCGACTCGGCCGTCTGCAGGTGGCCTAAGGCCCTGTTTTTTTGCAGGACGAATAGTGTTTTTTGATGATATCATTTAATGTACCATATAATGTTTTGAAACACTTTTAGAAACTTCTGACTGAGTTGCAATGGGGGAAAAATACAATTGCATATGGAGCTGCTGTGCCACACTCTGGTATGCCTTTAGGTCAAATCAAGAATTGACATCAGAGGAAGCCCAGTGTTAACTTTTTCACCCTCACTAGTCAGGAGCTGGGCTTTCCTACAGGGTCCACAAGCCAATACATTGGATGTGGCCCCAGTTATGTGACAACCGATGCTATAACAGACCAGGGCATGGTACCCGAGTGTGTATCACAGGTGTAGCTAGAGAGTTCCAGGTTGAGGCAGGCAGCATAACTTAAAAACGAGAGACAGGGCAGAGGCCAGGGAACTCAGAGCATGTTCAGCACAGTATGAACAGACCAGGTGTTAGGCAGGCACCAGACAATAGAATGCAATACAGCAAGCTGAGGTCAGAAGTGGAGAATGCACAGAAGTCAGGTGTAGCCATAGTCAGAAAAGACGAAGTTAGCACAAATGAATTATACCTGCAGCTGGACCAAAAAGACTAAAAGCTTGGTCACATTCCTTAGGGCTTTTACCCACTGCACACTCTCCCCCATGCCCATGGCAGATATTTACCTCTGGCTTTGACTTTGTCCCTCACTGCTTCTCTAAAGGAGCACAAACAGATGCCAATAGTCTTAACCCTTTCCAATCCACTGACTGACCTGTGAAGACATTATTACTTAAGGCTGTACAGTACCAATGTTGGAAGACATCCGTCGGGGGTTCTCTTACTGTATATTGCCAGCCTCTCTGCTGTCGGAGCCTATCCAATGTATCACCTCATGCAGTACTGGCTTTAGCCAGCATATAGCGCTGTTGTATAACGGCAGAAAAAGAGTAAGTCCCCTAGGAAAACCAGCATACAAATTGGATTGGAAAGGGTTAAAGGGTGAGCACATGTTCTGCTAGCCTGTCCCCTGCAAATCAAGGAACACCTCTGGATATATTAGGCAACTTCATTCTAAGGGCTTTTACCCACTAGCCTTTTTTTTAACGCTGCAATATCGCTGTGTTTTTTTCAATGGGGCTTTCTAATGTTAAAATCGCATTGCACAAAAATCGAAGTTTGTGCGATGCGATGCTTCTGCAGCCCCATTGAAAGCAATGGAATGACGGCAAGGGATTTTCAGAGAAGGGCTTTAAATATAAGCCAATCCCTGAAAATCATCCCTTGCATGTGTAAAAAAAAAAAAAATATATATATATATATATATATATATATATATATACTCACTTCTGTGACGCTGCTAGGGCTCAGAGCATCTAGCCACTTGGTCGCCCTGCACTGCTTTGAAGTTCTTTCAGCAGGCGGGCATTTAAAATCCCCACCCGCTGAAAGGGCTGTGTGTGATTGGCTGAGCACTCAGCCAATCACAGGCAGCACTCAGCCATTTATTAAAGCACCTGCCCCATTGAAAGCAATGGGAGAACATCGTGCTCCTGTGCCACAGCTGTGACAGCTGTGGCATGGGAATTCTTCATCCCCGTTGTGAGTCCCCTTATCACTGAACACTGTGACAGTGGTGTCACAGTGTTCAGTGATGAGGGGACTCCCTGCGGAGATGACGAAATCCTCTGCCACAGCTATACTAGAGGATTGTGATCTTCTCTGTATATTCTCAATGGGGCCTTCGCTGCTGCCGCCAGCCCCATTGACCACATGTGACAGCACCCAGGGGTTTCACATCCAAGGAATCCCCTGCTGCAGCTGTCACAGCCAGAGCAAATGGTAGCGATGGCATCACACTTTAAAAAAAATGACATGTTTTCTCCAGGCCTGACATTTTTCAGAGGTGCCTAGAAACAGTTGAGTGGTTTTGTATAGTTGTTAAACACATCAGATTTGCTAATGTTGTGCACCAGTTTCTTGACACAAAATAATGGACTAAAGTTAGCTTATCAGGAGGTAGTATAAGGTTAGATTTTACACATCTTCAGACATCTTAATCACTGAATAAGAAATTTAGTTAAAACTACTAACTTTATGGAAAATCTTTTAAAACCTATTGACTGGACAGACTAAAACATATATTTCAAAGATGAGGAGGGGAGTTGGTTGGCAATTGAAAGCCAAATGTCCCCCCACTCCAAAAGAAACCCGTTCTCTGTGATCGTACTATTGTTAGGGATACAAACTATCAATCCACTTGATTATTAATGTTTGTACAGCCAGTGGACACCCCCCCTAATTGTTAGTTCAGTAAGATCATCAGATCGGGAAGGTTAATCCCTTTTTAAGTTCATCTGAAAACCCCTTTTTGGTCTCACAGATTAATAGTATTCACAAAAAAGAGTCAAGGTAGTGAGCAGTGATTAATAAATGTATACACTTTCACATCCATTCCAAGATGCACCTCTTTATTATCTAGTTACCCTCTATTTATAGTCACAATACGGGGAATCGGGTGCATAATATTAACCCCTCTTCAGACATCTTTGTCTATCACACAACATGCAACATAGTGATAAATGTGGCATATGTTCTAATTATCTGATCTCAGTTTACACTGACTAAATATTAGATAGAAGTAGTTGATTTTTTTCTATGCTATTTTACGGGAATTACATTTTTTAAGTTAAGTTTTAGCAAGTAAGAGGCCATGTTAATAAATCACACTGCACTTCCATTTCTTGGATATTACTTTCAAGGTTAATAATAATTGTAATATGACTTGAAGATGTGACAGGCTGAAATATGCTCTGTAGAAAAAGGTTTTATTTTTCTTGTCAAAAGTAACAATTACGCATAGTCCTTTTAAGAAATGTAGCACAATATTGTGTGTGTTTTTTTCAATTATTTTATTTTTCACCACTATTGTGTGGGAGCTAAGCAAAATTCTTCAATCAACAATCTAGACTGACAGGAAATATCCCGAAACATGACATATGCCAATCTGTTCACTATGTTTAAAAACTTAATAACGAGTACATACTCTCTCAATATGTACTCATAAAGAACACATCAAACCTTTCCTGTAATGTAGGAGTTTATTTCCACTTGTCAGATTAAACAAGTGACACATTGTCTTGATGTTAATGATGTCTTGGCACATCAAATAAACACATTGCCTTAGCTGTTCCAATTTCCTATCAAATCTGGTTCCTGAGTTTTATCAAGATGCCTTTCACTTTGTCAATTTTGTATTAAATGTGACAGGGTTGAGTGATAGTGCCACTACTGATTGCACATAGCCTTCCAGAAATCACTCTACAGTCCAGTATTTAATACAGTACCTACTGGGAAACAAAATTAATAGGAATAGATAAAACATTTGAACCCCTCTCATTAAAGGTCCATATGCCAGATTGGAAGAAAGCAATTCTGAGATTTGTTAAATATTATTCAAATGTTAATACTCCATTTAAAGAATATGTTGACAAGATATTATCGTGTGGGATAAATCTCAGCTACGAGAAGTCTGTTCAATAAACTATATAAAGATGGATCAGGATGACATACAGAAGTATTGAAATGATTACTTGCATTCATTAGCCAATTATAGCCTAGAACTAATATATTAGATCAGTAGTATATATTTATTATTGTGGTGCATTAGACCCACAGTATCTTACATGCGCTACACTAGAAGTATCCAACAATAGCAACTCATACAAGTTGGACATAATCGATTGAGGAGTACATGGTAAAATAAGGCTTGAACTTGTATAAGTTTAATATCTAGTTGGAGCTAAAGCAAAGAAGCTTAGCTCAACAGGAAATGTGAGAAGAATAATTTTATATATACACTGTAAACTAGTGATATGATACTTTAATGGATAATAGTTGCAGCACAAGTATTTCTGAGTATTTGGACTCATGAAATAACTAGGATACATTATTCCATTGAAAATATCCTTGAAATATATAATTACTAGAGATGAGCGAGTATACTCGCTAAGGCACTACTCGCTCGAGTAATGTGCCTTAGCCGAGTATCTCCCCGCTCGTCCATAAAGATTCGGGAGCCGCCGCAGCTGACAGGTGAGTTGCGTCGGGGAGCGGGGCAGAGCGGGCGGGAGAGAGGGAGAGAGAGATCTCCCCTCCGTTCCTCCCTGCTCTCCCCCGCAGCTCCCCGCCCCGCGGCGGCACCCGAATCTTTCGGGACGAGCGGGGAGATACTCGGCTAAGGCACATTACTCGAGCGAGTAGTGCCTTAGCGAGTATACTTGCTCATCCCTAATAATTACCTTAGTTAGCTTTCACAGGGTTAAATTATAGCATGGGCAAAATAGACCCAAGACCTCCATTGCTAAGCCCCCCCCCCCCCCCCAACTTATGTATTCACTGTATTGTAGTATAATTTAGGCACTATAAAGCAATGTTATGTGGGGATTTTATCAGGCTGTTATTTAGCAATAATATTCGAGCAACGGCATGGCAAATTTTACTTCCTTTCAAAAAGAAGCAAGGGGCCCCTCAAACATTTTCCCAGGGCCCCACACAAACCTTGAATTGTATGTATCTTTTATTTTATTTAGTATTTATTATTTTTATTTGTAAATATCGTATTTCTCTGACTGTTCTATAGTTGTTTCTCTTTATTGCCTATTAATGCTGTGGAATTAACGCAAAGTAGCATGAGATTTTCTCAACTGAGAGAAAATCCTTCCCTTTTCAATGAGGCACTTTATCAGGATTAGATTGTTTTTACTATTACTAATTATCTTCATCATCATTTCATCTGTGTTTCAAATGATAATTGGTTATACACTGAAGTAGAAAGAATGTGATTAGCAAAGTCCTTTATATATAATAAAACATGCCTAAAGTGCGGCTAAAATGCAGAAGTAGGTAAAACATTTCATACCAGTACATATAAAAACAGCAATAAGCTCCACTTTTGAAAACTTCTAAGAATCCAGTATTCACATAGGGACAGCAGATACTTTTCGAAACATTATCATCTTAGTCATACTCAGTTATTAAAGAATTTCATTGATGAAGCACAACAGCAAACTAAGTCCTTACAGAATGCAATTTCATTATACTCACCTTACGTTCAAATGCTAAGGACATCAAACAGTAATCACAGCAAGATTCACCAGCCTGCCATTACAATAGTATTTGTACAGCATCTTCTACAAAATAAATAAAGCATTATTAGGCCTTGGTCAGCAATTGTTTAGTGCATGAATAGCCACGCAAAAAAAAAAAAATCTGCACGTCGCGTGTAGAAAAATCGCATGAACGGGTGTATTTGCACTCGCATGTCCCATCTTTTGCAGGTGAGATTTTAGCTCTTCTAAAAAATGTACATGTGAACGCTTTCATTGGAAGGCATTGGTTCTAATAGAGCCGCTTTTTAAGTGTGGCTATTCATGCGCTGAAAAAATCACTTGTCTGACCGAGCCTTTACTGCTTTTGACCAAAATGTATTAGATATACAGTGCTTGCAAGTGCACCATAAAAATATTGGCAAAATTGGGGGAAAGTTTATTCCCCATCATCATACCAGTTGATTGTAAATAAAACTTTTTATTAAACCAAAACTAATTTACAGCGTGAGTTAAACTAAAGTTAATTCAATGGGCTTGGAAAACCACAGTATTTCAATTTAGGTTCCACGTTATTGAGCTGATAGAAAGAAAATGGAGAGGGGATATCATAGAAAGAAAATCAATCAAAGAGAAACATACTGGATACTACATATACTCTTGGTATTATGCATCCACAAGGCCTTAGCGTGGATCTCAAACTGAAGTCCTGTGTGGACTGGCATCCATTTATGTTAATGAGCTGCATTTAACATATGTAACTGTAGTGCGACCATAATATAACGCAAGGGTTCATGATATAACAGAGAAACCAGAGGCATGAAGATACAGTTTGCAGTATTTACTATTGAATACTAAAGAGATTTGAAACAAATGGGTTACACAGAGAAACAATTAACAACTTAAATAGGTTGTCCAGGGTCAGAAAAACATGGCTGCCCTCTTCCATACACAGCACCACCCTTGTCCATGGGTTGTGTCTGGTATTGCAGCTCAGCTCCTATTTATGTTAATGGAGCTGAGCTGCAATAGCACAGACAACCCTATAGGCAAGGGGGGCACTGTATTTGAAAGAAAGCAGCCATGTTTTTCTAACCCTAGACAGCCCCTTTAACATTGCACTGTATAACCAAGATAGTAGAAGATCTCTTTGAATAGTCCTCCTATTTGTTATTAACAAGTTAAACAAATCTCAGTACTCTCAATCCTTAGGATCTAGTAATAAGGCCTCTTTTAGTAGTTCTTAGTGGAGTTGACTCCCTGCACGCCACCAACCTTCCTGATGTACATATTTATTGCATTCTACAATTATCTTTGTAGTTTTTATTGTAGCTCATCTGAAATACTTATCTTTTATTACTGGGTATAATCAGTAGATAGGGATTTGTTTAAGTTATGTTGTAAGTTGTGCTTTGTCTGTACACATTACCTCGGGTAGTTTATATGAGTAAGCTTGACTTTTTAGTTAAATAGATATGGTCAATGTTTTTGACTGTTTAAAAACACCACGTGGCTCAGAACTTTTAATTAATGCGGTGATATCCACTCTCTTGGGCCATTTGTATATATATGGTATGTGCTGAGAATTTTTGTGAATGAGATCCAGGTTTCCTGTGACCAGCTTTTGAGGTCATGTGGTTGCTACAGTCTCATAATTGGTAATTGGGCTAAATGTGCAAATGAGATAAAAAGGGATTTCTTTCTAGTTGATAGATAGACAATTACTTCCTCTGTGTTCAAAGGTAAGTTATTAAAATAAAAATTGTTCATAGAAATAAGGGGTTTTATACTCCTTGTCTTGCTTTATTAGTAATTCTTAAACATGGATATTTTATTTTGAACAGATTACTGATCTTTTATGTAGGGAGTTTTTTTTTAAGATTTGCTGTTGGTTTTTGTATGTTGTTGATTATTAAAGAAAAAAAAAAGATTCTCCCATTTTTGCAAACATGGTGAAACAATATATAAATGGGAATAGTGTTTTGATTCAGGCTATGGCCCGGAAGAGGCTATAAGGACAAAACTCAAGTAAAGCCACATGATGAATCTTGGCATTATGCTTGCCTGTTTTTACAGTTCAGTATGCCATTTAATTTGGATGCTCCTATTTTGCCATTTGTATTTAAGTTGTCATTTAAGTTAATGTGTTGCAATGCTTCACCATTGGAGGCCTTCTTTCTTCATTATCACTAATATAGGGTTCTTTGATGATGACAGAAGACTATATTTGTGACATCTTTAATAGCAACTGCGTTCTTAAATTGAATATGCTCTTTGTGATGCAGTATCTAGGAGTTGGCGCAATCCCTCCGGACCTAGACGTAAACGGACAGAGAGTCGATGCTGTCAGTGAGTTCGTGTACCTCGGCAGCCTTCAGCAGGCACATGGGAGGGCGCTTCCAGACATCCTGCGGAGAATAGCGCTGGCAGCCTCAGTGATGAGGTCCCTGGATAAACTCTGGCGAAGGCAGAACATAACACTCTGGACTAAGATTCGATTCTACCAGACCTGCATTATGCCAATATTATTGTACGGCTCTGAGACTTGGACCTTGCTGTCACAAACCACTGAGCATCTGGAGTCCTTTCACATGCGATGCCATCGCCAGATTCTCCGTGTCTGTTGGTTTGACTTCATCAGAAACAATGAGATACAGGCTTGCATGGGGCTTGAGTCAATCACAAAAACAATAACAAGGAGATGACTTGCAATTTTTGGTCATGTTGCACGCTTGTTAGAAGCTATTCTGGCCCATGGTGCTCTAACTGCAGCAACTCCTAGGAAAATCGAGAGACAACCCCCCTGCCGGATGGCTGAGGCCCCCTGGTCGTCCGCGGCACTCGTGTGTGCAACAGATAGGCACGGTACCTCCTCTGACATCAACACCGAATGCAACAATGCTCTTGGTCATGGTCATTCTAGATCGGCGCTACTGACCCTCGTCGTCCAAGCAAGATAACTAACTAACAATGCAGTAGTTGATGTCCTTGAAAACACCTATTTTCCCTTTGTGAATGCTGAATTTTTAGATGCATCCAAATGCTGTACTTATCGAACATTTTTATGTATTGCTATACGCTGAAAACTTAGGAACCTGTTAGTGGAACATAAATGCTCTGCTGCACTTGACTGTATCTGCATTTTACAGATGCATACAGCAGGTCTTGCTTTCCTTCAAGAGGATTTATGCCTAATTATGTTATCCTATGTAGTTACAGTTACTGTTGTGCATTGAACCTATCTTACATGAGCTGTACAAGAAATATCCCACAATGTCCCACTCACAGGGGACCTTAATATCTTGGAATTAATTAATTGTGCAGTTTGAGCTCAAAGGAGTATGGACCTATCACTGTAAAATGCTACCATTACATAGGGCAGAATATTCAAGTGACTAGTTCCCTTTAAACTACAAAGCTCACAGCAGGAGATACGCTTTGATCAACCAAAATCTTTAAAAACTCACATCAAATATATTTGAAAAAAATAACATAACGATATTTTACTTTTTAAAATAATTAGTTCAATCATTTTCATATGAGAATGTAAATACTCAGAAATATTATTTTCACTACACCATTGCTGTAAATGAAAAGCATGTATGCAGCAACTGCAATGATTTGACAGTTTGGGCTTCAGTATCTTCCCCAAATAAATGTTTTATATAAGTTCATACATGGCCTCTTGATGCCCATATTCATTCACATCTGTGCAGATGGCATCATGCTGGTTTCAAAAGCAATTGCAATTTATCTGAAAAGGTTTACATCGACCACATGATGTGTTATTGTGATGAAAGGGTAAAGCAGCAAAGAAAATTAGCTAATATAGTTAAAACGCAGAAGGCAAATTTTTATTAAAATAAATGAATCATGGCATTGTAATGTCTGTGTATGGATATGAAGACTAAAGATGCTTGCTGTTACTTTCATATATACCAGACAATGTAGAACAGAATAGATGTCATTTGTTGTAAAAACACAATACCTTATCTGACAAACATGTTATTGACTGCAAATGAATCAATCACATAATAAAACAGTAATCACAAGGTAGAAAGACACATGTCAATCAAAGTAGGCTTTCCTCGTGTCATCACAATGTCAAACCCAGCAAATGCAGAACAAGCAAACAAGATATTAAAGTCACTTCAAATTTGTTTCACAGGAAAGGTTTCAAAAATGACACTCAAATTTCCCATCAAATCATTATCAAGTGGGATTTACACTGAGTTGACATGATTCTGCATAACCTCTGTTTATTTCAAAATGTGTCACTGAAGGCTCTGGCTTTGCCAATAAACATTGCTTTTGTGATAAATTTCATGAATGTGATAGGAATTTATATGGACTGCAGTTCTTTGCAATATTTAGGCCACTTTCAGACAAGCACATTTCATATCTGTATTTAATCTGTGTTTTGCAGACTGTAATATGGAGCTAATGAAAATCTATCAGTCTATTTACATATAGACTATGTTTATAGGATACGCACAGATTTTAAAGAAGCAGCAGGGACTTCACGCATTTCATCTATTCTAAGGATGCAATGTGCTTATTTCAGCCTCTAAAGGAGGAAAGAGCCTTAAATAGGACAAGAGTTATTAGGATTAGCCAAGGACAGAATATCTGACACTACACTAAGGCCTCGGTCAGATGAGCATGTTTTTTGGCGCACCTATGTGCGCAAAAAAATGCGCTCCACGTATGTGCAATATGGGTGCATGTGAACGGGTGCATTGGCACTCACATGCCCTATCTTTTGCAGGTGTGAGTATTTTGCGCCTCTAAAAAATGAACACTTCATAGGAAACTAATGATTCTAATAGATGTGATTTTTTATTTTTGCGCGCTTAGGTGCGCAAAATAGCATGCTCGTCTGGCCACAGCCTCAAGGCCCTTTATATTGGACGATTATTGTTCTGGTCATTCAAAACCCTGCATTCCCACAGGGTTTTGGAAGATAATAGTCCCGTGTAAAAACATGCTGAAACTCTGAATGACTGGATGAGAATCGTCCAGTCATTCAGTTTTAAGCAGCTTAAAATCCTGAATGACGATTGTTCAGTGTAAACAGCAGGCGTTCAGTACTGAACGACCGCTGCTTACAGTTAATGGAGAGGGGTGGGGGGAGAGCGAGGAGAGAACTCTTCTCCAGATGCCCGCCCCCCTGCTGGCTGTGCTGTGAGCTAACCACTGATACCCACTCCTGTGTAACAGCAAGGGAGCGAGCATACATGGGGGCGAGTGTCAGGTATCATTTGCCCGACACTCGTCCCGTGTAAAGGGGCCTTAACAGCAGGCCTGAGATCAGGAACTAATGACCTATCCTAAGGATAAATCCTTGATGATTAAAGGCCCTTTTACACACAAAGATAATCTTTCAAGTGAATGAAAGATTGAAAGATTTATGGATCTATCTGCTTAAAGTGGTAATGGCCATTACCACTTTATCACTTTCATTTGCATGTAAAAGATCCTCCATGAGTTGTTTGCAGAGCCCAGCATGTGTTTAAACACAAACCCAGCTGTGCAAAAAACTGCCAGCACATTTCATTGTTCTCCTTATGGCTAGTGTAAACATGCCGCGAGGAGAACATCATGCAGTTTTTTGAAAGTTCAGTGGAATACACTCAAATAGAATGTATTTGCTCAATCTTTTAGCGCCTTAATGATAGATTTTAAGTGACCCAAAATCCATCGTTCAAACGAAAAGTGCACGATGCCTGCTTTTATATGTAACGATTATTGCTCATTTTCAGCTGTTTGGATTCATTTTGAGCGATAAACGCTGCGTGAAAAGGGCCTGAAGTCCAAGAAAACCCCTTTAGTGATTTCTTTAAGAACTAATTAACAAAGGTGTTTCAATTAAGGAGATCAGATTGCAAGTGTAGGTCTCATAGGTGCTTTGCCTATTAAATGAAGGTACACAAAGGCCGTACATCTGAATACTACATAGGGAACCAATGGTTCTATCAGATGTGCTTTTTTGTGCCCATAGGTGCACGCAAAAAACGCTCGTCTGACGTCACCCTAAGGCCTTAGTCCCACGGGCATTTTTTCCCGCGATTTGCGGATCACATGACGGATGCGCATCCGCAAATCACGTGACCGGGGCCGAAAAATCGCCCGAAAAAACTGCTCCTAGCTGCGTTTCAATAGAAATGGGCCGGAGCAGTTCAGTGCTGTCCAGCGCATTGAATTCAATGGAGCCAGCAATACAGCCGGCTTCATTGAAAGCAATGGGCTGCGGGCGATCTCACGATGAATTTTCGGGAAGAGCTTAAAAATATAAGCCCTTCCCGGAAATTCATCCAGAAATGTGTAAAAATAAAAAAAATATATATACTCACCTTGTCCCGGCAGACGGAGTTCAACCGCGGCTGACCGGCAGTTCTCCTGAACTGCTCTGAGTAGTATTCAGCAGTCGGGGATTTAGAGAGCTGCCCCTGATTGGTCCCTGCGCTGAGCCAATCAGAGGCAGCACTCACTCACCCATTCATGAATTCATGAATGGGTGTGAGTGAGAGCTGCCTCTGATTGGTGAGGGCTGTGGTGAGGGATTTTAAATCCCCGGCTGCTGAATACTACTCAGAGCAGTTCAGGAGAACTCCGTCTACCGGGACCAGGTGAGTATACATTTTTTTTTTGTTTTTACACATTTCTGGATGAATTGCAGGGAAGGGCTTATATATTTAAGCCCTTCCCGAAAATTCATCCCGCGCTCGCCGGCAGCCCATTGCTTTCAATGGAGCCGGCTGTATTGCCGGCTCCATTGAATTCAATGGGCAAACATCATTCTTCTCTGCCACAGATTTTACAGCTGGTATATGTTCTCAATGGGGTCGGCGCTGCTGCCGCTGGCCCCATTGAGCGCATATAGAGAAGAGAACAGGAATCGCAGATCGCAGACAGGTGCGATCTGCGATTTCTGTTCTAGAATTTATCGGACGAGCGCATAAAAAGCGCTCATGTGTCCGATACCATTGTAAAGCAATGGTTTTATAAAATCGCCTGATGCATGCGCATGCGCGAATCGCGCAAAAAAAATGCCCGTCTGACTGAGGCCTAACTGTGAAGCATAATAGAAAGAACATCATGGTTTTGTAATGTTATGGTAGCTGAGGACCTGGATACCTTGCAGTCATTGGGGAAACAATTAATTTAGGACATATCAACATTTTACAGGAAAATATAGCAGCTGTCTATTCACTGTTTTAATGAGAAAATGACCTAAATAATACAAATATAGTCCTGACAGTCACACGGGCGCATCGGCACCCGTACAGTGGCGCCGATGCGCCCGTGTGACTGCAGGAAGGAGACGGACGTACCTGCAGACGGCCGTCTCTCTGCAGTGCCGGAGGAAAGAACACATGACCGGCAATGAAGCCGGTCACATGTTCTTTCCTCCAGCGCTGCAGAGAGATGGCCGTCTGAAGGTACGTCCGTCTGCTGGTGTTAGTCACACGGGCGCATCGGCGCCGGTGTACAGATGCCGATGCGCCTGTGTGACTAAGGCCTTAGGGTGACTACCCACTACAGTTTTTTTTTCACTGCGAAATTCGCAGCGTTTTTTTTTTTCTGCAGGGGTCTATGGGACTTGTAATGTAAAAATCGGGATTTTAACATTACAAGTCCCATAAACCCCTGCAGAAAAAAAACACTGCAAATTTCGTAGTGAAAAAAAAACTGTAGTGGGTAGTCACCCTTAGAATGTTGTGTCATGACCTGAAGTGAACTGTGAATGTACTGTCCCTTTTACATGGGACGACAGTCATCTAAATGACTGCACAAGAGCTGACGTCGCACTGAACGTCAAGTCCACGATTTATCAATGGTTTTTATGTTGACTGAAAAGTCAGTGATAATGAGTTGTGAATGAATAGTAATTAGAGATGAGCGAGCGTACTCGTCCGAGCTTGATGCTCGTTCGAGTATTAGGGTGTTCGAGATGCTTGTTACTCGAGACGAGCACCACGCGATGTTCGAGTTACTTTCACTTTCATCTCTGAGACATTAGCGCGCTTTTCTAGCCAATAGAAAGACAGGGAAGGCATTACAACTTCCTCCTGTGACGTTCCAGCCCTATACCACCCCCCTGCAGTGAGTGGCTGGGGAGATCAGGTGTCACCCAACTATTTAAATCTGCCCCGCCCGTGGCTCGCCACAGATGCATTCTGACAGAGATCAGGGACAGTGCTGCTGATGCTGCTGCTGCTATAGGGAGAGCGTTAGGAGTTATTTTACGCTTGAAGAACCCCAACGGTCCTTCTTAGGGCCACATCTGACCGTGTGCAGTACTGTTAAGGCTGCTGTGAGCAGTGTTGCACTTTTTTTTTTTTTGTATATCGGGCGTGCAGAGCATTGCGTCCTCAGTCTGCAGTCCTTGTACATAGTATAGGGCCAGTACTGGTGAGGCAGGGAAAGATATATACTGTCTATATAGGCAGTGGGCTTTTTCAAACAAATTTGGGAAAAATACTATCTTTGGGCTGCCTGTGATCATCTTGAGTGTACTGCGTCTCTGCTGGGGGTAGTAGTCATAATTAATACGCAGCTAAGTGTTACAGCAGACGTGCGCAAAATTCTTTCCTGGCTCTGTGTTGCCCGTTACATCACCGCCGTCATCCCGTCCAGAGTGAAACAGTATACATATATACGCTGCCTACAGTATCTGTCTGCTGTCTCAGCTCAGCCTTTAAAAAAATAGAAGCAAAATACTTAAGGCCTACTAGTAGCCTTTGGACACTTGACTGCTTCTGCGCTGTGAATTCCCATAGCTCAGTCATACGCACCTACGTCTCACTACAGGCTTGCGCAAAATTCTTTCCTGGCTCTGCTGTGCGTTCCGTAAGCGAAGTCAGCCTCCAACCACAGGCCAATAAGCAGCACATTTAATTACAGCGTTCTGTTTCTGCACTACTGGTAATACACCATGCTAAGGGGTAGGGGTAGGCTTAGAGGACGTGGACGCGGGCGAGGACGCGGAGGCCCAAGTCAGGGTGTGGGCGCAGGCCGAGCTCCTGGTCCAGGTGTATCGCAGCCGACTAATGCGGGATTAGGAGAGAGGCACGTTTCTGGCGTCCCCAGATTAATCTCACAATTAATGGGTCCACGAGGTAGACCTTTATTAGAAAATGAGCAGTGTGAGCAGGTCCTGTCGTGGATGGCAGAAAGTGCATCCAGCAATCTATCGACCACCCAGAGTTCTACGCCGTCCACTGCTGCAACTCTGAATCCTCTGGCTGCTGCTCCTCCTTCCTCCCAGCCTCCTCACTCCATTACAATGACACATTCTGAGGAGCAGGCAGACTCCCAGGAACTGTTCTCGGGCCCCTGCCCAGAATGGCCAG
Source organism: Eleutherodactylus coqui (assembly GCF_035609145.1). Taxonomy (NCBI): domain Eukaryota; kingdom Metazoa; phylum Chordata; class Amphibia; order Anura; family Eleutherodactylidae; genus Eleutherodactylus; species Eleutherodactylus coqui. Next base: position 165,864,021 of record NC_089838.1, read on the forward strand.
CAATGGTTCCTCTCCCACCGGAGGAGTTTGTCGTGACCGATGCCCAACCTTTGGAAAGTTCCCGGGGTCCGGGGGATGAGGCTGGGGACTTCCGGCAAATGTCTCAAGAGCTTTCAGTGGGTGAGGAGGACGATGACGATGAGACACAGTTGTCTATCACTCAGGTAGTAGTAATTGCAGTAAGTCCGAGGGAGGAGCGCACAGAGGATTCGGAGGAAGAGCAGCAGGACGATGAGGTGACTGACCCCACCTGGTTTGCTAAGCCTACTGAGGACAGGTCTTCAGAGGGTGAGGCAAATGCAGCAGCAGGGCAGGTTGGAAGAGGCAGTGCGGTGGCCAGGGATAGAGGCAGGGCCAGACCGAATAATCCACCAACTGTTTCCCAAAGCGCCCCCTCGCGCCATGCCACCCTGCAGAGGCCGAGGTGCTCAAAGGTCTGGCAGTTTTTCACTGAGAGTGCAGACGACCGACGAACTGTGGTGTGCAAGGTTTGTCGCGCCAACATCAGCCGTGGAGCCAACACCACCAGCCTCACCACCACCAGCAGGCGCAGGCATATGATGGCCAAGCACCCCACAAGGTGGGACGAAGGCCGTTCACCGCCTCCGGTTTGCACCACTGCCTCTCCCCCTGTGCCCCAATCTGCCACTGAGATCCAACCCCCCTCTCAGGACACAGGCACGACCGTCTCCCGGCCTGCACCCATACCCTCACCTCCGCTGTCATCGACCCCATCCACCAATGTCTCTCAGCGCACCGTCCAGCCGTTGCTAGCGCAAGTGCAAGTACGCAGCCACGCACCCGCACGCTCAAGAATTAAACGTGCACATAGCCAAATTGATCAGCCTGGAGATGCTGCCGTATAGGCTTGTGGAAACGGAGGCTTTCAAAGGCATGATGGCGGCGGCGGCTCCCAGTCGCCACTACTTTTCCCGATGTGCTGTCCCAGCCCTGCACGACCACGTCTCCCGCAACATTGTACGCGCCCTCACCAACGCGGCTACTGGCAAGGTCGACTTAACAACGGACACGTGGACAAGCACAGGCGGGCAGGGCCACTATATCTCCCTGACGGCACATTGGGTGAATTTAGTGGAGGCTGGGACCGAGTCAGAGTCTGGGACCGCTCACGTCCTACCCACCCCCAGAATTGCGGGCCCCAGCTCGATGCTGGTATCTGCGGCGGTGTATGCTTCCTCCACTAAACCACCCTCCTCCTCCTCCTACACAACCTCTGTCTCGCAATCAAGATGTGTCAGCAGCAGCACGTCGCCAGCAGTCGGTGTCGCGCGGCGTGGCAGCACAGCGGTGGCCAAGCGTCAGCAGGCCGTGCTGAAACTACTCAGCTTAGGAGAGAAGAGGCACACGGCCCACGAACTGCTGAAGGGTCTGACAGAGCAGACCGACCGCTGGCTTTCGCCGCTGAGCCTCCAACCGGGCATGGTCGTGTGTGACAACGGCCGTAAGCTGGTGGCGGCTCTGCAGCTCGGCAGCCTCACGCACGTGCCATGCCTGGCCCACATCTTTAATTTGGTGGTTCAGCGCTTTCTGAAAAGCTACCCACGCTTGTCAGATCTGCCGGCTCAGCGCACATTTCCGCAGGTCCAACACGGACGCTGCCACCCTGCGCACCCTGCAACATCGGTTTAATCTGCCAGTGCACCGACTGCTGTGCGACGTGCCCACACGGTGGAACTCTACGCTCCACATGTTGGCCAGGCTCTATGAGCAGCGTAGAGCTATAGTGGAATACCAACTCCAACATGGGCGGCGTAGTGGGAGTCAGCCTCCTCAATTCTTTACAGAAGAGTGGGCCTGGTTGGCAGACATCTGCCAGGTCCTTGGAAACTTTGAGGAGTCTACCCAGATGGTGAGCGGCGATGCTGCAATCATTAGCGTCACCATTCCTCTGCTATGCCTCTTGAGAAGTTCCCTGCAAAGCATTAAGGCAGACGCTTTGCGCTCGGAAACGAAGGCGGAGGAAGACAGTATGTCGCTCGATAGTCAGAGCACCCTCATGTCTATATCTCAGCGCGTTGAGGAGGAGGAGGAGGAGGGGGGGGAGCATGAGGAGGAGTGGGAAGAGACAGCTTGGCCCACTGCTGAGGGTACCCATGCTGCTTGCCTGTCATCCTTTCAGCGTGTATGGCTTGAGGAGGAGGAGGAGGAGGATCCTGAAAGTGATCTTCCGAGTGAGGACAGCCATGTGTAGCGTACAAGTACCCTGGCACACATGGCTGACTTCATGTTAGGATGCCTTTCTCATGACCCTCGCGTTACACGCATTCTGGCCACTACGGATTACTGGGTGTACACAATGCTCGACCCACGGTATAAGGAGAACATTTCCACTCTCATACCCGAAGAGGAAAGGGGTTCGAGAGTGATGCTATACCACAGGACCCTGGCGGACAAACTGATGGTAAAATTCCCATCCAACAGCACTAGTGGCAGAAGGCGCAGCTCCGAGGGCCAGGTAGCAGGGGAGGCGCAGAGATCAGGCAGCATGTACAGCACAGGCAGGGGAACACTGTCCAAGGCCTTTGACAGCTTCATGGCTTCCCAGCAAGACTGTGTCACTGCTCCCCAGTCAAGGCTGAGTTGGCGGGAGCACTGTAAAAGGATGGTGAGGGAGTACGTAGCCGATCGCACGACCGTCCTCCGTGACGCCTCAGCCCCCTACAACTACTGGGTGTCGAAGCTGGACACGTGGCCTGAACTCGTGCTGTATGCCCTGGAGGTGCTTGCTTGTCCTGCGGCTAGCGTCTTGTCAGAGAGGGTGTTTAGTGCGGCTGGGGGAATCATCACGGATAAGCGTACCCGACTGTCAACTGACAGTGCCGACAGGCTTACTATCATAAAGATGAACAAAGCCTGGATTTCCCCAGAGTTCTCTTCTCCACCAGTGGACAGCAGTGATACACAGGCTGCACCCTAAACAATACATAGGCTGCACCCGCGGATCGAAGCATCGTTCTCTATCACCATCAAAAACGGGGACCTTTTAGCTTCATCAATATGTGTATTATATTCATCCTCCTCCTCCTGCACCTGAACCAATTTTTATTTGAACTGGGCTGCCTACAGGCCTAGTTACAAATTAAGCCACATTAACCGAAGCGATTAATGGGATTCACCCGCCCTCTTGGTTGGGCATGGGCAATTTTTCTGAAGTACATTTGTACTGTTGGTACACCAATTGTTTGGGCCCTCGCCTACAGTGTAATTCTAAAAATTTTTAGCCCACCTGCATTAAAGCTAACGTTACCTCAGCTGTGCTGGGCACTGCAATGGGATATATTTATGTACCGCCGGTGGGTTCCAGGGAGCCACCCATGCTGTCGGTCCACACGGAGTTGTAACTCCGTGTGTCCACTTCTAATGAACCCCAGTCTGACTGGGGCATGCAGTGTGGGCCGAAGCCCACCTGCATTAAACCTGACGTTACCTCATCTGTGATGGGCACTGCAATGGGATATATTTATGTACCGCCGGTGGGTTCCAGGGAGCCACCCATGCTGTGTGTCCACAGGGACTTCACATTAGGGAGTTGTACCTGCCAGTGTCTATGTATTAAAAACCCCAGTCAGACTGGGGCATGCAGTGTGGGCCGAAGACCACCTGCATTTAATCGGACGTTACCTCAGCTGTGATGGGCAATGCAATGGGATATATTTATGTACCGACGGTGGCTTCCTGGGACCCACCTTTGCTGTCGGTCCACACGGAGTTGTAACTCCATGTGTCCACTTCTAAAGAACCCCAGTCAGATTGGGGCATGCAGTGTGGGCCGAAGCCCACCTGCATTAAACCTGACGTTACCTCAGCTGTGATGGGCAATGCAATGGGATATATTTATGTACCGCCGGTGGCTTCCTGGGACCCACCCATGCTGTAGGTCCACACGGAGTTGTAACTCCATGTGTCCACTTCTAAAGAACCCCAGTCTGACTGGGGCATGCAGTGTGGGCCGAAGCCCACCTGCATTAAACCTGATGTTACCTCACCTGTGATGGGCAATGCAATGGGATTCATTTATGTACCGCCGGTGGGTTCCAGGGAGCCACCCATGCTGTGTGTCCACAGGGACTTCACATTAGGGATTTGTACCTGCCAGTGTCTATGTATTAAAAACCCCGGTCAGACTGGGGCATGCAGTGTGGGCCGAAGACCACCGGCATTTAATCGGACGTTACCTCAGCTGTGATGGGCACTGCAATGGGATACATTTATGTACAGCCGGTGGGTTCCAGGGAGCCACCCATGTTGTGGGTGCACACGTAATTCCCATTGCGGAGTTGTACTGCCTGTGACTATTTATAAAAACCCCCGGTCTGACTGGGGCATGCAGACACCTTGACAGAATGAATAGTGTGTGGCACATGGGTTCCCCATTGCTATGCCCACGTGTGCAGCTTCTGATGTAGGTGGCACAGGATTGGATTTCTCATTGCTTCTGTACAGCATTATGGGCTATCGCCCCGCCCCTTTTAAAGAGGGTCGCTGCCTGGCCGTGCTAACCCTCTGCAGTGTGTGCCTGCAGTTCCTCCTCATGGCAGACGCACTTATAAATAGACATGAGGGTGGTGTGGCTATGAGGCTAGCGTGTGGCATGAGGGCAGCTGAAGGCTGCGCAGGGACACTTTGGTGTGCGCTGTGGACACTGGGTCGTGCGGGGGGGGGGGGGGGTTTGGGCAGCATGTAACCCAGGAGAAGTGGCAGCGGAGTGTCATGCAGGCAGTGATTGTGCTTTTTTGGAGGTAGTGTGGTGCTTAGCTAAGGTATGCCTTGCTAATGAGGGTTTTTCAGAAGTAAAAATTGTTGGGAGGTGGGGGAGGCACTCTTGCCGCTATTGTGGCTTAATAGTGGGACCTGGGAACTTGAGATGCAGCCCAACATGTAGCCCCTTGCCTGCCCTATCCGTTGCTGTGTCGTTCCCATCACTTTCTTGAATTGCCCAGATTTTCACAAATGAAAACCTTAGTGAGCATCGGCGATATACAAAAATGCTCGAGTCGCCCATTGACTTCAATGGGGTTCGTTACTCGAAACGAACCGTCGAGCATCGCGAAAAGTTCGTCTCGAGTAACGAGCACCCGAGCATTTTGGTGCTCGCTCATCTCTAATAGTAATCCATTTTTTGCATTTTCACTGAACGATTATTGCTCAAATTTGTTTGTTTGAATGAATTTTAAGCGATAATCATGTAACCGTGTAACAAACCGTGTAAATGGCCCTTAAGGCATCCCAGAAATGTTAATAAAATGAAACACATTTACAAGGAGGAATGTTCAAAAATGTTTCCTCAAGATTGTGCAAATGTTATTTTCAGCTACAGAAAACATTTGGTGAATGTGATTGCTCTTAATGGGGAATCTACAAAGGGGAATGTTATTATCATGGGTTCACTTTCTTTTTTCTCCCTGCACTGTGGATGTTTACTCAATTTGCTCAATAAAAGATATGAATTGTTTGTGTTATTAGTTTAGTTAGATTGTATTTGTCTTTAATCGTGACTTAGATAAAAATTTGTGCACATTTTGCTAGTAAGAGCCCATTCATATTTGATCAGAGTTTCCATTCAAAGCCCTGGTAAAATAGCTGGTTGGAATACCGAAAACTACATGGATCCCATTAGAGTTAAAAGGGTCCATTCGGATCAGGCATGTGTAGAATCCAGCAATTTCAGTATTTTAATTCGGCCCTGAGGATGGAGCTGAACAACGGAATTGTACTAGAGCCCCAGGCACTAGGATGAGGAAGGCCTATATAGGAAATACAAGTAATTCAAAAGGGTTCACTTACTTTTTCTTGCAGCTACATATGTTTGTGTTTATAAAAGAGCTGTCCTATTGGTATGCGCGCTATAGTAGTACTATAGGTGCACTGTGAAAAGTTTTCATAATATGGCTTCTTCACTTCACAGCTCCAGGGACAGCGGCAGGAGCAAAGATGTCAGTTGAGGACACTGGGGGGTAATGTATATATAAATTCAATAAAACCTAAGGCAGCCATTTGTTATTATACTGGTCTATGAATGCTGCTGTGCCTACACTAGAGATAACAGTGCAGGCACAGCTGGACCTCCCTGTTAGCTAGCTGAAGATGGATTTCTCAGCACCGTCTTCACCTAGCTGCATAACTAAATAGTTTTTTTTGTGAAAAATGTACAGAATAGATTGATAACACATAATACAAAAATACTTAAAATTGCCTATTCTGTACATTTTTAAACCAAAAAGTGTGTCTGCTCTTTAAAGAAATCACAAAATTAATAAACCAAGAATTCAATAGTTAAATATATAAGACAATTCAAATAAATCAAAGACAGTCTGGATCTGCAATACATACACTTTTCTGGAAAATTCAGCAGATCAACATGGCCATTTATTAGGTAAAATACCTGTATTGCAGGAGTACATGCACTGATTCACTCTGTACAGTAAACTGTGGTACTACATATCCTATACAGCGCTTTACCTGTGTCTGGATTAGCTGATCCAGTTAGGGTGGTTTCATGTTGTTTTTCTGGTGAACTGTATTGTATAGGACTGAGAAGAAGTTTCTGTCCTCTACCTGATTTACACCACGCAAAAAAACTCACGAAAACACAGTGCTACTGTCCATTTCATATTTTCTTGTTTTCTAAAATTTAAGCTGTTACATTACAGCAGTAATATAGAGCCTTGTGAGGCACAGAGTGTTAAGGCAGCAGAAATGCATTTCTAGGCTCTCGCTCACAACCTGAAGGTTGCGATTTCAATCCCTGCTTGGTTCAAGTAGCAGGATCAAGGTTAACTCAGGCTTCCATCCTTCCGAGGTTGGTAAAATGAGTACCCAGCTTGGTGGGGGGGGGGGGGGGGTAATAAATAAATTACCTGAAAGCGCTGTGGAATAAGTTGGCGCTATACAAACAACAAAATTTATTTTATTTATTTATTTTTACTTTATTTGGCAGCAAATTCCCTTCAATATCATTAGAGAAATCATTTCAGTTAATCAAAAGATGTTTGGGTGCATTTGAACATACAAAAAACAGGAGCAAAAGTAAAAGCTTGTTCTACTGAAGAGGTGCCAATTATTTTCTATTAGATACATCTGATTCAAGCAGATAAGCTTAATTGCTATGAGAAAAATATAACATTCACAACATGTCAATCATAATCAAGTACTTCTATGTCATCACAACGTATTATCTAATTAAATATAGTTTCTGCACTATAAAATAATATCTAAAAAATGTATAACAACATTGCCATAAGTATACTTATGTAAGGCAACTTGCTATTGTATAAATCAATATTTGAATAGAGTCGTCATTAGAGATGAGCGAACACCAAAATGTCCGGGTGCTCGTTATTCGGAACGAACTTCCCGCGATGCTCGAGGGTTCGTTTCGAACAACGAACCCCATTGAAGTCAATGGGCGACCAGAGCATTTTTGTATTTCGCCGATGCTCGCTAAGGTTTTCATGTGTGAAAATCTGGGCAATTCAACAAAGTGATGGGAACGACACAGCAACGGATAGGGCAGGCGAGGGGCTACATGTTGGGCTGCATCTCAAGTTCACAGGTCCCACTATTAAGCCACAATACCGGCAAGAGTGGGCCCCCCCCCCTCCCAACAACTTTTACTTCTGAAAAGCCCTCATTAGCATGGCATACCTTTGCTAAGCACCACACTACCTCCAACAAAGCACAATCACTGCCTGCATGACACTCCACTGACACTTCTCCTGGGTTACATGCTGCCCAACCGCCCCCCCTCCCCCCCACAGCGCACACCAAAGTGTCCCTGGGCAGCCTTCAGCTGCCCTCATGCCACACCACGCTCATGTCTATTTAGAATTGCGTCTGCCATGACGAGGGACCGCAGGCACACACTGCAGAGGTTGGCATGGCTAGGCAGCGACCCTCTTTAAAAATGGCGGAGCGATAGCCCACAATGCTGTACAGAAGCAATGAGAAATAGAATCCTGTGCCACCGCCATCAGGAGCTGCACACGTGGGCATAGCAATGGGGAACCTATGTGCCACACACTATTCATTCTGTCAAGGTGTCTGCATGCCCCAGTCAGACCGGGCTTTTTAATTCATAGACACAGGCAGGTACAACTCCCTATTGTGAAGTCCCTGTCGACCCACAGCATGGGTGGCTCCCTGGAACCCACCGGCGGTACACAGAAATATCCCATTGCATTGCCCAACACAGCTGAGGTAGTAATGTCGTGCTTAATGCAGGTGGGCTTCGGCCCACACTGCATGCCCCAGTCTGACTGGGGTTCTTTATAAGTGTACAGATGTAGTAAAAACTCCGTGTGCACCTACAGCATGGGTGGGTGCCAGGAAGCCACCGGCGGTACATAGAAATATCCCATTGCATTGCCCAACACAGCTGAGGTAGTAATGTTGTGCTTAACCCTTTCCAATCCAATTTGTATATGGTTTTCCTAGGGGGCTTACTCTTTTTCTGCCGTTATACAACGGCGCTATATGCTGGCTAAAGCCAGTACTGCATGAGCTGACACGTAGGATAGGCTCCGACAGCAGAGAGGCTGGCAATATACAGTAAGAGAACCCCGACGGACGTCTACCAACAACGGAGCTGTACAGCCTTAAACCCTAATGTCTTCACAGGTCACACAGTGGACTGGAAAGGGTTAATGCAGGTGGGTTTCGGCCCACACTGCATGCCCCAGTCAGACTGGGTTTCTTTATAAGTGGAAACAGATGCATTTATAATTCCCTGTGGACCCACAGCATGGGTGGGTGCCAGGAAGCCACCGGCGGTACATAGAAATATCCCATTGCATTGCCCAACACAGCTGAGGTAGTTATGTCGTGCGTAATACAGGTGGGCTTCGGCCCACACTGCATGCCCCAGTCAGACTGGGGTTCTTTAGAAGTGTACAGATGTATTAAAAACTCCGTGTGCACCTACAGCATGGGTGGCTCCCTGGAACCCACCGGCGGTACATAAAAATATCCCATTGCATTGCCCAACACAGCTGAGGTAGTAATGTCGTGCTTAATGCAGGTGGGCTTCGGCCCACACTGCATGCCCCAGTCAGACTGGGGTTCTTTAGAAGTGGACACATGTAGGTTAAACTCCCTGTGGACCCACTGCCTGGGTGGGTGCCAGGAAGCCACCGGCGGTACGTAGAAATATCCCATTGCATTGCCCAACACAGCTAAGGTAGTAATGTCGTGCGTAATACAGGTGGGCTTCAGCCCACACTGCATGCCCCAGTCAGACGGGTTCTTTAGAAGTGTACAGATGTATTAAAAACTCCGTGTGCACCTACAGCATGGGTGGCTCCCTGGAACCCACCGGCGGTACATAAAAATATCCCATTGCATTGCCCAACACAGCTGAGGTAGTAATGTCGTGCTTAATGCAGGTGGGCTTCGGCCCACACTGCATGCCCCAGTCAGACTGGGGTTCTTTAGAAGTGGACACATGTAGGTTAAACTCCCTGTGGACCCACTGCCTGGGTGGGTGCCAGGAAGCCACCGGCGGTACATAGAAATATCCCATTGCATTGCCCAACACAGCTAAGGTAGTAATGTCGTGCGTAATACAGGTGGGCTTCGGCCCACACTGCATGCCCCAGTCAGACGGGTTCTTTAGAAGTGTACAGATGTATTAAAAACTCCGTGTGCACCTACAGCATGGGTGGCTCCCTGGAACCCACCGGCGGTACATAAAAATATCCCATTGCATTGCCCAACACAGCTGAGGTAACGTCAGCTGTAATGCAGGTGGGCTAAAAATTAATTTGATTACACTGTAGGCGAGGGCCCACAAAAATTGCTGTATCAACAGTACTAATGTACATCCCAAAAATTGGCCATGGCCAGCCAAGAGGGCAGGTGAAACCCATTAATCGCTTTGGTTAATGTGGCTTAAGTGGTAACTAGGCCTGGAGGCAGCCCAGTGTAACGAAAAATTGGTTCAAGTTAAAGTTCCAATGCTTTTAAGCGCATTGAAACTTATAAAAATTGTTCTGAAAAATTATTTGAGTGAGCCTTGTGGCCCTAAGAAAAATTGCCCGTTCAGCGTGATTACGTGAGGTTTCAGGAGGAGGAGCAGGAGGAGGAGGAGGAGGAATATTAGACACAGATTGATGAAGCAGAAATGTCCCCGTTTTGGATGGTGAGAGAGAACGTAGCTTCCATCCGCGGGTGCAGCCTACGTATTGCTTACGTATCGCTGCTGTCCGCTGGTGGAGAACGGAAGTCTGGGGAAATCCAGCCTTTGTTCATCTTGATGAGTGTTAGCCTGTCGGCACTGTCGGTTGACAAGCGGCTACGCTTATCTGTGATGATTCCCCCAGCCGCACTAAACACCCTCTCCGACAAGACGCTAGCCGCAGGACAAGCAAGCACCTCCAGGGCATACAGCGCGAGTTCAGGCCACGTGTCCAGCTTCGACACCCAGTAGTTGTAGGGGGCAGAGGCGTCACCAAGGATGGTCGTGCGATCCGCTACGTACTCCCTCACCATCCTTTTACAGTGCTCCCGCCGACTCAGCCTTGACTGGGGAGCGGTGACACAGTCTTGGTGGGGAGCCATAAAGCTGGCCAGGCCCTTAAAGACTGTTGCACTGCCTGGGATGTACATGCTGCTCGATCTACGCACATCCCCTGCTACCTTGCCCTCGGTACTGCGCCTTCTGCCACTAGCGCTGTCGGCTGGGAATTTTACCATCAGCTTGTCCGCAAGGGTCCTGTGGTATAGCAACACTCTCGAACCCCTTTCCTCTTCGGGAATCAGAGTGGGCAGGTTCTCCTTATACCGTGGATCGAGCAGTGTGTACACCCAGTAATCCGTCGTGGCCAGAATGCGTGCAACGCGAGGGTCACGAGAAAGGCATCCTAACATGAAGTCAGCCATGTGTGCCAGGGTACCTGTACGCAACACATGGCTGTCTTCACTAGGAAGATCACTTTCAGGATCCTCCTCCTCCTCCTCCTCCTCCTCAGGCCATACACGCTGAAAGGATGACAGGCAATCAGCCGGTGTACCGTCAGCAGCGGCCCAAGCTGTCTCTTCCCCCTCCTCCTCATCCTCCTCATGCTCCTCCTCCTCCTCCTGTACGCGCTGAGAAATAGACAGGAGGGTGCCCTGACTATCCAGCGGCATACTGTCTTCCCCCGCCCCCGTTTCCGAGCGCAAAGCAGCTGCCTTTATGGTTTGCAGGGAATTTCTCAAGATGCATAGCAGAGGAATGGTGACGCTAATGATTGTAGCATCGCCGCTCACCACCTGGGTAGACTCCTCAAAATTACCAAGGACATGGCAGATGTCTGCCAACCAGGCCCACTCTTCTGAAAGGAATTGAGGAGGCTGACTCCCACTGCGCCGCCCATGTTGGAGTTGGTATTCGACTATAGCTCTACTTTGTTCATAGAGCCTGGCCAACATGTGGAGCGTAGAGTTCCACCGTGTGGGCACGTCGCACAGCAGTTGGTGCACTGGCAGCTTAAAGTGATGTTGCAGGGTGCGCAGGGTGGCAGCGTCCGTGTGGGACTTGCGGAAATGTGCGCAGAGCCGGCGCGCCTTTACGAGCAGGTCTGACAAGCGTGGGTAGCTTTTCAGAAACCGCTGAACCACCAAATTAAAGACGTGGGCCAGGCATGGCACGTGCGTGAGGCTGCCGAGCTGCAGAGCCGCCACCAGGTTACGGCCGTTGTCACACACGACCATGCCCGGTTGGAGGCTCAGCGGCGCAAGCCAGCGGTCGGTCTGCTGTGTCAGACCCTGCAGCAGTTCGTGGGCCGTGTGCCTCTTATCGCCTAAGCTGAGTAGTTTCAGCATGGCCTGCTGACGCTTGCCCACCGCTGTGCTGCCACACCGCGCGACACCGACTGCTGGCGACATGCTGCTGCTAACACATCTTGATTGCGAGACAGAGGAGGAGGAGGAGGAGGAGGGTGCTTTAGTGGAGGAAGCATACACCTCCGCAGATACCACCACCGAGCTGGGGCCCGCAATTCTGGGGGTGGGTAGGACGTGAGCGGTCCCAGGCTCTGACTCTGTCCCAGCCTCCACTAAATTCACCCAATGTGCCGTCAGGGAGATGTAGTGGCCCTGCCCGCCTGTGCTTGTCCACGTGTCCGTAGTTAAGTGGACCGTGGCAGTAACCGCGTTGGTGAGGGCGCGTACAATGTTGCGGGAGACGTGGTCGTGCAGGGCTGGGACGGCACATCGGGAAAAGTAGTGGCGACTGGGAACTGAGTAGCGCGGGGCCGCCGCCTCCATGATACTTTTGAAGGACTCAGTTTCCACAACCCTATACGGCAGCATCTCAAGGCTGATGAATTTTGCTATGCGGACGGTTAACGTTTGAGCATGCGGGTGCGTGGCGGCGTACTTGCGCTTGCGCTCCAACAGTTGCGCAAGCGACGGCTGGACGGTGCGCTGAACTACATTGCTGGATGGGGCCGAGGACAGCGGAGGTGAGGGTGTGGGTGCAGGCCAGGAGACGGTAGTGCCTGTGTCCTGAGAGGGGGGTTGCATCTCAGTGGCAGGTTGGGGCACAGGGGGAGAGGCAGGGGTGCAAACCGGAGGCGCTGAACGGCCTTCGTCCCACCTTGCGGGGTGCTTGGCCATCATATGTCTGCGCATGGTGGTGGTGGTGAGGCTGTTGGTGTTGGCTCCCCGGCTGAGCTTTGCGCGACAAAGGTTGCACACCACTGTTCGTCGGTCGTCAGGCGTCTCTGTGAAAAACTGCCAGACCTTAGAGCACCTCGGCCTCTGCAGGGTGGCATGGCGCGAAGGGGCGCTTTGGGAAACACTTGGTGGATTATTCGGTCTGGCCCTGCCTCTACCCCTGGCCACCGCACTGCCTCTTGCAACCTGCCCTGCTGATGCCCTTGACTCCCCCTCTGAAGACCTGTCCTCCTGAGTAAGCGTTGCACACCAGGTGGGGTCAGTCACCTCATCGTCCTGCTGCTCTTCCTCCGAATCCTCTGTGCGCTGCTCCCTCGGACTTACTGCCCTTACTACTACCTCACTGCAAGACAACTGTGTCTGATCGTCATCGTCCTCCTCACCCACAGAAAGTTGTTGAGACAGTTGGCGGAAGTCCCCAGCCTCTTCCCCCGGACCCCGGGAACTTTCGAATGGTTGGGCATCAGTGACGATAAACTCCTCTGGTGGGAGAGGAACCGCTGCTGCCCAATCTAAGCAGGGGCCCGAGAACAGTTCCTGGGAGTGTTCCCGCTCCTGAGCAGGTGTTATTGTAGTGGAGTGAGGAGGCTGGGAGGAAGGAGGAGCAGCAGACAGAGGATTCGGATTGGCAGCAGTGGACGGCGCAGAACTGCGGGTAGACGATAGGTTGCTCGAAGCACTTTCTGCCATCCAGGACAGGACCTGCTCACACTGCTCATTTTCTAATAACCGTCTCCCGCGTGGACCCATTAATTGGGCGATGAATGTGGGGACGCCAGAAACGTGCCTCTCTCCTAATCGCGCAGCAGTCGGCTGCGACACACCTGGATCAGGAGCTTGGCCTGTGCCCACACCCTGACTTGGCCCTCCGCGTCCTCGGCCGCGTCCACGTCCTCTAGGCCTACCCCTACCCCTCAGCATGCTGTATTACCAGTGATTTGATTTCACAGGCAGGAAATAAATTGGCGCAAGACTGCAGGCCAAATATAATTTTTTCCCTTTTTTGAAAACAAAAGGCCCCACTGCCTCTAGTGAATGAATAATCTAAGTTTAATAACTGTGCTGTTTTCCTGCTAATGTGTCACAGAACGTGAGGGTAGCAGAGTTATTAACTGTGGCAGAGCAGGTATTTTTTTTCCCAATTAAGGAAAGCAAATGGCGAAGCCAGGAGTAAAACGTAGCTGGGTGCGTATGATTTTTACAGGTTGCACACGCAGCCGACACGTGTCCACCGGCGTTAGGACGGACAGAGGCAGGACAAATAGAATTATTTTCCGTTTTTTTGCACCAAAAGGCAGCACTGCGTATATTCTATGAACATGAGAAGTTTAATAACTGTGCTGTTTTCCTGCTAATGTGTCACAGAACGTGAGGGTAGCAGAGTTATTAACTGTGGCAGAGCAGGTATTTTTTTTCCCAATTAAGGAAAGCAAATGGCGAAGCCAGGAGTAAAACGTAGCTGGGTGCGTATGATTTTTACAGGTTGCACACGCAGCCGACACGTGTCCACCGTCGTTAGGACGGACAGAGGCAGGACAAATAGAATTATTTTCCGTTTTTTTGCACCAAAAGGCAGCACTGCGTATATTCTATGAACATGAGAAGTTTAATAACTGTGCTGTTTTCCTGCTAATGTGTCACAGAACGTGAGGGTAGCAGAGTTATTAACTGTGGCAGAGCAGGTATTTTTTTTCCCAATTAAGGAAAGCAAATGGCGAAGCCAGGAGTAAAACGTAGCTGGGTGCGTATGATTTTTACAGGTTGCACACGCAGCCGACACGTGTCCACCGGCGTTAGGACGGACAGAGGCAGGACAAATAGAATTATTTTCACTTGTTTTACAAGCAAAAGGCAGCACTGCGTATATTCTATGAATAATAACTGTGTTGTGGCCCTGCCTATACAATTCTTTCCCTGCAGTATCAATGGAGGGTGGAATGCTCTGCAGAGGCGATTTTGAGAAGCCAAAAAAAAATGCAGCACAGCTAACAGCAGCCTGGACAGTACTGCACACGGATAAATATGGCCCTAGAAAGGACCGTTGAGGTTCTTGAAGGCTACACTCACTCCTAACACTCTCCCTGCCTATGCAGCACTTCTGTCCCTAATGCCAGGTGCAACGCTCTGCAGAGCCGATTTTGAGAAAAAAAAAAATGGCACTGCTAACAGCAGCCAACACACAGCTATCAGTGGCCCTAATAAGGACCTTTGGGGGGTCTTGAAGCCTACACTAACTACCAATTCTTTCCCTACAGCAGCTCCGGTACAAACAGCACTGTCCCTCATCTAACTCACCAGGCATCTGAGCCGAACCGCGGGAGGGGCCGACTTTTATATTCGGGTGACATCTGATCTTCCCAGCCACTCACAGCAGGGGGGTGGTATAGGGCTTGAATGTCACAGGGGGAAGTTGTAATGCCTTCCCTGTCTTTCAATTGGCCAAAAAAAGCGCGCTAACGTCTCAGGGAAGGAAGTGAAAGTAACCAGAACACCGCATGGTGTTCGTTACGAATAACGAACATCCCGAACACCCTAATATTCGCACGAATATCAAGCTCGGAAGAACACGTTCGCTCATCTCTAGTCGTCATGGCATTGTGCATATAATGCATAATCACATAGTTATGCTTTTAAAAGAAAAAAAGTATTTTTAAGTGCAATTTCTTCATCCACTGATGAATAATCAATTACAAATTCCTGACCAAAGATCTTATTGTCATTTTCATGAGGACAGGCCTCACAGACAACAGGGAGCAGGCTCTCATAATCCTCCACATCTTAAAATCAGAAAAGGCTTGAAAAATGTTGTTTGCTCAGCTTGGAAAAATAAAGTCTAAGGGCTCAGTTAGACGGGCGTTTTTTGTTGTGCATGTTTTTTGCGTTTGCGATTCGCATCTACATAGAACCAATACTTTTCAATGGTAGCAGTCACATGTCTGATTTTTACATGCGCATAAAATTTGCACCTACTAAAGATAGAGCATATCGGTGTCAATAGACATGGCCACGCAATTAATAAATGAATAAATGCATGTAAAAAACATCTGTCTGACTGAACCCTTAGGGCGCCCACCCACTGGCGTTTGCGTTTTCCGCGGGAAAAAAACGCAGCGTTTTCTGCGATTTTTTCGCGCGTTTTTCGCGGCGTTTTCCGCGATTTTTCCGTTAATTTCCATTGACATTCATGGGTGCATTAGGAGAAAAATAAGGACACATATGCAACTGACAGTTCCTATGTTAAAAACGCAAACGCAACGCAAAAAAAACGCCAGTGGACAGGAACACATGTTATCTCTATGCCTGTGCAGGAAAAACGCAAAACGCAGGTAAAAAAACGCCAGTGGGTGGGCGCCCTTAGAGATGAACTTACATGTATAATACATAAATATTGGCAATATATAGGACTGGCACAGGATTTCTTTACTCCAATAATTCTGCAAGGGGACATGGGATTTTCTTTACCAGTGGAAAAACTGTGTTTTAGATGGTATAGGAAAGGGTTTGCTACAGCTAGGGTAGTCGAACTATAGAAAGCTCTACTATAAGACATAGGTAGAAGAATGAGATTAGCGCTCCAATGTGAGGTGGAGAAAATGGCAGGGTGAAGAGAAATAGAAAGAGGAGGAAAGGGAAATCCAATTGGACTCACCCCAGACGTACCGGACCCTGTGTAAAGTCACGGTGCGTCTAATGATCCTGGAAGGCAATTTTATCCACGGTCAGAGCTATGGTGTCATCAAGGGATCCTGATCGCTGGTCAAAATGACATCCCAATAGGGGAAAGCATCGCAGGGTGACTCTAGGTGAAATGTGTACCAGAGGCAGCAAAGGCAGTAGACAACAAATTAGAAAAAAAACCCGTGCTCCAGTAATCGGATAGGTGAAATGAGAAGGCAGAAGGAACTTACTTAGCAGGGGTGTCAGTGCAAATGACACCCCTGAAAATCCAGGTCAGCTTGTAGAAATGAATCTTGTCCAAGTTATGACGTTATAAAGGTTCTTTATTCACAGAGTGCAACGCGTTTCGGCTGAAACATCAGCCTTTATCAAGCATCATTATCAAGCTGACCTGGATTTTCAGGGGTGTCATTTGCACTGACACCCCTGCTAAGTAAGTTCCTTCTGCCTTCTCATTTCACCTATCCGATTACTGGAGCACGGGTTTTTTTTCTAATTTGTTGTCTACTACTATAAGACATAGTAATAGCAGAAGTGATTACACCATTAAAGAAGCTGGCTAAATGCTTACCTAATACCATTAACCCTTTCCAATCCACTGTCTGACGTCTAAAAATATTCTGATTGGAGGCTGTACAGCTCCGATGTAGGAAGACGTCCGGCAGGGTATTCTTACTGTATATTACTGGGAGCTCTGTTGTCGGGAGCCTCTCCAGCATATCCTATACCACAGTACTGGCTCTAGCAGTTGGCGCTATTGTATAATGGCAGAAAGAGAAAGGCCCCTAGGAAACCCTGAATCCAAAATTGGATTGCAAAGGGTTAAAGATTATTTATATACTTGCAATTGATAATGCATACTTGATCTGAGATAGGTTAAATTTAATTAGACATGTACTTCAGTTCCAAAAAAGTTTGAATGCTATGTAAAATCTAAATAAATGTAAAGAAAAAAAGAGTGCAATGATTTGGAATTATCATCTAACCATACTGTATGCACAATGGAACACAGAAAACATATCAAAAGTTGAAAATGATACATTTTTCCATTTTGTTAAAAAAATTAACTCATTTAGAAATTAATGGCAGCAACACATCTCACAAACATTGGGACAAGGCCATGTCTACTATTGTGTAGCATCCCCTCTTCTTTTTACAACGGTCTGTAAACATCTGAGAAATAAGTAGACCAATTGCTGGAGTTTTGGGAGAAGAATGTTGTCTTATTCTTTTCTGATATAGGATTCTAGCAGCTCGACTGTCCTTGGTCTTCTTTGCCAGATTTTTTGTTTCATAATGCACCAAATACTTTCTATTGGTGAAAGATCTGGACTGCTGGTGGCCAGTTCAGTTCCTGGACTCTTCTTCTGTGAAGCTATGCTGTTGTGATGGATGCAGTATGTGGTCTAGCACTGTCTTCTTAAAATATGCAAGGTCTTTCCTGAAAGAGACGTTGTCTGGATGGGAGCATATGTTGTTCTAAAACCTCTATACACTGCTCAGCATTGATAGTGTCTTTCAAGATGTGTAAGTTTCCCACACCATAGCCACTAATGGAACTCCATACCATCAGTGACAACAGGCTTTTGAACTGTGGGCTAATAGGCTGGATGATCCCTCTCCTCTTGAGTCTGCAGAACATGTCATCCATAGTTTCCAAAAGAATTTCCAATTTTGATTCATCTGACCACAGAACAGTTTTCCATTTTCCGTAGTTAAATTTAAATGTTTTGGCCAACAGAAGATGCTAGGATTCCAGGATTGTGTTGATATATGGCTTCTTCTTTTCATGATAAGGCCTTAACTTTCATGTGTGGGTTGCATGGTGAACTGCATCCATAGATAATAATTTCTGGAAGTATTCCTGAGCCCATGCAATGATTTGCATTACAGAATTATGGCTGTTTTTAATGCAGTGCTGTCTTTTGATGATATTATGTACTGTGGATTGTCGGATATTCAAAGTCTGCAATTTTACATTGAGGAACATTTTTCTGAAATTGTACCACAAATTATAGACACAGTTTTTCTCCTCTGGCCATCTTTTCTTCTGAGAGTCTCTGTCTCTCTAACATGCTCCTTTTATAAATAGTTATGTGACTTAATAGAAAATTGACCCTCCCGCTGTTTTTCCTTAGTACCACTTATTTTTCCAGCCAGTTACCCCTGTCCCAACTTTTGTGAGATGTGTTGCTGCCCCAAAATTTTTAAATGAGTTACATTTTTTTAATGAAATGTAAAAATGTCTTACTTTCAACTTCTGATATGTATTCTGTGTTCTATTGTGAATAAAAAATGGTTATATGAGATTTTTAAATCATTGCATTAATTTTTTCTTAACATTTATTTACATTTTAGATAGTGTCACAACTTTTTTGCAATTGGGGATGAATATTTTTCAACCTAAGTAACTACATGCAACTGCGGGTTAGGAGTTTGGCTGTCACCTAGTGATGACTTACAATAGCCATGTTCTAGATATGCACAAAATAGCTGCATGCATACAATTATGAGCAGCATTTATATTTACTGATTGTGATACTGATATAAATTTTATATCAAAATAATCAATGGTGATTAATCATAGCAACTATTAGCCTTGGACAGGCTGTCCCTGTGTAGATCTCTAGAAACATGCTTAAATAACTGGTTACACCAACTTTACTACTAATAACTGACAAATTATTTTATTAATATTGATAAATCTTACTTGAGTTTGTGCTTTAAGTAGGAATAAGAATAAGAATGTCTATAGATTATTGCAAAATATAATTTTTGAGTCATTTTGACATCTGATCATTTGCAAAGGAAACATTTTTACTAATTACATTATTGGATAATAGAGGGAGGAGCATCGTAGCTATGGCTATCTGAGGGCAGCATCAGTTGCAGAACTAGGGCAACACAACCCTAAATACCAACCTGCAATATTAAGATAATGCTTTCAGTTGTCTACTTTTTCATCTTAATTATTTGTACTCATACAAGTAATGGTGTTTTTGATGGCCTATTATACAGTTTATTGACTGTTTTGTTATGTCAATAAAATATTATTATTGTTATTATTAACAAACCTCTTTACATAAAAAAGATAAGGTCATGCTTTTCTTTCATTATGCTACATCTTTGTCATCACTACTTCTTAGTTACCAAGACGGCTATTATCAGGAAAAGCATGTTTTATTCTAAGCCTGTGTCATCCCTCAATATAATGAGCACCAAAAATGCAAATACATATCGATTTATGCAGAGGTCACTAAATGTGACAAGCAATCTGTGAAAAAGTTACTTGGAAAAACTAAGTTATAAAAAAGTAATTGGAAAAATGACTGTAACCTTTCTGTAATGAATAGCAATAATAAATGGCTTTTGTGGTGTTCTGTTGACCCTGTCAAACAGCAAGGTGGTCTCTCTGTAACCGATTCATGATTTTGATGTGTACTGTAATCAGAAGATATAGATATGACATCATTTATTAATAGATCCAGTCATTGTTTTGCATTCATGTTGGCGAGACGCATCTTAATTCATTTATTTTTGAGTAAGAGGTCATAAGAATAAAAATGAAACAATTTATCATTCCTAGATTTAAAAATCTCTTTAAATTTGGAATTTATTTCGATGCTGTGGTAAAAAAAAGTAAGTTATTTTTCATTGATTTTCTAACATGGAGCACGTGCAGAACTAAAATAGTAAATAAAAAATAATTTAAATATTGTTTCTTTTAATATCCTCTTCGGCATTCTCTCAGTATCCATATATTCAGTATCCATATATATGATCCAATATCAGTATACAGATATTGCTTGATATATGTTGCAGGATGTTACTGGCATTTCTCTTTTGTTTTGCATTGTGGTCTTTTATCATCAACACAACAATTATGACTTCTACCCTGCTTATTGAGGAAAAGTTAAGCCCTACTCTATGCTAATGTAGCCTAAACTTCTGATGACCACCTAGCTACATGTATTGACACAAAGTAAAATGATAGTCAATTGAAAATGGTTGTTATTTATAATTTCTTCTATTGTTAGTGGAACTATAAATCATGTTTAAAATATTATTTGACATAACATATTTAAACATTTCGACCACACTAGTAAATAGAATATAGAAATGATAGCTTTTGTGGTTAGCAGTTTATTAAGCAACCCAGTCCATTGCCAGAGACAATCAGCAACAATTATTGATCAGGACTATCTAACATTTACAAATTTATCTATAGGGAAAAAAAACATAAACCTAGCATAAATGTTAATAAATAAAGTTGGTAGTCATTAAATAATATGAGCTTCTAGTCTCCTAATGAGTAATAAAGGTATTCTTCGATTAGCAAATGTAATCTCAGATATACATTTAATATACAAAGTTCCAAAAATATGTCTTCTGCCTTCTATATGTCAACCACGTCAACCACTAGTAAAAGTGCATATTACACAAATTGCTGGATAGGGGAATCATTAAAGGAGTATTTCCATTTAGCTGGATTATGGCCAAGATGAGAATACCATTCTGTATGCAGATGGTGAGGTGACCGTAAGTATGAAAACAGCTGAGTAGGATGGGTACACTGTTTCCATAACTGCCATAGAAGTGAATGCAAGGTTACAGAAACACTGTAGCACAGGGAAACTTGCTGTTTAACACTATTTTTGTAACTTCGATTCACTTCTATGGGAGTTAGTGTAAGTCTACTCAGCTGTTTCTGTAATCCTGACCATAGTACAAAAAACATAGTAAATGGCTAGATAACAAAAGGACAGCTATAAAACAATTCTTTAAACAAGGGGACGGTAAGTGTTAAAATTTAATTTGCAAATGGCAAGTTGAACGAGTGTGTACTGAATAGGATTCCTCACAAAGGATGCCTTGAGTTCATTTCAAGCTGCTGCAAAGACCACACGTGCTGCCAAAAATATATTAGTTGCATCTCCAAAACTGAACTTCTAGATAAACTCTAAATAGTAACTAGACAATATTTTTCAAGTCTTTTTTTTTTTTTTTAATCAAAGTTTTCTGTGCACATTTGCTAGCATTAGACAATACCTTATTATGTTCCCTATACCTGCTACTTGTAAAATAATTCACTAGCCGCACATAATATATAGCTTGAGTGGGCTTTTCAAACTTTTCAAAAACACTGGAAACAGATATACCTTTTAAATCCTGCACTGTTCCCATGCTGGTAGTTCCACGATTCTGTTTTTGGTCTTTGTTCACTAAACTCAATCAGTTTTATGGAATGTTCAGTCATGATCAGCACTACCCACTGGCAGCAGCATTGATGTGCCTTCCATATTGATTCTGATTAACCAGCTGTGGTATATTGCTAGTCATATACAACACAATATTGATGAGGACAAATAGAAAAGCACCAATGAACCCACTGTGTGGTAGAGCAAAGATTTGGAGAGGAGAGTTAAAGCCTATTATTAGCCACTGTCAAATTATGCAAAGTTTTTCTAAAACGTCAAAAGACTCCTTTAAATATTTCACTTTCTGTATTATGCAATTATGCAACTGTCTAAAAAATGTAATAATCCTCAATAATAAACACATTGGTATATTTTTAAATTCTTCATCAATCAGCTTTGAGTTTATATTCAATATGCCAAATGCAGCTTTAATACATAAAGTTATTGTTTTAAGAAATTTAAAATATGGTACTTGATCTTTAGATCCAATTCATGTTAGATCAAGACCGCTTTCTTTCTGCTAATGTGAAGGCTGCTGATGTTTTTCACTTATCATTACTCCTCTTGATACTCAGACACAATTCTTTCCTGTCAGAAAAATAAAAGAACCATATCACACATGATTGTATGATAATAGAAAAGAAATATGTCTTGCTTTTTTGAAAATCTCATTTAAGGTATGTCAGTAAAAGCCTGTTTAAAAAAATCAACTAAAGCTAACCGACATTACTGCGTATACGGCATATGTATTAAAAAAATGTGTGTGTGTGTATATATATATATATATATATATATATATATATGACTTGTACCACAGAATAATCTAAAGCAGAAGTTAAAATGAAATACTCTTTGATACTCTTGTAGCAGATACATAGAGCATGTCATTATATGATGTCATCATTTTTATTTCCATGCACTTATAATTTTCTGTTTAGAATGTCTCTGGCAATTACATTAAGAAAGTATTTCAGTCTGTGCTGCATATACTGCATAGTAAAAAGCCACATCTTAGGGCCCATTCACACAAGCATATATTCCATTCATGTCCTGTCCGTATGAAAACAATTACAGCATGTCCTATTTTTATCCATTTTATATACTAGCACATTCTATGTGTGGGATCCAAGCAGCTCAGACAGCACACAGGAACATGTCCATGTGCTCACTGATGTGAAATGTGCCCAGTAACCTATGGCTTGATTTGCACATAACCATCTAAATGCAACCTTAGAGGCTTTTTAATGCTGGCCAACCCCTTGGTGACATCCATTGCAGAAAGTGCAGAGGAATAATGTGCCACATCCTCAGGAGCTGAGTTCACTCCATTAACAGCAGGTGCCAGATTTAATAAACAGCTAACACCAGACTGCAATGTCCAGGATTGAAGATATCTCTGATCCTGGTCACTTAACCCCTCAGATGCTGTGGTTAATAGCAACTGTGGCATCTTAGAGGTTAGACAGAGGGAGATGGCTCCCTTCATTCCTTGATCATTACCTCATGATGCATTTGAGGGAGTCATTGTGAAAGTGCACCCAGACTTGCCATGTTATTCTACAGGTTGTAAAAAAAATACATTGCTAGAATTACCGTTTTTTTTCCAGTCAACCAAAAACAATTAAATACAAAGTGACCAAACAGTTGTTTGTAGCCAAAAAATCGTACCAATAAATGTTACATTTCACTCTGCAAAAAACTCTCAAACAGCTAGGTAAATGGAAAAATAAAGTTATGGGTGTCAGAAAATGGAATACAAAGCAATTTTATATAACTTTTTCATTTTTAAAAGTCATAAAACTTAAGAAAAACAATACATTTGATATTTCTATAATCTTACTGACCTGTACAATTACACGCAGAGACTGCTGTAAGAACAAAACCCAAAATAGAAGCCTTCATATGTAGAAATAAAAAAGCTATGGCTTTTGGAAGGTGAAAGTGAGAAAACAAAATTGACAAAAACTAAAATCTACAGTGTACTCATGAAGTTAAATGTTATCAATATTTTGATAGTAGAAATAGGAAACTGCAACTTGAATTCATCAACAGCATTACACACTTTGGTATGGATGACCAAGGATAATAGTCCAACATGATTTTTAAAAAAAGTCTTGCGTACAATAGATTTCAGGCAACCTGGGTAGCCTTTGGAACTAAACTAGAAACAGCATAAGTTGCTGTAGTTTTCTTAGAGAAGGGGACTATAGTTCCCCAAAATTTGTTGTACATAAGACTAGTGATGAATGATTATTGGAATAATCTGGTCAGGTGTAATTGGCCCGATTTTCCAAAAATAATTGGGACCTCCCAATTCTCCATAATCAATGAAAGTAAAAGAATCAGATTCCCAATTTTAGAGAGAGGTAGAGGGATAAATGTGGCTCACTGGTTAGTACTGTTGTCTTGCAGTGCTGGGGTCCTAGATTTAAATCTCATCAAGGACAACATCTACATAGACTTTGATGTAGGGCAACGAATGCCATACAGCCCTACTAAACCATGGCACTCTTTTATTCTCAGAATAGGAGAGAAAACATAAGAATAAATGTAAAGAGAACATTAAAAATTCATATAAATATGAAACTCCAGCACTGCAAGGCAGCAGAGATAAGAACTGATTCCTCACACTATATCTATATTCAACTCTTAGTACGTTTTTGGACTGTGGGAGGAAACCCATAAAAACACAGGGAGAACATGCAAACATCCATGCAGATGTTATCCTTGGTCAGGTTTAAACCTAGGATCCCAGTGCTGCAAGACAGAAGTGCTAACCACTGAGCCACCATGCCTCTTCTTCCTTTTTCCTCCTCCTCTTTCTTGCTCCAGAAGCAAGTGAAGAAGCACAGTGGCTCAGTGGTTAGCGTTGTTGCCTTTCAGTGTTGGGATCCAGATCTGTATAGATGTTTTTATGTGGCTTTTTTCTTCATAATAATTACCTTTATTTATATAGTGCATATATTTATTAAGAAGAAGCTTAAGAAATAATTTAGTGGGTTTGGTTGAGACAATTCACTAGAGACTTGTGTTCAACCCGAACCGAACTTTTAGCAACATTCGATCCAAACCAGGGTTCGACTTTTTCTGTAGGCTAAACACTACTGTTGATGAGCTTCAGTACCGGTTTCCTAGTTCTGTAAGTGGAATCTTTATGCCTGGTTAGCTACTTGGCTACATTACTTCTAATACCACATGTATATGTGCTTCATTGATGTTGCGCATAGTTTTTAGCATAATACTCTCAGTTGAGGCTTGCATTCTTCTTGGTTACATTGATTGTTTTGACTTACTGTACTCATACTATGCAGCACCTTATTTCTCTCTTTTTAAGCCATATTGTCCATTATTTTTTTAAAATATTCTAAAACTTATTTTGTGAAGATTCAAGAATTCATTCTATTTAAGCTCAGTTTATGGCAGCATATAATACACTAATTGCATTTATGTTTTCAATATTTATCTATCCTAATTAATTATTATTGTGCTTTCAATAGTGGTTATTAATAGATATATTTTAGGGCTATATCGATATTTAAAGGGGTTGTCCCGCGAAAGCAAGTGGGGGTATACACTTCTGTATGGCCATATTAATGCACTTTGTAATATACATCGTGCATTAATTATGAGCCATACAGAAGTTATTCACTTACCTGCTCTGTTGCTAGCGTCCTCGTCTCCATGGTGCCGTCTAATTTCAGCGTCTAATCTCCCAATTAGACGCGCTTGCGCAGTCCGGTCTTCTCCCTTCTGAATGGGGCCGCTCGTGCTGGAGAGCTGCTCCTCGTAGCTCCGCCCCGTCACGTGTGCCGATTCCAGCCAATCAGGAGGCTGGAATCGGCAATGGAACGCACAGAGCCCACGGTGCACCATGGGAGAAGACCTGCGGTCCACCGTGGGTGAAGATCCCGGCGGCCATCTTCGCAAGGTAAGTAAGAAGTCACCGGAGCGCGGGGATTCGGGTAAGTACTATGCGGTTTTTTTTTTAAACCCCTGCATCGGGTTTGTCTTGCGCCGAACGGGGGGGCTATTGAAAAAAAAAAACCTGTTTCGGCGCGAGACAACCCCTTTAAGTTAGAATGGCTAGACACATTAGCTAGGGCCTGTGAAGTCTTTAGAATAGGTTATTGTTAGGAACATGGCCTCTTTTATCTAGATGAAGGTCTGTTGTATTGTAGAACATACGTCTTTTTCTTGCATACATTTGTCTAAGATGGAGTTTTATCTTCTTTTAAAAAAGTGACTTCTACTGGGTACCACTGGTTAGTTAGTTAGATGTTCCTACACTTAAGGTCGAATGTACACGGCTGGGTCAAATTCCGCATGCGGGATCCCACAGTGGAATCCGATCCTGTGTCTGGCCGGTGACCCCTGTGTACCTGTCTGCAGTTGTCTCTTTCTTCTGTATTGAGGATTTGCTGGCTGGCATGATGGCGCACATCTGTGACCCTTCTGCAATGTTATTGTGGAAGGGCTGCAGATTGGACAGCTTCCATTTACTTCCATGGAAGCCATCTGCACGGAATCCACGCTGGAATAGGAAATGCTGCGATTTTCCCTCCGCGAGCAGAAAATCACAATTGATTTCCACTCGTGAACATGGAATAGCGATTTTTCATAGCATGTCTATGAGAAGTATTTGCTGCAGAATTCAGAGACAGATTGTTGAACAGTGAGCATTATATAATTATTAGAGATGAGCGAGCACCAAAATGCTCGGGTGCTCGTTACTCGGGACGAAAATTTCGCGATGCTTGAGGGTTCGTTTCGAATAACGAACCCCATTGAAGTAAATGGGCGACCCGAGCATTTTTGTATATCGCCGATGCTCGCTAAGGTTTCCATTTGTGAAAATCTGGGCAATTTAAGAAAGTGATGGGAACGACACAGCAACGGATAGGGCAGGCGAGGGGCTACATGTTGGGCTGCATCTCAAGTTCCCAGGTCCCACTATTAAGCCACAATAGCGGCAAGAGTGCCCCCACCCCTCCCAACAATTTTTACTTCTGAAAAGCCCTCATTAGCAATGCATACCTTAGCTAAGCACCACACTACCTCCAACAAAGCACAATCACTGCCTGCATGACACTCCGCTGCCACTTCTCCTGGGTTACATGCTGCCCAACCCCCCCCCCCCCCACACACACGACCCAGTGTCCACAGCACACACCAAAGTGTCCCTGCGCATCCTTCAGCTGCACTCATGCCACACCACCCTCATGCCCCAGTCAGACTGCGTTTTTTATAAATAGTCACAGGCAGGTACAACTCCGCAATGGGAATTCCGTGTGCACCCACAGCATGTGTGGCTCCCTGGAACCCACCCGCTGTACATAAATGTATCCCATTGCAGTGCCCTGGACAGCAGAGCTAACGTCAGATTAAATGCAGGTGGGCTTCGGCCCAAACTGCATGCCCCAGTCAGGCTCGAGTTTTTTATAAGTATACACAGGCACGTACATCTCCCTAATGGGAAGTCCATGTGGACCGACAGCATGGGTGGTTCCCAGGAAGCCACTGGCGGTACATAAATATATCCCATTGCAGTGCCCAGCACAGCTGATGTAACGTCAGCTTTAATGCAGGTGGGCAAAAAATTAATTGGATTACACTGTAGGCGAGGGCCCAAAAAAATTGGTGTACCAACAGTACTAATGTACCTCAGAAAAATTGCCCATGCCCAACCAAGAGGGCAGGTGAAACCCATTAATCGCTTTGGTTAATGTGGCTTAATTGGTAACTAGGCCTGGAGGCAGCCCAGTTAAAATAAAAATTGGTTCAGGTGCAAGTTTCAACGCTTTAATGAGCATTGAAACGTATAAAAATTGTTTACAAAAATTATATGACTGAGCCTTGTGGGCCTAAGAAAAATTGCCCGTTCAGCGTGATTACGTGAGGTTTCAGGAGGAGGAGCAGGAGGAGGAGGATGAATAAAATACACAGATTGATGAAGCAAAAAGGTCCCCGTTTCTGATGGTGATAGAGAACGATGCTTCCATCCGCGGGTGCAGCCTACGTATTGCTTAGGTATCGCTGCTGTCCGCTGGTGGAGAAGAGAAGTCTGGGGAAATCCAGGCTTTGTTCATCTTGATGAGTGTAAGCCTGTCGGCACTGTCGGTTGACAGGCGGGTACGCTTATCCGTGATGATTCCCCCAGCCGCACTAAACACCCTCTCTGACAAGACGCTAGCTGCAGGACAAGCAAGCACCTCCAGGGCATACAGCGCGAGTTCAGGCCACGTGTCCAGCTTCGACACCCAGTAGTTGTAGGGGGCAGAGGCGTCACCGAGGACGGTCGTGCGATCGGCTACGTACTCCCTCACCATCCTTTTACAGTGCTCCCGCCAACTCAGCCTTGACTGGGGAGCGGTGACACAGTCTTGCTGGGGAGCCATAAAGCTGGCAAAGGCCTTGGAGAATGTTCCCCTGCCTGCGCTGTACATGCTGCCTGATCTCTGCGCCTCCCTTGCTACCTGGCCCTCGGAACTGCACCTTCTGCTACTACTCTGCCGGATGGGAATGTTACCATCAGTTTGTCCGCCAGGATCCTGTGGTATAGCATCACTCTCGAACCCCTTTCCTCTTCGGGTATGAGAGTGGAAAGGTTCTCCTTATACCGTGGGTCGAGCAGTGTGTATACCCAGTAATCCGTAGTGGCCAGAATGCGTGTAACGCGAGGGTCTCGAGAAAGGCATCCTAACATAAAGTCAGCCATGTGTGCCAGGGTACCTGTACGCAACACATGGCTGTCCTCACTAGGAAGATCACTTTCAGGATCCTCCTCCTCCTCCTCAGGCCATACACGCTGAAAGGATGACAGGCAGGCAGCATGGGTACCCTCAGCAGTGGGCCAAGCTGTCTCTTCCCCCTCCTCCTCATGCTCCTTCCCCGCCTCCTCAACGCGCTGAGATATAGACATGAGGGTGCTCTGACTATCCAGCGACATACTGTCTTCCCCCGCCTCCGTTTCCGAGTGCAAAGCGTCTGCCTTTATGCTTTGCAGGGAACTTCTCAAGAGGCATAGCAGAGGAATGGTGATGCTAATGATTGCAGCATCCCCGCTCTCCATCTGGGTAGACTCCTCAAAGTTTCCAAGGACCTGGCAGATGGCTGCCAACCAGGCCCACTCTTCTGTAAAGAATTGAGGAGGCTGACTCCCACTACGCCTCCCATGTTGGAGTTGGTAT
Organism: Eleutherodactylus coqui; assembly: GCF_035609145.1. Lineage (NCBI taxonomy): Eukaryota > Metazoa > Chordata > Amphibia > Anura > Eleutherodactylidae > Eleutherodactylus > Eleutherodactylus coqui. Next base: position 165,892,759 of record NC_089838.1, read on the forward strand.
TCCACTATAGCTCTACGCTGCTCATAGAGTCTGGCCAACATGTGGAGCGTAGAGTTCCACCGTGTGGCCACGTCGCACAGCAGTCGGTGCACTGGCAGATTAAACCGATGTTGCAGGGTCCGCAGGGTGGCAGCGTCCGTCTTGGACTTGCGGAAATGTGCGCTGACCCGCGCACCTTTCCGTGCAGGTATGACAAGTGTGTGTAGCTTTTCAGAAAGCGCTGAACCACCAAATTAAAGACATGGGCCAGGCATGGCACGTGCGTGAGGCTGCCGAGCTGCAGATTCGCCACCAGGTTACGGCCATTGTCACACACGACCATGCCCAGTTGGAGGCTCAGCGGCGCAAGCCAGCGGTCGGTCTGCTCTGTCAGACCCTGCAGCAGTTCATGGGCCGTGTGCCTCTTCTCTCCTAAGCTGAGTAGTTTCAGCACGCCTGCTGACGCTTGGCCACCACTGTGCTGCCACGCCGCGCGACACCGACTGCTGGCGACGTGCTGCTGCTGCTGACACATCTTGATTGCGAGATAGAGGTTGCGTTGGAGGAGGAGGAGGAGGAGGGTGGTTTAGTGGAGGAAGCATACACCGCCGCAGATACCAGCACCGAGCTGGGGCCCGCAATTCTGGGGGTGGGTAGGACGTGAGCGGTCCCAGGCTCTGACTCTGTCCCAGCCTCCACTAAATTCACCCAATGTGCCGTCAGGGAGATATAGTGGCCCTGCCCGCCTGTGCATGTCCACGTGTCCGTTGTTAAGTGGACCTTGGCAGTAACCGCGTTGGTGAGGGCGCGTACAATGTTGCGGGAGACGTGGTCGTGCAGGGCTGGGACGGCACATCGGGAAATGTAGTGGCGACTGGGAACCGAGTAGCGCGGGGCCTCCGCCGCCATCATGCTTTTGAAAGCCTCCGTTTCCACAAGCCTATACGGCAGCATCTCCAGGCTGATCAATTTGGCTATGTGCACGTTTAACGCTTGAGCGTGCGGGTGCGTGGCGGCGTACTTGCGCTTGCGCTCAAACAGTTGCGCTAGCGACGTCTGGACGCTGAGCTGAGAGACATTGCTGGATGGGGCCGAGGACAGCGGAGGTGAGGGTGTGGGTGCAGGCCGGTAGGCACTCGTGCCTGTGTCTTCAGAGGGGGGTTGGATCTCAGTGGCAGGTTGGGGCACAGGGGGAGAGGCAGTGGTGCAAACCGGAGGCGCTGAACGGCCTTCGTCCCACCTTGTGGGGTGCTTGGCCATCATATGCCTGCGCATGCTGGTGGTGGTGGTGGCTCCCCAGCTGATCTTGGCGCGACAAAGGTTGCACACCACTGTTCGTCGGTCGTCAGGCGTCTCTGTGAAAAACTGCCACACCTTAGAGCACCTTGGCCTCTGCAGGGTGGCATGGCGCGAGGGGGCGCTTTGGGAAACAGTTGGTGGATTATTCGGTCTGGCCCTGCCTCTACCCCTGGCCACCGCACTGGCTCGGCCTGTGCCCACACCCTGACTTGGGCCTCTGCGTCCTTGCCCGTGTCCACGTCCTCTAGGCCTACCCCTACCCCGCAGCATTCTGTATTACCAGTAGTGCAGAAACAGAACGCTGTAATTAAATGTGCCGCTTATTGGAGGCTGACTTCGCTTACTGAAAGCACAGCAGAGCCAGGAAAAAATTTTGCGCAAGCCTGCTGTAACACTTAGCTGGCTACGTATGAATTAGGACAACTACCCCCAGCAGAGACCCAGTACACTGAGGACGGTCACAGGCAGCCCAAATAGATTTTTTTTCCCAAATGTTTTTGGAAAGGCCCACTGCCTATATTCACTAAATATGTCTTCTGTCCCTGCCTCACCACTACTGGCCCTGGACTATGTAAAATTACTGAAGACTGTTTCACTTTGGACAGGAATACAGCGGTGATGTAACAGGCAACACAGAGCCAGGAAAGAATTTTGCGCAAGCCTGCTGTAACACTTAGCTGGCTGCGTATGAATTAGGACAACTACCCCCAGCACAGACCCAGTACACTGAGGACAGTCACAGGCAGCCCAAATAGATTTTTTTTCCAAAATGTTTTTGGAAAGACCCACTGCCTATATACACTAAATATGTCTTCTGTCCCTGCCTCACCACTACTGGCCCTGCACTATGTAAAATTACTGCAGACTGTTTCACTGTGGACAGGAATACAGCGGTCATGTAACAGGCAACACAGAGCCAGGAAAGAATTTTGCGCAAGCCTGCTGTAACACTTAGCTGGCTGCGTATGAATTAGGACAACTACCCCCAGCAGAGACCCAGTACACTGAGGACGGTCACAGGCAGCCCAAATAGATTTTTTTTCCCAAATGTTTTTGGAAAGGCCCACTGCCTATATACACTAAATATGTCTTCTGTCCCTTCCTCACCACTACTGGCCCTGCACTATGTAAAATTACTGCAGACTGTTTCACTGTGGACACCAATACAGCGGTGATGTAATAGGCAACACAGAGCCAGGAAAGAATTTTGCGCAAGCCTGCTGTAACACTTAGCTGGCTGCGTATGAATTAGGACAACTACCCCCAGCAGAGACCCAGTACACTGAGGACGGTCACAGGCAGCCCAAATAGATTTTTTTTCCCAAATGTTTTTGGAAAGGCCCACTGCCTATATACACTAAATATGTCTTCTGTCCCTGCCTCACCACAACTGGCCCTGCACTATGTAAAATTACTGCAGACTGTTTCACTGTGGACAGGAATACAGCGGTGATGTAACAGGCAACACAGAGCTAGGAAAGAATTTTGCGCAAGCCTGCTGTAACACTTAGCTGGCTGCGTATGAATTAGGACAACTACCCCCAGCAGAGACCCAGTACACTGAGGACGGTCACAGGCAGCCCAAATAGATTTTTTTTCCCAAATGTTTTTGGAAAGGCCCACTGCCTATATACACTAAATATGTCTTCTGTCCCTGCCTCACCACTACTGGCCCTGGACTATGTAAAATTACTGCAGGACGCAATGCTCTGCACGGCCGATATACAAAAAAAAAAAAAAAGTGCAACACTGCAAAAAGCAGCCTCCACACTACTGCACACAGTTAGATATGGCCCTAAGAAGGACCGTTGGGGTTCTTGAAGCCTAAAATAACTCCTAACACTGTCCCTATAGCAACTCCAGCAAGACAGCACTTTCCCTGAACTATGTCAGAATGCATCTGTGGCGAGCCGCGGGAGGGGCCGATTTATATACTCGGGTGACACCTGATCTCGCCAGCCACTCACTGCAGGGGGGTGGTATAGGGCTTGAATGTCGCAGGGGGAAGTTGTAATGCCTTCCCTGTCTTTCTATTAGCCAGAAAAGCGCGCTAACGTCTCAGAGATGAAAGTGAAAGTAAGTCGAACATCGTGTGGTACTCGTTTCGAATAACGAGCATCTCGAACACGCTAATACTCGAACGAGCATCAAGCTCGGATGAGTACGTTCGCTCATCTCTAATAATAATGCTTTATGGTAATGACTGGCTTGAATAGCATCTTTAATAACCTCTTCCTATAAATGGAGGTTACTGTTCATCCATTTTAGCACTTTTTTTCCTGCAAATGGATATACATTTACATCTAGTGGATGTCAGAGGAACTGTGCCCATGTCACCCACAGTGTGTGTCAGCTGTACTATATAGCAGCTGAGGCTAGTTTTAGAGATGATCTGATCCCAGTTGTTTAACCATTGCTACGGTCAATAACAATTGCAGCATCTAGATAGTTAGACAGATAAGTACCTCCCTCTGTCACCCCATCAACACTCTACAATGTGAATGCGATTGTTGGGCAATAATGGCAGTTGGTGGCCTAGCAAATGCCATTATGTCTGCCCTGTGCATTTGCCTATTGGGCCTCACCTAAGGACAATCAAAAAATTATCTGAACAGAAGTATAACATCGATACATTAACAGCACCAATGTCGATGACACAGGTATAAATATTATTAGAAGAACTACCTACTGGGCATGTGGCCCTGGATGGTGCCACACAGTAATCAACAATTCACTAGGAGCATAGGGTACCAGCAATTCACCAGGAAGGTCGTATCACATGCATACCGAAATGTGTTGAGACTTAATAAGGATGATTAGTCTTCAACTGGTAATCTATCTGGCAGCGTTACTGATACGACTTACCTCCATGGATCATGAAGGGGTGAATGGTAGTGACTGTTTCTTCCCCCTTCTAATAGGAGTATAATTACTTATATGTAAATATATCTTTGATGAATTAATATTTCTATCAAGTTCCTGAGCACCCTTTGTATTTTTGTTTATAAATTACCTGGAAGTTTGTTGATGACAGGCAATAATACTTTTGTATGCTACGCATATCAGATCATTATAGAAGCTATCAAATGATTACATTTTAAAATACCCTACTCAGACTAAAAAAATAAAATAAAGTTAAATAAAGTGTATTAAAAAAAACTGCCCAGTAAAAAAAACTCTAAAAAATGCACATATATGGCATCAATTCAATTGTAACAAGCCATATAATAAAGCTTATGTGTTATTTAAACTGCATAGTTGAGGGAATGCAAGAAAATAAAGGCTGAATTGCCTTTCTTCCTTCTTTCTCCAGAAAAAATAAAATTTAATGAACAATTTATAGGTATGCCATCTAGGTTCTGTTAAAATGTGATGTATCCTGTGAAAAACAAGCTCACAAATTACTACCTAAATGGAAAAGTTAAAATGTTACGGCACTTAGAATGTTGCAATGTAAAACTTTTTAGTATTTTTTGTGAAATGTGCTATTATTGTGCACAAGTAGGTAGGCATAAAAAAATTAAGAATATTTATTTTGCTATAACCATAGCAATGTCTAGAATAAGGCCTCGGTCAGACGGGCGATTTTTGGTGCGATCTGCGCATGCGATCGCCGTTTTTATAGAACCATTGCTTTGCAATGGTATCAGACACATGAGCGCTTTTTATGCGCTCGTCCGATAAATTATAGAACAGAAATCGCAGATCGCACCTATCTGCGATCTGCGATTCCTGTTCTTCTCTATATGCGCTCAATGGGGCCGGCGGCAGCAGCGCCGACCCCATTGAGAACATATACTAGACAAATCATTCTCCTCTGCCACAGCTGTAACAGCTGTGGCAGAGAAGAATGATGTTTGCCCATTGAATTCAATGAAACCGGCAATACAGCCGGCTCCATTGTAAGCAATGGGCTGCGGGCGATCTCAGGATGAATTTTCGGGAAGGGCTTAAAAATATAAGCCCTTCCCTGAAAATCATCCAAAACTGTGTAAAAAGTAAAAAAAAATATATACTCACCTTGTCCCGGCAGACGGAGTTCAGCCGCGGCCGGCCAGCCGGCAGTTCTCCTGAACTGCTGTGAGTAGTATTCAGCAGCCGGGGATTTAAAATCCCCGCCTGCTGAATGAGCTGCCTCTGATTGGTCACAGCCCTCATCAATCAGAGGCAGCACTCACTCACCCTGGGTGAGTGAGTGCTGCCTCTGATTGGCTCAGTGCAGGGACCAATCAGGGGCAGCTCTCAGCTGTCCTTTGTTCTCCATATTATTTGCACTGGCCATTCAACCACTAGCCTTTATGCTTCGAGGGAGCTCTTTATATAAAGGCATTTCTAAAGAGATCTATCAGATTCTATCACATCTCTTCTTTATGCCATTGACTGTATAAATAGATTTGGAAGTTTTTTGAGACATCAGTTCTGTGTTGTTTTTTTCAGGTCAATAAACTCCCTAATGTCCTACTTCATATGAGGAAGCTTTCGCCCAAAGCTGTGGATTTCTACTTTCCAGAAGCCAAGGTAAGATGCGGATTTGTTCATGTACTATATTGTGAGTCAGCTGGTTCATTTGCAATGCTGGTTGGGAGGTGAAACCCTTTCTAATTCAGAGTCACAATTGGGACATTTCCTAAAAACCTCAGTCTGTAGCCTGTGCTGGAATCCCCCTCCACCCTGTCCAGTAAAACACCTTCTATACACAAGCTGGCTTCACAAATCTGGAGGCAATCTAAGTCAACTAGTAAATTCCCCAATATTGTGGCTGATACACCCCTGTGGCGTAACCCCAGATTTCTGGAATGGTTTTCCTTACAGGATGCTCATGTGTCAGAACAATATGGTATACGGACTTAGGGTGACTTATACACTCTTAATATTTTAGCCTCTTTTGAGCAACTACAAGTTAAATATGAATTACCCTTTACCCACTTCGGCAGATTCCTACAAGTCAGACAGGCATTGCAAACACAATTCTCATCCTCTGGTCCTTGCATATCACATTATCCCTTAATTGGCATTCTACGATCTCAAGGCCCCCAAGGCCTCATATTCGCATTATATTCTCATCTGATATCATTAAAATCTCTCAGACAACACCTCCTGCTTTATTAAAATTGAGGACATTAATACCAACACTAACAGATGACTCTTTTCAAGAATTATTAGCATCTCCTTTATTTGTTTTTCCAGCAGCGAACAATAAAATGATACAGCTGTACATTATACATCATTGTTATCTTACTCCAGCAAGGTTACAGGGGATAGCTAGAATATCATCAACTAATTATTTCAGATGCACCTGCTCTTACTTGTATTTCTGGCACATGAACTGGGACTGTCCAGTTATTCAGAACTTCTGAGGAGAGGTCACAGATCTCCTCTCTTAAATATTAGAAGTTCCAATTCCTACACACCCTGACACTTGTCTATTTGGGATACTAAATGACAGGAATTGCCAACATTATATCAGAATATTCCTGAGGGAAACATTATTTTTAGCCAGGAAAGTGATTGCTTTGCAATGGATGGATCGTAAAAACCCCTCCCTATCTATGCGAAGGAAATGAGTGAACTCAATCATACAATATAGTTTATAAGGGATGTTAATGTCCTGATAAGTTTGACAAGGTGTGGGGTATGTGGTGTAATTCCTCCATCATGATTTATCCACCATGCTTGCTCTCCTTATCTGTATCAACGCTTCAGATGGCCCTCATTGATGGGTGAGTCCTGCGATCTCCTGAAATTATTGTACTGTCTATAATTATTATATCCTGGTCTTTAGTCACTTCCTTGGTCTTTAAACACTTCCTTGTTGTTTTTTTTTTGTACACCAATTTGTCATGTACTGTATGGTATAGTGCTTTTATATTGCTGTATGTTGTTCAACTATTGATAAAACAAGTTTTTAAAAAAAAAAGAAAAAAGCTACAGCATTCTGACACAGAAACAAAAAAACCTCGGGATTCTTAATACCTAAATAGATTCAGTACTGAAGGGGTTAATATAATGGCTATAGTGCTCTGTTCACAATGCATACTTTCTTTTCCCAGAGGAGTAGTAAAAAAATTCTGCTACCTTTTATCTAATTAAGGACTCCTGCATACTAGCGTTTTTCTTGCACGTTTTTTTACACAATTGTCAATGGGACTTATTAATGTTAAAATCGCATCGCACAAAAATTGCAAAGCACCAACTTGCGATGCGTTTTTAACATTAGAAAGTCCCATTGACAATCGCAATATTGCAGCGTTAAAAAAAATGCAAGTAGGTGTGAGCCCTAAGTGAAATAATATGACCTATATGCCTCAGTCAGTACTCTTCTGTAAAAAATCTTGCATTTAGAATTTGTTTCCTGTTGATTATATAAAGTTAACATATTCCACAGTGATGAACAGTGATTGACATTACTTACATCAGTCCCATGATCTGTCCAATCTTAACCCCTTAACGCTACAGGACGTACAGCTATGTTCTGCAGATTCAGGGCATATATGGAGAGAGATTACAGGACGATCCCACTCCATACAATGCTGGCGCTGGCTGTTTCGTACAGCGGACACCCAGCAACAACAGCTCTGACAATCACAAACAGCTGCTTCTGATTGGCTGAGCAGCTCAGCCAATTACAAGCAGCCCTCGCTGAATGAATGACAGGCGAGAGCTTCCTGTGATTGGCTGTCCCCACGTGATTGATGTCATTCACTGAATGGCTGTGATTGGCTCATCGGGCGCCGGCTGTGAATGATGCCGGCGCTCGATTAGCCAATCACAGCGATTTCTTTGCTGGAGGCGAGGTATTCAAAGCCCCGTCGCCAGCAGAAGGCAGCTGTAAGACGGAGGAGGATGCCACTGCCGGGACACCGCTGACATCACTGCCGGGACACCGCTGATGCCGCTGCCTGGACGCCGCCGCCGGGACGCCACCGACGATGCTGACACCACTGACACCGCCGATCAATTGAGTTTTTTTAAGTGGGGCACTAAAGATAGGTCCTATTTTCGGGGGAGGCCTTATATTTCAAGCCTCCCCCGGAAACTCAATAAGTCTTACTATCGGGGTAGGACCTATTTTTGGGGAAACACAGTAGTATAACTGTGTCTGTAAAAGTCTATCAAAGTAATGCATTATTTACCCCACATGGTGAACATCGTCAGCAAAAAAAAAAAGAATGGCAGAATTTTGCTTTTTTGGTCAGCCCATCTCCTAGAAAAAATGTAATTAAAAGCAATCAAAAAGTCGTATGTACTCCAGAATGGTTGCAACAGAAACCGGAGGAGGTCACACAAAACATGAGCCCCCCCAAAGCTATGTTCACTCCACTTAGAACTTTTTAAAGTTTTTCAGTACGTTATATGGTACATTAAATAGTGCCATTGAAAGATACAGATCGTTCGGCAAAAAACAAGCGCTCAGACAGCTAAATCGATGGATAAATAAAAGAGCTTTGATTTCTGAAAAGGGGGGAGGAAAAAACGAAAATGGAATTATAAAAAGGGCTGTGTTCTTAAGGGGTTAATATCCACTCTGAATCAAAGTACATTTACCATTGAACAGGAGCTACTGCAAAATCTAGCAGTTATAAAGCCAATCAATGGACTATCACAAAAAGCAAATCTCTACTATACAATTTCTGTATGCAGAACTACATGCCAATCCACAGAAAAAAACTTACATTTAGGCTAAGTGCACACAACCATAATTGCGAGTTGTGCCTGAGGCCAATAGATATATACGGGTGATGCACATTCAGGGTCATTGCATATTCCATTTCTCATCCATGAATCAGACAGGAATAGGACATGCCATGAGTTTTTTCATGCAATCATAGGCCCATGTGAAAAATAAAAACTTATCATAGTCTGCAATGGGGTCCTTTGCTGTCTGTGGAATTACATGGACAACACATGGCCTGAAAGTATGGCTGTATGAATTAAGGTTTAACTGCAGATTTTTACCTTGGATTATTTTCAAAATCTATGATGGATCTGGCTACTGCAAATGCCGACCACACAAACAGAGGGATGTTGAACACCAGTGCTATCATATTAAATGGTAGGACAAACCTTATCTCCAGTTATCAAAATGCATTTAAAGCATGCCTCAACCTCATGTAGCCTTATGAAGAAATATTTTCCAATGCAATGTTTATTGTGTTTACATTATACCTTGTATACATTGTCATTCATCAAAATAATTTACCCTTTATAAAGTATTCAGCAGATACTTTTAATGCATATCAGACACAAGCTCATATTACTTTAATGTACAAATATATAAAATATGTATAAGGATGTGATGCAATATTTCTTTTAATTATGTTCATGTGTTTCTCCTCTATTTAAAATATTTATTACGGTGTATGGATATATTTAAATTTAGTTAAGCTCGTGAAAAAATAGAACACAGTAATAATAACATTCAAAACGTCAGCTTTAATTTTCCTTAAATTTATTTGTGCCAAATTAAATTGCATTGTTAGAAATTAATTAGTAGTGTATCACATATCATGCTTTATGCCTAAATGTCACATTGATTGTCTATGTGGAAATAAAGCTGGATTGCAGTCATGCATTGTATATTAATTGTAAGGTAGCAATGATCGCTATTAGAAGATCCACAGTACATTTATATACTAGTAACATAGCACTGCTTATCCACACAAATTTGAATTCGGGGGTCAAACTAAATCACAGATTGCTACAGATTAGCAGTTTTGTTATTGTTCTCCCAGTATGGTTTGCAATGTGGGCACTTTACCTGCTTCCTGGTTCCTTAAGCAGAGGCTACTCTCTACCAGACACTGGCATGATTGTTTACCAGTCATGGAGTTGGACAAGTCACTTGGTATAGACAATATGGCTTTACCTTTCATGGATTCTGAATACACTTGGCTGCAAATGTACAACATGCAGCTTGCATGATAGTTTGTGCAACAGAACAGTACAGCCTCAAGCCACCAGGTGAAAAATACAGTTCTAGTCAAAGTCCGCACAATTTGGGTTCCACCTTGTAAGGTCTGCATAGACATTATAGTTGAGTGGGTTGCAGCACATTATAACTTAACCACCATGTGGGGGAGTTCTTTATATCAATGGGTGCACAGACTTCAAGGTAATGGGTCTGGACTTAGTGACCCGAAAGAGATATAATTACCAGATTCCTGGACGGCGAAGTCAGCACTCCAGGACCCTTTTATGAATATGAAAAATCTCTTTATTCCGGGGGCGGAGCCTGAACGAGGAGCAAGATGGACGCTTGAGACCCGAGCTCCCTCAGCACGGCGCCCACAGAAGATCCACAGTGCTGCTTATAGCTGACACAATGAGAAGGAACGCTAAGGAAAAGGGAGGTGAACAGTTCTGCACACCCAGAGCACTTAAAAAACAGATGGGGATGCAGCGCTACCTGAAGGAGCGCGACGCTTGCTCTCCCCACCCGTCCTCCAAGATGGCGCCGGCCCACGAGGCTGCATCTGTCTACAGTAAGGAGGGGGAGGGAGAGCTCTCATCTGATGAGGAAGACTCGGAGGGTGTATCAAAGGGGTTTATGAAGGAGCTGATTCTAAACGCTCTGCACCCCATAATGAGTGACCTCTCTGAAATAAAGGAGGACATTAAGCAGATAGGGAGAAGAGTGAAAGATTTAGAGACTGCCTCTGCCTCTGTCACCTCCCATGCCTTAGCCATAGCCAGAATTCTAAAGGACCAGCATGACAATTTAAACAAGGCCCTTATCCTCCAGGAGGACCTTGAAAACTGCAACCGGAGATGTAACATTCGCCTTAAAGGCATCCCCGAGACCTGGGCGACTGAAGCCCTCAGCAAAGTAGCCAATGAAATATTCGCACAGCTTCTTGGGTCTGATAGAGTGTCCACAATTTCAATCGAGCGTATTCAACGAGCTCTCAGACCACTCCTCCCCCAACAGAGCCCCCTAGAGACGTCGTCTGCAAGATTCTATCCTTTCAGGACACATCCGCAGTCCTAAAAGCTGCAAGACTCTGCAAAGACCTAAAATACGGGGATGCCCCAATACAGATTTTCCAGGACTTGTCGCCTGCTACCATAGCAAAGCGACGCATCCTCCGTCCCTTGCTGGAAGCTCTCAGAGCAAGAGACATCCGTTATGCATGGCTCTTCCCCTTTAGCATAAACATAACCTATAACGGCCGCAGACTTTTGGTTCGCTCTCCAGAAGACCTTCACAGCTGTTGGGAACATCTGGAGATGGATCCCATAGATCTGCCAAGCTGGCTGCCCCTTCCAGAATTCCCCAAACTACCTAAGTTAACCCTCCCGGAGGCCTGGCAATTGGCGGGCAACCCCAAGTCACCTAAAGCGAAGAAGAAGCAGGCTAAAGATCTAACAGCTAGCTCGGACGGCTGAGAGGAAGTGCTGCCGTGTATCCCTCCTTTCCTACTATCGTCCTCTTAAACAAGTCCTCTCAACCTCTTCGGACACTTTCTATGTAGCAGTACGAGTCTGCAGACATACCTAGGGGCTCGGTTAATTCCGCCCCCCCCCTCTTTTCCCTCTGTTGGATTTATGGCGGTCTCATTGCTAATACAGCTGTTTAGTTTCTTGTTTTAAATGTGTCTGTTGGCTTCACTACCTGGAAAAGACAATATACGGTTGTAACACTCAACCTCTAGTCTATAGCCCTGTGGGCGCCTGAATGATCAGGCTGATTTCGTAGTTGTTTATTCTTCATTTCCTGAAGTCCAAACAACTTGCCCCCATCTCAAGTGGGTCTGAGTTCCGGACCCGCTGACACAAATTTTCACCTTTTCTCAGTGCTGGGTTGTGCAGTTGTTTTTCTGCACCTAACCTCTTCCCCTTGTCTCAACTCCCTCACCCCCTCTCTCCCTCTACTCATCTACCCCTTCGCTTCCTACCTCATCCCACGCCCCAACCGGGGAGGTGGCGGCCTGGTTTCTGTTTGCAGGACCAATCTCAACTCATAACCTATACCTCTATCTTCCATTCCCAGAGAGAGAATCGCCTCTCCACTCCGCGTCGTCAACATGGATGATCTTCTTTGTGTTACCACTTTCAACGTGAACGGCCTGAACTCTCCCGCTAAAAGACATCACATTGCTCTACTCCTAAAGAGGTATGGTTCCGGGGTGGTCTTTCTGCAGGAGACCCACTTCAGGGGAGATAGATGCCTGGCAGGCAGTTCCCACTAGCTTTCCACAACCCCCACCCCTCGTCCGCCTCTATAGGGAGTTTCAATCCTAGTACACAAATCTCTCACCTTTGCCTGCGAGGCACGCTATTCTGATGAGGAAGGTAGGGTTCTCTTTATAAGGGGCTCACTCAATACTAAAATAACCCTCGCAAATCTCTATGCCCCAAACACTGACCAAGTCGCATGGCTGACAAAACAATTAGAAGCTCTTGGGCACTTCGCCACTGGACAAATCATCCTGGGCGGAGATTTTAATCTCTCCCTTTCCCCTCTGTTAGATTCCTCAACCGGAAAATCTCAGACATCACAAAGAAAATTGAGCAAACTCATCCGTACTCTTGCACAAGTCGACATACTCCGACCTCAAGGGATTACACATTTTTCTCACAGGTCCACTCCTCTTTCCAGCATCTAGACTATGTCTTTGTCTCTTCCTCTCTTCTGCAGCATATAAAAAAAGCTTCAATAGACACTATGGCCATCTCAGATCATGCCCCGGTACACCTAAACCTCCACCTACCAAACCCCTCCCTCCGCGAGTGGCGATGGAGACTAAACCCTTCCCTCCTCGATTCAGCAGAGGATAGAGCACAGTTAAATAAATCAGTAGTAGAATATTTCCAACTAAACAACGCAGATGACTTGTCAGTCCCTCTGGTTTGGGAGGCCCATAAGGCTTTCACGAGAGGACTCTTGATTGCTGCGGGCTCTAGGGCCAAAAAGAAACAGCAGAAGGAAATAGACGACAAGCTCATCCAAATTGCCAAACTTGAACGTACCACGAAACTTTCCCTGTGCATAGCCTCCGCAGAAAAACTATCCATCCTTAGAACGGAACTTAAACTCCTCCTAGAATCTAAATTTAATAAAAAACATCTCTATCTCAAACACATCACTTACGCTCAAGGAAACAAGGGAAGCAAATACACGTCTGCCCTGATCAAAAAAGCCCAATCCAGAAACTTTATAAAATCCATCAAATTCCATGAGGGCCACCGAGTTACCTCTACACCCGAAATAGCTAAAGAATTCCAAACCTATTATTCACGTCTATATAACCTTAGAGATCCCTTAAACACTGAAGACACTACTAATGCAAAAAAAACAGATAGACTCATTTCTCAAAGAGTTAAACCTCCCCAGAGTAGGTGATAACGAAGCCGCAACTTTTTTAGCACCGATCACACCACAAGAAGTAGAGGACCTCTTAAATTCCTCCCCCCCAGGCAAGAGCCCCGGCCCAGATGGCCTCCCCCTCATCTATTATAGATCTCTCGCTACCTCTCTCATCCCTCGGTTAACTGACCTATACAACTCCCTATTAAACGGGCCCCCCCTGCCTAAACAAACACAAGAAGCTCATATCACACATAGTGTATCAAGAAAACAAAGACCCTGGGTCCTGTGGGAGCTATCGCCCCATTTCTTTGATAAACTTTGATATGAAGCTATGGGCCAAGGTATTAACTAAACGTCTCGAAAAACACATGGTAAAGCTGATCAACCCTGAACAAACTGGCTTTGTCAAGGGGAGGGAGGGGAGAGACAACTCCCTGAGACTTCTGTATGCGACAAGATACTCCCAAACCCGCAACATACCTCTCGCTTTAGTAGGCACAGATGCCGAAAAAGTGTTTGACCGTGTTAACTGGCTCTACATGGAACTTGTCCTATTGCAGTTTAATATCCCTCCAAAATTTGTTGCAGCAATTTTCTCTCTATATAACATGCCCCACGCAAGGCTTAAAATTAACAACTCCCTCTCCCTGCCATTCAACATAAAGAACGGCACTAGGCAGGAGTGCCCCCTTTCCCCCTCTCTTTTCATACTTGCCCTTGAGCCCTTTCTTCAAAAAATCTGATTAGATCCCTACATACAGGGCCTGTGAATGGGAAACGAAACCCTCTCTGCTGCGGCCTACGCCGATGACATTATTTTTCTTATCACAAACCCGAAGAAGGCCTCCCCCGACTCGTCGCCCTCTCCAACTTCAAAATTAACCTTACCAAATCTATCACCCTAAACGTTTCCATCCCCTTTAACCGCTTCAACGCCATTAAAAATAAATCACCATTTGCGTGGTCTGATTCGGCCATAGACTTCTTAGGCATAAAGCTTACAAAAAAAGCGGAAGATCTGTTCTCAGCTAATTTCCTTCCCCTGATTCCAAAGATCAAGAACTTACTACGCTCCTATGATCTACCCTTTATATCATGGCTTGGTCGTAAAAACATTCTAAAATCCTACGTTATCCCCATTATCCTATATAAACTTAGACTGCTCCCGATTTTCGTCCCATCCAGCTTTTTTAAAACATTGCACACAATCTTCTCAAGATATCTCTGGATGGGAAGGAGACCGAGACTTGCCCACTGCTTGCTGGTCAAGAGGCAAACGGAGGGAGGAGTGGACCTGCCTTGCCCCCGAGAATTTTATCTCGCCGCCCAATTGAATCATTGGATGGAATTGACATATCCAAATAAGGATCCCTTGATCCAACACCTGGCCAGAGGAGCTTATGGTCCATCCTTCATTGAGGACCTGTGGTTCCCTGGGAGGAGCAACTGCAAAGGGCGTGGAAACAATCCCCTCCTGAGAGGACTGATGGAGACCTGGGCCGCCCTTAAAGAGACCCTAGCACCAGCTTCGTCTCCCTGCGCCCCCTTGTCTGCGCTATATAAATTCATGAACCTCCCACTAGACTCTTGCTCCGCGAGGGTATGGAGAACCTTTGCTGGAATCCGTTTCCAGGATGCACTCTCACTAGCCCATATAGCACCCCTCTCCTCTCTAGAAGATCTTCTCCCAAACCTCTCTCTCCCCTTTTTGATCTCCACTCACGTGCTAAGGGTCCTAAACGACTTCCTAAAAAATCACAAAACCATCAGACCGCTCACCCCCTTCGAAACTACGATAGGAGGTCCTGCATCCTCCTCAAGGAAAATATCCCTTATACGTAAACAGTTTATATCCCTCCCTGCGACTTCGAAACCTACCTTCCTCATCTCGTGGGAGAAGGAGCTCCACATCTCTTTATCCCCAAGTGAGTCCAAACTCATTTTAAAGACAGCATTTGGGCTCTCCCCTTGTGTCACTGCTCAGAAGGCTCACTATAAGCTCCTGGCGAGGTGGTACAGGACCCCTCAGTGGCTGTTCGATCACAAATTGGCAGCACAGGACAGATGTTGGAGGTGTGAGGAATCCTCTGGCTCCTTTCTACACATCTGGTGGGACTGCCCTAGGATAGCTCCTTTCTGGAAGGACGTCGGGGAGGTATTGAAAAAATTGTTGCCTAACTTAGTCCTCTCCTGTGGAGGCCTTCCCCCGCCTTCCATCCCATAAAACACAAACTGATTGCCCTCCTGCTGGACGCAGCCGAGGATCTTATACCACTGATGTGGAAACAGAGGGACCCCCCCCCCCCCACGGTGGCCCTATGGAAGGCCCGGGTAGATCTTCTCGCAAACTTAGAGGAGCTCTCAGGTTGGTCAGGTGAAACCCACAACAAATTTCTAAAAACTTGGGAGCCTTGGCAGAGTATCTGAAGAGACATCAATTAGAGTGTTTCAGTCGGAGGTTAGACGCGGAGCGGACGGCGATCCAGCCATATTGCAGTTTCCCTAAGCCCGTGCGTCCCTCCC
Organism: Eleutherodactylus coqui; assembly: GCF_035609145.1. Classification (NCBI taxonomy): domain Eukaryota; kingdom Metazoa; phylum Chordata; class Amphibia; order Anura; family Eleutherodactylidae; genus Eleutherodactylus; species Eleutherodactylus coqui. Next base: position 165,908,870 of record NC_089838.1, read on the forward strand.
CCAGAAGGGAGAAGCCCCTGTCTGAGGCTCCCGCTCCACCTGCAGGCGCTTGCAGGCCCATTTCTCAGACTGACACCTATTGGAGGGCGATATGGCTCACTCCAGCCCTCCCTCCACCCCCTCACAGCACTTTCCCATCCTCCCCTTGTCCCCTCCCCCCCCCCTTACCTTCCCCTCTCCCCAATTTTTTGTCTACCTTGTTTGATAATATGTTTCAGTAGGGGCACGCTGTGTCCCTTAGCTTTTATTTTCTATGGATACAGCCCCCCCTGATGTTTATGCGGTTTATGCTGTTTATGTTAACTATGCATACCTTTATCTGGGACCTCACCACCCAATATAATCATTTTCTATTTCGCCTGGAATGCGGATTAGTTGTCGATACAACATCTCTGCAAACTAACACTGGGTCCTCATTGTAATAGCTTGGATATCCATGCATGTAATGTATAATAAAATTCAATAAACATTGATTTAAAAAAAAAATAAAAAATCTCTTTATTCCTCCATAAGAACCGCTGCAACGTTTCGACCTGTTATAGGTCTTTATCAAGACTCGCCTTCTCTCACAGCTTGCAAACACATATATCAAGCATCATCACGTAACAGACAAAAAGATACAAAACCAGACAGTCATCCACCTATCAGACACTTTACCCTTTCAGTGCTGCAGCTATGCAATGCACTCCATTCTTGCAACATTAAACTTGACGCTGACAACACAATACTGAGCATACGCACCATTCAGGAGGGGCCCCATTGTAGTAAAAAATATGCATCACCTGTCGGGACTGCAGCACGTCTTGTCGCTTGGTCCCTGGCAGTGTTCTGAAGCTCTTCCAGCACTGGGTCTGATTGGTAAACACAGTTAATCTAGTAACATAGGATGTTAGGCTGAAAGAAGACAATGTCCATCCAGTTCAGCCTGTTTCCACCCCCTTGTTGATCCAGAGGAAGGCGAAAAAAACCCCAATGAGGCAAAGCCAATTTAACCCATTTAAGGGAGGGGGGGAGGGAGGGATTTGTTCCCGACTCCATAATGGCAGTCAGAATAATCCCTCGATCAATGTTATTGTTTTCCTTACATGATGCTCATCTCTTGGAACAATATGGTATATGGATTCTGGGTGACCTATACACTCTCACAATCTCATACAATCTGTACTCTCCATGGCAGAATACTTGCTGTCTCCCCTCAGGGCTAAAGTTTTCTCAGCAAAACAAAAAGGTGTTGTCCTAGACACCTTTGTCTTTTGGCATCCTAAGGTGCATTCAGGGTTGCCAATCTGAATTTTTCCTTTCTTCTGTACAACTTATACAAAAATCATGGACAGACAATATTTTTAATTGACACAGTGGAAAACCATAATGAATTATAAGGATGATAAGTAGTCCTAATAACCTGCTCAAGTACTAGTAGCCTCATGAAAAAATACACTGAAAAATGTGTTCTGTTTTTAGGAATTGTCCAGGAATTTCAGGATGGTTGGCAATTCTGGGAGCTGGAATGGGGCCTGCTGCGACCTTTTTACTCAGTGGCATAACTATAGGGGATGCAGGGGATGCCGTTGCACCCAGAAGCCATAGGGGCCCATAAGGCCTCTCTTATCCATATAGGGAGCCCAGTACTATGAATAAAGTTTTATAGTTGGGGGCCCTGTTACACGTTTTGAATTGGGGCCCAGGAGCTTCAAGATTGCACTTGTAGGAAGTCTAAAACTATAATACTTGCAAAAGGCTTCTTGAAACCTTATTTGGGAAACTCTCCATCTACTCACTTTCCTTTGCAGTAGCAGGGGTGTCACTGTCTGACATGTGGCATTCACGTCACACACTGCCCTCTTCCTACCTCTCTCAGACTATTTCTTTAGATTTCCTTGACCTTCTTGCATCTTATTGCTCCACATTTCAATTCAGGGAGAAGAACTTCCCTCTTTTGTGTCCAGGGCATCAGCCCTCATGGCACCTAGCGCTCACAAAGTGCCGTCACAATGGCAACATGAACGCTCCCTTTTCTATCAGCTAGGGAGTAATGCTCAAGCTCCACAGTCACTGTCTCTCCTGTAGATCACTAACAGGCAGCTATTAAACAGGACCACACAAGGAAAGTTGACAGCGGCCAGTAGAACAAGGTTAACAGTGCAGATACAAAGGGCTGCCCATCAGAGAAAATACAGACAGGCACTGTACAAATTTAAGGAATAGCATTATTTAAAGAGGCAGTGTCACCTCTGACATATTACTAGTAATTACTAGGACATTATAGTTCCAGTGTTTCTGGTGGCACATCATACTAACAGTAGCTTGATTACCACATGAGACAAACACAGCTTGGCTCCTCCCACAGCAGTGACATCACCACAGGTCCTTCACTCCACTGGAGCTCTGTGGTAGGTCAATGTGTTCGGTCAGGACTGCTGAGTTGTGTAGGAAATTATAGTACCAGTGTTTCTGGTGGAGCAATGCGCCACACAGCTCTGCTACATGGTACATACACACACAGCTCTACTACACCCCACACATCACACACACAACTTGGCTCCTCCCACAGTAGTGACATCACCACAGGTCCTTTAGCCCACTGGATCTCTGTGGTGGTGGTAGGTTGTTGTCTTCTGTCAGGACTGCTGAGTAGTGTCTTCTGAGATAATAACGGCTTAGTTATATTCTCAGCATATTATTTTTGTCCTCCCCTTCCAAGAGCGCTAACTGTGTTGTTCTTCTGTCGCCCAGACTCTGTGTTTTATATATGTTGTAGGACCTACGATGGTGTCACCAGGAGCAGAGCAATGACATCAACAGGGGCAGAGCATGAGAAGCACTAACACACATACATTAAGACAAGTGGTTGTTAGTAGTTTGATTAATCATTGCTTCAATTAATAAATGCAAAGTATTGAAGCAAAATTACCAATATTAGCATTATCTTGCTTAACAAATATTTGTGTTGAACAAGTTCCTGAAATACACAAGCAATTTAAATTTCTGCTTATCAATATGTGTTGCGTTTGAATTCTTTAGAAGTTGTCTCAGTACCGTGTTTCCCCGAAAATAAGGCACCCCCTGAAATTCACAGAAGTCCCAAAAATAAGGCACCCCCCCGACAGTAAGGCATAGTAAAGGGTGCAGGCAAGTCAAGAGGCCCGTCCCCTGCTGCCATCCCCGTTGTCTCCTACCTCCAGATGTATAGGTAGATCTGCAGACAGTCTGCTGTTATCCTGTCCCTGCTGTGCTGTACGAGTGTGCTGTTGTGAGCTCCCCTTGCTGACTGGAAAAATCCATACTGTACGTTCTGTTCCTGCTCATAAAATATAGGGGTGCAGTCATTTTATGTAATTGTGTGTCTAGAATTTAGGACTTTGTGGTACAAATTCCTTTTTAAATTTAGTTTTGATTAAAAGTTATGTTTTAGAGACATTACAGAACCCTACTGTGACAAATTTACCCTTCATCTAGGTGTTCTTCCTGCAACTGTGAAACCCTTTGATTCATAGTGGGGAGCATATACACATTATGTGTATATGCTCTAATAGGCTTGTTGTAATGAGACGACCCATTTAAATGAACATTCGAGGGAAAACTGATATATTCTTTCGTGTCTACTGCAAGGTCTGAAAAAGGAAGCACATGGCATAAAGATTCTTGCTGCTTTGGTTTTTAATCCCCGTGCTATTCACTGCCCTCTTAGTCCCTACAATAGGCTTAGCACAGTGTATAGGTTTTGTCTGAAGTGTTCTTTTACCATTCATAGAGGACTTTATGAATTATCCTATCTAGTGCCATCAAAGATGTGCACTTTTCCTTCCATAATTCTGTTGTAATAATACATATCATAATGCTAGGTAATAACCAAGAGCAGTTCTAAGACCATGTTCGCATTTACTAGAGGCGAAGCAGAATGCTAAACCACTACTGCATCAAATATAACCTAAGCACAGTTTTTTAACTCCTTAATGCTCTGTCATAAACATGCACATCATAGATTGCCTTGCCTAAAGGATTCTTGTCATACTTGTACTTCAGTAGGCTCACAAAGCTCAGAGCACAGAGAACCTCTGACCATGACCATTTAGATGTCACTATTAGAGATGAGCGAGCACACTTGTCTGAGCTTGATGCTCGTTCGAGTATTAGGGTGCTCGAGATGCTCGTCACTCGAGACGAACACCACGCAGTACTCAAGTCAATTGCATTTCCTTCCCCGCATGTTTAGCGCCATTTTCTAGCCAATAAGCATGCAGGGAAGGCGTTACCACTTTCTGCTGTGACGTGCCAGCTCTCTGCCCGCCAACAGTAGTGAGTGGCTGGCAAGATCAGGTGACCGCCGAGTACTTAAACTGGTCCCGCCCGCGGCTCGCCTCAGACGCATGCTGGCAGTGCATGGGGAAAATGCTATACTGTTTTGTGTGTGCAGTGCATTAGGCAGAGTTTAGGGACAGAGCTACTTATAGATAGAGAGTTTTACAGTCGTTATTAGAGATGAGCGAACGTACTCGGATAAGCACTACTCGTCCGAGTAATGTGCCTTATCCGAGTACCGCTGTACTCGTGCTGAAAGATTCGGGGCGCTCCGCTGCTGACAGGTGAGTCGCAGCGGGGAGCGGGGCAGAGCGGGCGGGAGAGAAGGAGAGAAAGATCTCCCCTCCGTTCCTCCCCGCTCTCCCCTGCAGCTCCCCGCTCCGCAGCGTGTCCCGAATCTTTCAGCACGAGTACAGCGGTACTCGGATAAGGCACATTACTCGGACGAGTAGTGCTTATCCGAGTACGTTCGCTCATCTCTAGTCGTTATCCTCTCTAAAAGAACCCCAACGGTCCTTTTTAAGGCTACTTCTCACCGTGTGCATTATAATTGTGGCTGGCTGGGAACAGTAGTGCATCAATTTTTTATTACGCATCTAAGCCTGTTCCCAGCCTTTCACTTATAGCGTTCTCAGCCTGCAGTGCATTACACTGAGGTCTCACTGTGAAACAGCACTGTAATATTTCCTACGCTACTGCAAAGTATTTCAGCTATACTGTTTTGTGTGTGCAGTGCATTAGGCAGAGTTTAGGGACAGAGCTGCTTATATAGGGAAAATTTTACAGTTGTGATCCTCTCTACAAGAACCCCAACGGTCCTTTTTAGGGCTACTTCTCATCGTGTGCATTATAGTTGTAGCTGGCTGGGAGCAGTAGTGCATCAATTTTTTTATTACGCATCTAGGCCTGTTCCTAGCCTTTCACTTATAGCCTTCTCAGCCTGCACTGCATTACACTGAGGTCTCACCGTGAAACAGCACTTTAATATTACATAGGCTACTGCAAAGTATTTCAGCTATACTGTTTTGTGTGGGCAGTGCATTAGGCAGAGTTTAGGGACAGAGCTGCTTATATAGGGAAAGTTTTACTGTCTTGATCCTCTCTACAAGAACCCCAACGGTCCTTTTTAGGGCTACTTTTCACCGTGTGCATTATAGTTTTGGCTAGCTGGGAGCAGTAGTGCACCAATTTTTTTATTACGCATCTAGGCCTGTTCCCAGCCTTTCACTTATAGCGTTCTCAGCCTGCAGTGCATTACACCGAGGTCTCACCGAGAAACAGCACTCTAATATTTCCTAGGCTACTGCAAAGTATTTCAGTTATAGCGTTCTAAGTCTGCAGTGCATTAGACAGAGGTCTAACCACTAAACAGTACTGTAATATTTCCTGAGCCACTGCAAGCTATTTCAGTTATAGCGTTCTCAGTCTGCATTGCATTACACGGAGGTCTCACCGCTAAACAGTACTGTAATATTTCCTGGGCCACTGCAAACTATTTTAGTTATACCGTTCTTAGTCTGCAGTGCATTAGACAGAGGTCTCACCGCTACACAGTACTGTAATATTTCCTGGGCCACTGCAAAGTTTTTCAGTTATACCGTTCTATGTCTGCAGTGCATTAGACAGAGTTCTCACCGCTAAATAGTACTGTAATATTTCCTGGGCCACTGCAAAGTATTTCAGTTATACCGTTCTATGTCTGCAGTGCATTAGACAGAGTTCTCACCGCTAAATAGTACTGTAATATTTCCTGGGCCACTGCAAAGTATTATAGCTCTGCCACTGTGCAGAGCGTCTCACAATACCCTTTCCTTGGGGGGGTTGAGATAGCCGCAGTTACCAGAACTATCCACTGGCTTTAGAGTCTTCTCCCACTCCATATAGCCTCTCTTATCTACAAGTCTCTGTGAACCGTAAATTACCCCTAGGTATCAGTGCAAGACAGAGGTTAATTTTTCCAAGACACAGCATAGAGCCTCCGCTATCTACAAGTCTCTGTGTGCGGTGAATTAGCCACAGTTGTCAGCGCTGTCCAGAGGGGTAATTTATTAGTAAAATGCATCCAGCAATGTATCGACCACCAAGTCTTCTACACAGTCCACTACTCCCGGCCTAGGGACTGCAACTCTGAATCCTCTGGCTCTTCCTCCTTCCTCCCAGCCTCCTCACTCCATGAAAATGACATATTCTGAGCAGGCAGACTCCCAGGAACTGTCCTCAGGTCTCTGCCCTGAGAGGGAAAAAACGATTCCTCTCTCACCTAAGGAGTTTGTCGTGACCGATGCCCAACCTTTGGAAAGTCCGGAGCCCGGGTGATGAGGCTGGGGACTTCCGGCAACTGTCTCAAGAGCTTTTTGTGGATGAGGATGATGAGGCACAGTTGTCTGTCAGTGAGGGCAGTAAGTCCGAGGGAGGAGCGCACAGAGGATTCGGAGGAAGAGCTGCTGGACGATGAGGTGAATGACCCCACCTGGTTTGATAAGCCTACTGAGGACAGGGCTTCAGAGGGGGAGGCAAGTGCAGCAGCAGGACAGGTTGGAAGAGGCAGTGGAGTGGCCAGGGGTAGAGGCAGGGCCAGAGCGAAGAATCCCCCAACTGTTTCCCAAAGCACCCCCTCGAGGCAAGCTTCCATGCAGAGGGCTAGGTGTTCAAAGGTGTGGATGATTTTTAGTGAAAGCGCGGACGGCCGACGAACTGTGGTGTGCAACCTGGGAGCCACCACAACCAGCCTCACCACCACCAGCATGCGCAGGCATATGATGGCCAAGCACCCCACAAAGTGGGACGAGTTCAGAGGGCCAACTAGCAAGGGAGGCGCGGGGATCAGGCAGCATGTCCAGCACAGGCAGAGGAACACTCTCCAAGGCCTTTGCCAGTTTTATGGCTCCCCAGTCAAGGCTGAGTCGGAGGGAGCACTGTAAAAAGATGGTGAGGGAGTATGTAGCCGATCATACCACCATCCTCCGTGATGCCTCTGCTCCATACAACTATGGGGTGTCAAAGCAGGACACATGGCACAAACTTGCGCTGTACGCCCTGGAGGTGCTGGCCTGCCCTGTCGCTAGTGTCTTGTCAGAGAGGGTGTTTAGTGCAGCTGGGCGGTTCATCACGGATAAGCGGACCCACCCGTCAACTACCAGCGCCGACATGCTTACACTCATGCTTAAAGATGAACAAAGGCTGGATTTCCCCAGACTTCTCTTCTCCACCGGCGGAAAGCAGCGGAACCTAATGATTCTTTTCGCTGCAACGGGAGAAAAATTCATCCTCTATCACCACAAAAAAGGGGGAATTAGCTTCGTCAATCACTCTTGGATATTATTACTCTTCCTCCTCCTACTCCTCCTAAAACAGCATGTCATCACACTGAACTGCCAATTTTTCTGCTGCCCAAAAGGCTCTGTTTAAAAGTTTTTTACAATTTTTAAAAATTTCAAAAGTTTTTATACATTAACTGAAACCAATTTTTTCAGAGGGCTGCCTCTAGGCTGTGTTACAAATTAAGCAACAGCGAGCTGTATCTTTAAAAATTGTTTATGGGTTTCACCTGCCCTCGGAGTTCAGCAATTTTTCACGGGTACACTTGTACTCTTGGTACACCAATTCTTCAGGCCATTGCCAATACTGTTAGCAAACTAATTTTTCCGGGCTTCGCCTATACTATTGGTGAACAAATTTTTACAGGTGTTCGCCTATACTATTGGTACACCAATGTTTCAGGGGTTCCCTATACTCTTGCTACTGAAATGTTACAGGGGTCCGCCTATACTCCTGCTACAGAAATGTTACAGGAATCCGCCTATACAGTTGCTACTGAAATGTTACAGGGGTTCGCCTATACGCCTGATACTGAAATATTACAGGGGTCCGCCTATACTCTTGCTACAGAAATGTTACTGGAGTCCGCCTATACTCTTGCTACACAAATGTTACTGGGGTCCACCTATACTCTTGCTATGCAAATCTTACTGGGGTCCGCCTATACTCTTGCTATATGAATGTTACTGGGGTCCGCCTATACAGTTGCTACTGAAAGGTTTGAGGGGTTCGCCTATACTTTTGCTACAGAAATGTTACTGGGGTCCGCCTATACTCTAGCTACAGAAATGTTACTGGGGTCCGCCTATGCAGTTGCTACTGAAAAGTTTGAGGGGTTCACCTATACTTTTGCTACAGAAATGTTACTGGGGTCCACCTATACTTTTGCTACAGAAATGTTACTGGGTTCTACCTATACTCTTGCTACAGAAATGTTACTGGGCTCTGCTTATACTCTTGCTACATAAATGTTACTGGGGTCCACCTATACAGTTGCTACAGAAAGGTTTGGGGGGTCTGCCTATACTTCTGCTACAGAAATGTTACAGGGGTTCGCCTATACTTTTGCTACAGAAATGTTACTTGGGGTCCGCCTATACTCTTGCTACAGAAATGTTACAGGGGTTCGCCTATACCAGTGATGGGCAACCTTTTGAGCTCGGTGTGTCAAAATTTGCCAAAAAACCAAGCATAACTCGGGTGGTGTGTCACTTCGAGAAAAAAATCCATAAATTTGTGATATCTATAGTTTAAATAACAAATAAGTATAATTGTAATGTATAACTGTATTTAATAAACCCAAAACACCCATAGCACAGGCCCTCACCTCTCCCAGACTCCCCCTCACTTATCTCAGTAATGATGAGTCCCCAGCAGCGACAGCGCGCTCCACAGCGGCCCCCAGCAGCCACAGCGCACCCCACAGCGGCCCCCAACAGCGACAGCACCACCCACAGCGGCCCCCAGCAGCGACAGTGCACCCCACAGCGGCCCCCAGCATTATTTGCCCCCCACAGAGACCCCCAGCATTATCTGCCCACCACAGAGGCCCCCAGCATTATCTGCCCTCCACAGCAGCCCCCCAGCAGTGACTGCCCCCCACACAGCGGCCCCCCAGCTGTGACTTTCCCCCACACAGCGGCCCCCCAGTGGTGACTTTCCCCCACACAGCAGCCCCCCAGCAGTGACTTTCCCCCACACAGCGGCCCCCCAGCGGTGAATGCCCCGTTAAAGCGCCCCCCCCCCCGGTGACTGCCCCCTCACAGCTGCCCCCCCCCCCAGACCCATGTACTTACCTTGTGGATGCTCCACTCCTCCTGTGCCCGGCACCCTCCAGCAGCGATGATTTCCGACGCACACTGTGACGTCAGTGTGTTGCAGGACGCCTTCTCCCCCAGACGCTCCCGCGGAACCAACAGGTAGGAGATGTCGGGGGACGGGGGAAGGAGGATCCTGGCTGCACACTGACATCACAGTGTGCACCGGGATCAGCGCTGGTTAGTAGTGCTGGTTAATGAATACCAGCAGGGGAGTCATGGCCCCTGCTGGTATTTATTAACCCCTTAGTGACCAAGCCTGTTTGTGCCTTAATGACCAGGCCAAATTTTGCAAATCTGACATGTGTCACTTCAACATGGAAAAACACCAGAAAGGTTTTGCATATCCAAGCGATTCTGACACTGTTTTTTCGCCACATGTTGTACTTCATTTAGGCGGAAAAATTAGACCGATAGAATTTGTGTTTATTTATTAAAAGCGCCAAAATTGGGAAAATTTTGAAAAAAATCATCATTTTTTCACATTTTCAACTGCAATATCTTAAATATGTGCAAACATAATATAGAAATTTTTGCTAAGATTTATATTTCCACCCATTTACTTTATTTTGGGCGCACATTGGAAAAACTTTCGTTTTTTTAACCATTTAGGAGACGTACAAATTTAACATTACTTTTTAGCATTTTGAGGAACACTTTGTTTTCCTACACCAAGCCAAGATTGGAAAGGCTCATGAGTGTCAGAATAATAGATACCCCCACAAATGACTCCATTTTAAAAACTACACCCTTTAGTGTATTCACTGAGGGGTGTCATGAGTATTTTGACCCCACAGTTTTTTTCTAGAATTATTTCAATTTAGAGGAGAAAAAGTAAAATTTCATATTTTTGCAAATCTATCATTTTAAAGACATATTTTTTTCCTATAGTTTAAATGAAAATGAGGATTTACACCCCAAAATGGATACCCCTGTTTCTCCCGTGTTCAGAAATATACCCATTGTGGCCCTAATGTTATATCTGAATCCACAACGGGGCCCAAAATGAAAGTAGTCAGTGTCTTTCAAAACAGAAATTTTGCTTGAAGTCCTTTTAGACCCCATAGCACACATGTAGAGTTCTTGAGCGCCCAAAAACATAGAAAACCCCCACAAATGACACCATTTTGAAAACTAGACCCCTTAAGAAATTTATCTAGGGGTGTACTGCATATTTTGACCCCACAGTTTTTGAATGAATTCAAGCCAATCAGAAGGAAAAAAATTGTGATTTTCGTTTTTTTGGCAATTCTGTCATTTTAAAAACAGCTTTTTTTGTACAGCACACATATGAATGAAGACTTGCACCCAAAAATGGATACCCCTGTTTGTCCCGTGTTCAGAGACATACCCATTGTGGCCCTAATCTTATGTCTGGATGCACAACAGGGCCCAAAATGAAAGGAGTAGTCAGTGGCTTTCAGAACATAGATTTTGCTTGAAGTCCTTTTAGGCCACATAGCACACTTGTAGAGTTCTTGAGCACCCAAAACCATATAGAACCCCCACAAATGACCCCATTTTGAAAACTAGACTCCTTAACGAATTTATCCAGGGGTGTAATGTGTATTTTGACCCCACAGTTTTTGAATAAATTCAAGCAAAGCAAAAGGAAAAAATTAGGATTTTTGTTTTTTTGGCAATTCTGTCATATTAAAAACAGCTTTTTTTATACAGCACACATATGAAGGAAGACTTGCACCCCAAACTGGATACCCCTATTTGTGCTGTTTTCAGAAATATACCCATTGTGGCCCTAATCTTATGTCCGCATGCACAACGGGGCTCAAAATGAAAGGAGTAGTCGGTGGCTTTCAGAACATAGATTTTGCTTGTAGTCCTTTTAGGCCCCATTGCCCACTTGTAGAGTTCTTGAGCGCCCAAAACCATAGAGAACCCCCACAAATTGCCCCATTTTGAAAACTAGACCCCTTAATGAATTTATCTAGGGGTGTACTGTGTATTTTAACCCTACAATTTTTGAATAGATCTAAGCCAAGCCGTAAGAAAAAATTACGATTTTCATTTTTTGGGCTATTGCGTCAATTTAAAAACAGTTTTTTTTGTACAGCACACATATAAATGAAGACTTTCACCCCAAAATGGATACCCCTGTTTGTCCCGTGTTCAGAAACATACCAATTGTGGCCCTAATAGACTTACAGGACACATGGCTAGGCCTATAATGAAAGGAATACCCGTTGGATTTCAGGGTACAACTGAATAAATTCCAGGCCCCATTGCCCACTTATAGAGCCATTGAGCGGCCAAAACGATAAAGAACCCCCTCAAATGACCCCATTTTGAAAACTAGACCCCTTAACAAATTCATCTAGGGGTGTACTGCATATTTTGACCCCACAGTATTTGAATGAATCTAAGCAAAGCAGAAGGAAAAAGTTACGATTTTCAATTTTTTTGGCAATTTTTTAAATTTAAAAACAGTTTTTTTGTACGGTGTACAAAGGAATGAAGACTTTCACCCAAAATGGATACCCCCGTTTGTCCCGAGTTCAGAAACATACCTATTGTGGCCCTCATTTATTTACAGGACCCATGGCAAGACCTATAAAGGAGGGGACACCCGTTGGATTTCAGGGGACAACTGAATAAATCCCAGGCCCCATTGCTTATTTGTACGGAATAAAAATTGACTCCCTAAAAATTCCCCCCCCCCCCCAACGCCCTTTCCGGTGTTCGCAAATCTTAGATAAAAGTATTAATGTGAACTGTGTGGTATTTCTGAAGACAGGGGTAATTACGGAGGCTGATTGGAATGGGCCCATGGGGCAATACAACCGTGTATCCCCCCTCCTCTCATGCTTTTTGGGGGTATTTCGTGACCTTAGTGGCGGGTATGGGGTGTGAAAAATGGCGTTCCGTGAGTCTCCGTAAGCTTGATGAGGTGCGGCGGTCTCGCACAGAAGGCGCTCAACAAGCTGCTCCTGGAACTGCATGAAGGCAAGCGTTCCTGGGGCTTCTTGTAAAATACGTATTACAGGTAGCGGTCTGAATAATGCCGGGCTCATGCAGCCGTAAGCGGAATCTGCTTGCGAAGGCCCACAGGGGATCCCATCTGTGAGCCCGGCTGTGACCCTGCGTACGGTCGCGTAATGTACTGCGCAGAACTGCGTACTTACACGGGCGGTCATGCGTAGTACAACTTTTTTTTGTTTGTATTTCCCGCACCGTCGCTTAGCGATGACGCGGGTACCCGCAGCCCGTACACAACGTAGTTGCGTATGGGCAGCGGGTATATCCACGACCACGGAGCACAAAGGGCTCTATGTTGCGGATATCCACGGTAAAATAGAACCTGCTGCGTTCTGTTTTCTGCGAGTGGATTACACAATTCCAACCCGCTAATGTGAGCAGAATTGTGTAATCCAATGCGATTGATCTGTGTATTAGCGCGGATCAGACGCATGCGGAATCCGTAATTCCTATCCAGTCATGTGAGACCGACCTATGTTAGAGCGCTACTTTTTTATTACGTGACCAGGGACTGCTCAACGAGGCCACCTGTCACTGCTCCAGGTCGCCGAGAGCAAGGAGATTTTAGGTTTCCTGGGCTCGCCAACTCCTGCGCATGTGTCCAGTATTTTGCCGGCGGTCACATATGCAGAATCCGGGTAAGTTCACGGATGAGGATCGCGTCAGGGTGCAAATACGGAGGCCTCCGGTAAAAAGTTTCATCTCCTCTCACCGATCGCATCAGTGAGGGGAGATGAACCTTCACCTTTTTTAAAAAACTTTTACGTGATCGCCATTATCCATTGTATAACGGCGAACACGTGATCAGGAACCGCTCACCGCGGCCCCCCGTGAAATCTCCAGGCTCTTGGCTCAGTTTTGTAGCCAGGAGCAGGGAGAATTTCAATTATCCTGGCAATCCACAGCTTTTGCGCATGCGTCCGCCATTTTGGCGACGGGTGTGTGCGCAGAAGCTGGGGTAAGGTCCACGGATAAATCTGAGGGCCTTATGTACGTACTTTCATCCTCCCTTACGGATATGATCCGTGAGGGGAGATGAAACGTACGCTTTTTAAACTTTTTAAAAACTTTTTTCTACTTTTTTCTACTTTTTTTAAAACTTTTTTACACTGTTTTTTAACTTTACATGATCACTGTCATCGATTGGATGACAGTGATCATCTCTGCAGTGACATCCCTCTGCTCTTGGCTACACATGGCAGTCAGGAGCAGAGGGATTTTGAATTTCCCGGGGCTCGAGCCCCTCTGTGAACGCGCCCGATGTCAATCATCGGGCGCGCATGCGCAGAGGGGGACTTTGGGTCCTGAAACACCGGGGACATCGGCGGATCCGAGGTGAGTATTTTCACCTCCCCTCATGGACCCGATCCATGAGGGGAGGTGAAACTAGCACTTTTTAAAACTTTTTAAACTTTTTCGCGATCGCCGCTATCCATTGAATAGCAGCAATCGCGGGCCCGGAGACCGCTCACCGCAGCCCCCGGTAACACCTCCTGGCTCCCGGCTACCTTCAGGAGCCGGGAGCCAGGAGATTTTGAATTTGCCGGGGGCTCCCGGGCTTCTGCGTGTGCGCGTGATGTCATCGTCTGGCGTGCATGCGCAGAAGAATGGCGGCAGGTCCGGGAGGACCAGATCTCCGGGGGACACCGCCGACAAGCCAGGTGAGAATTTTCAGCTGCCCTGGTGGATCCCATCCATCAGGGCAGCTGAAACTTTAACTTTTTGGGCACTTTTATTTACTTTTTTGCGATCGGCGCTATCCATTGGATAGCGCCGATTGCAATGCCGGGGGCATGGAGCTGTCACGTCCAGAGCCCGAGGGGCTTTATTCTCTGCAGGACGCATGTTTTTTACGTCCTCAGAGAATAAAGCCCACTTCGGGAGGACGTAAAAACACTATGGCCCGGTCGTTAAGGGGTTAACTGGGTGAGCCGTCGCGTGTCATTGACTATGGCTACGGGTGTCAGTGCTGACACGCGTGTCATAGGTTCGCCATCACGGGCCTATACCTTTGCTACAGGAATGTTACAGGGGTCTCCCTATACTTTTGCTACAGAAATGTTACTGGGGTCCGCCTATACTCTTGCTACAGAAATGTTACTGGGGTCCGCCTATACTCTTGCTATATAAATGTTACTGGGGTCTGCCTATACAGTTGCTACTGAAAGGTTTGAGGGGTTCGCCTATATTTTTGCTACAGAAATGAAACAGGGGTCCGCCTATACTTTTACTACAGAAATGTTACTGGGGTCCGCCTATACTCTTGCTACAGAAATGTTACTGGAGTCCACCTATATTCTTGCTGAAACCATAAACGCCCGCAGAATAAATGTAAAATGTAATTTAACCCTCACAGTGCAAAAAAAACTAAATTTGCCTTTTTGTTCATTAACCTCTTAAAAATGTAATAAAATGTAGTTAATAAATTATATGTACGTCAAAATTATACCCACAAAAACTACAATTCACTCTGCAAAAACCAAACTCTTATACAGCTAGGTCAATGAAAAAATAAAAGTTACGGTGATAAAAATTACTTTTTCCATAAAACCATGCCTTTTTGTTCAAATACAAAGAATAGAGTGTATCCATTTTAACCTGTAGAATAATATTAGTATGTTATTTAAGCTGCATGGTAATCTGTGGAAAAGAAAACCGGTATTGGAATTGTTTTTGTGTCTTCCCCCCCAAGAACTGCAAAAATATATGTACCCAAAAAGATGGCAATAACAATAATTCTTCCCACAAGCAGAAAAAAACAAGCCAAACCATGGCTACATTGAAGAAGAAAAAAAAAAGCTTCTTGCTTCCTAAGAGCTAATTTACATGGTCGTATTTTTCTTCAGGATTTTGTGAGCCCAAAGCAGGAGTAGAATATGAAAAGAGAAAGTATAATGGAAAGTTTTGCATTTCTTCCGTATTTTGGCCACGCTCCTGGTTTTGTATCACAAAATACTGAGGAAAAATTTGCCCATGTGAATAAGCCCTAAGTCTCAAGGTAGACCGATTTTTAAAGGGTAGAAGAGATAGTTTTAGAAATGTTTCCTTTAAGGGTGATTTCACACATAGCCATTTGCATGAAACTGGCAATTTTTTTGTGTTGTTTTATCAAACCGCAGCCAGCTGTTAGCTTTAGATGAATATGAAATACGAAGCAGCCTACACACAGTGGCACACATCAGTGCTATTGGCGCAATAACTGCGCTGTAAAAGCTGAACATATTTTTCTAAATAAAATATGTGTTATTGGGCTATTTGATGATTAATGTTATCAATATGCAGTCCAAGTTTGAAACTGACAGAACTCAGACCCATTAAGTCAATATGCCATTTTTGCTTTCACACACATTGATGGTCAGTGTAAAAAAAAGTGAAGCATGTCCTGAAATGGATCTATATGTTGTAGCCTCCAAAAGGTCAGAAAAACAGTAATACAGCAGTCTTGCTTAATGTTGCTCGTTTTGATAGGGCAGGCAATAAATTGCCCTGATTTTAGCAAAACTAAATCGGGTAAGTTCAAACCGGGTTCTGGCTGCAGAGGTCAGCGTGCAGCCAATCAGCAGCCAATGTGCTTTGATGATGTCACCAAATATGTCCTTCACCTTGCATATGAGCAACAATTTCACTGGAAGGGGTTATATTGGAGGGATGAAAGAAAGAAGCTGAATCATGCTTATATGCCTATATAATAAATGGTCTGTTGTTAGGGCCATATATTCTACAGCGGATATATTGCTCCAGATGTGAAAGCTTTTATGGCAGGGTCATATTGGAGGGACAAGATAAAGAAGCTGCATCCAGTTTATATGCCTATATGATACATGGTCTGTTGTTAGGGCCAAATATTCTACAGAGGATTTATTGGTGTTGGCTGTGAAAGCTTGTATACCAGCAGAGAACTTAAATGAGGTTATATTGGAGGGAGCAAAGAAAGAAGCTGCATCATGTTTATATGCCTATAAAAAACGTGATCTGTACATTTGGAGAGGGTATATTTCTGCTGCTGTCAATGTATACAGCAGCAGACAAACAAACTATGCTTTGACATGAAGAACATTTCAGTTCTCTGTCTGTGGCCTCAGATGTCATTCAAAGTCTCCAGTCCAGCCACTACAAATAATTTATAGACCTTATGCAGCTAGCCGTGGGGTGAGAGCAATTCAATTATGCTGTTCCAAACAGGAACAGCTTACAAAGACACAAGCTATACTCTGTGGCCTTCTGTTCTCACATATCATACCTTCCAGGGATTGCATCTCATTTAACTGCCAATGCTTTTTTTGGTAGTACAAAACAAAAAGAAACCCAAAAAGGAAAAGTGCAAATACACATAGGACATGTCAGCGGCCTCAGACATTGTTCAAAGTCAGTAAAATGGTAAAATACAGCTCACCAAACATCTTGATCCACAGCATTATGTCAAACAGCCAACCTCCAACAAGGAATGAGGTGATAAGTAAAAAATATCTGCACTCATAAGATGAGTGTACAAATAAAATACAGTACTTACTGAGGATGGAGGGGGATCTGCAATGGAAACCCCCTCAATAAACACACCAACGGTAGCTTGACCAGTGAAGTATAAGAATAGGGAGGTTTATTTCTTACATAGGTTCGACAAACTTATAGCTGCCTTTCTCAAGCAGAGTTAGTTAAGACACTGAATACAACAAATATAGAAATACCAAATATATTACACAAAGAAGATGGGAGGAGCCAAAGGGGTGGAGGAAAAAGATAATCCAATCATTACCTTTAATCAAGTGTACTCAAGAAGGGATCTTGTCGGGATGCCTAGCAATGCTCAAAAGTGCTTTTCATAAAGATCAAACACTATTTGAGATAGAGCCTCGTGCGCCATATATGTGAAATATAAGTAGTTATTTCAAAGACATGTATACAGAAGGATCTCCATGGACCCCTATAGTGTGTACCAGCGGGATCCCTGTTACAGTGTCCAGACAAGTGTCACGCTGCCCAGCATCATAGGGTGGTGAAACATGCATGTTGTATATGGAAAAAATGTTGTATATATGTTGGCATTTCACTAATCTTTACAAGATAACCTGTTTAAAAGCTGTTTCAGACGGCCGTATGCAAAACTACACTCGCTGCTACAGAGCGTAATTGTGCATGAACAGGGTTTTTTTCACCTTCTTGGGCTGTGCAAATGCCACGTCGTAGAGCAGGAGTTTGAAAAAACAGCAGGAAGATAGGTCCTGTCCTACCTTTCCCCGCACGTAGTATTAAGTACGTGCGGGAAAGATAGGGCAAGTCCTATCTTTTCTCGGGTGTAGTATTCATGCCAGAAAAAAGAGCTAGTGAAAACAAAATCATTGAAATCAATGGTTTCTTTTTGTCCTGTTATGTGGCCAAGATTATCATGGCTGCATAACGGGACTAAAACACGTCAATGTGTTTAAACCCTACGGGGACAAAACAAAACCATTGATTTTTATGGTTTCGGGATTCTCGTTAATACTACGTGCAGGAAAGATAGGGCAGGACCTATCTTTCCACTATATTTTTCAAACTCCTGCACTATTGCACTGAGTTTAAATGGCTGGAGAAAAAGAAAAACTGGTTGATGCGCTACTACACTCCGTAGTTGTGCATATGGCCATTTGAAACCTCCCTAAGCTAGAGGCTTCTATCAAGAAGCGCAAAACACCTAACAAGAAGCAAATCTAGTTTAAAGAAGTCTAATACCCACAACAAAAATGTGAGTTTTTCTTTTTCAGATCCGGATGATGTACAAACTGATTCTATGGATGATTCCTGGCTACATTAAAAATACCAGGGCCCTGTTACAGGTTTTAGATAAATTAGAATGGTCTGCTCACTATTCTTGGATCACCATAGGCGTTTCCTCTTTTTATACAGTTTGCTACACAGTGGAGCCATCAATGCCCTCAGACACCATCTGTATGGTTATAGCAACTGTTCAGATGATCTAAAAGAGTATATGTTACAAATTAATTCGTTTTTATTTCCTCACAACTTTTTTTAGATTTGATTTTTTAAAAAAATATTCCGGTTTGTAGTTGTCCCATGGATACATCATTCTCCCAGTCCCTCGCTAATCTGTATATGTCTGTATGGAGGAAGTCTTGTCTTCCTGCATAGAGACGTGGCTTCCATAACCTGTTTCTACAAAAAAATCCATTAGTATGGGAGATATCTGATAACCTCCTCTTTATTTAGCTAGATTCCCCAGTTTGGTTTCTTTTTTTTGTTTCCTATCTCAATAATAATAGTTTTGGTCTCTTTTTCACGTTTCTCTCCTTGCTTGATGTCTACCTTATTGGACCCTTTATTAAAGAAAATTAATACTAAATTGTATAGGAAGCCCGCATCTGGCAACTCCTTATTGCATGCACAGACTTGGCACCTCCCTCATGTGGTTAAACATTTAGCAGTAGCCGATCTTATTACAGCCAAATGGACATGTCTATTAGAAAAAGATTATAATCAAGTGTCATGTTATTTCTGACAGGTTGCGCCATCGTAGTTAACACAGTGGGGTCATAAATAGGGCCAAAAATATAACAGCATTAAAAAACAGATATGACTATTTGTCACAATCTAAATGACTCTCCAACTGTTTGACAGTTCAGACAATCACAGATACACTCTCATACTGCATCTAATTGTATTTTGTTTTTTTCTATTAGTTTTAGGGCGCCCACCCACTGGCGTTTTTTTTTTCCCTGCGAAATTCGCAGCATTTTTTTTCTCCTGGGGTCTATGGGACTTGTAATGTTAAAATCGCGATCGCGCAAAATCGCAATTTACCGCGAATCACGGTAAATTGCGATTTTGCGCGATCGCGATTTTAACATTACAAGTCCCATAGACCCCTGCAGAAAAAAAATGCTGCGAATTTCGCAGGGAAAAAAAACCGCCAGTGGGTGGGCACCCTCAGGGTGCATTCACATGAACGTATATCGGCTCGGTTTTCACGCCGAGCCGATATACGTTGTCCTCGTGTGCAGAGGGGGGAGGATGGAAGAGCCAGAAGCAGGACCTGCGGCTCCCACCCCCTCTCTGCCTCCTCTCCGCCCCTCTGCACTATTTGCAATAAGAGGAGGCAGGGCAGGGGCGGGGCTAAGGTCCGGGAATTAGCCCCGCCCCCGTCCCGCCTCTCCCCATTGCAAATAGTGCAGAGGGGCGGAGAGGAGGCAGAGAGGGGGCGGGAGCACAGTTCCTGGCCCTGGCTCTTCCATCCTTCCCCCCCCTGCACCCGAGGACAACGTATATCGGCTCGGCGTAAAACCTGAGCCGATATACGTTCGTGTGAATGCACCCTCAGTGTGTATTTTTGACCTATTCTTATGCTGGATGATTCCCTCACCCAAAATCTCCAGCCAGGTATCAAATTTGTCACAAAGAAAACATGTACAATAGGCCACATGATAGCTCCTAGCTTATACTACAATACTACTTCTCCAAATTGGCTTATGACTAAAAGATGTTTCAGAAGTGCCCAATCAAGATGTGGTCTGTGCTCTTTATTACAGCAAACCAAAACATTTTATTCCTCTACAACATCCTATACTTTTTATTTCAATTCATTTATAAATTGTAACACCACTCATGTCACCAAGTCTGGCCGCTGCAAATTATTTGCAGGCCTTACGCAACTAACAGTGGTTTTCTGCAAACTACAAAATAAGGCCTCCTGTCCACGGGCGTAGGGATATCCCCCGGCAGATATCCTCCACTGTAGCCGCCACCGGGGAGCAGGGAAGAGCTGACAGCTCTCCGCACTGAGCCTATCTGACAGATAGGCTCACGGCGGAGATTCACGGCTAATCGTAGCATACTGCCATTTAAATCCTGCGAGCGGAGAAGCGCTATGATTCTCCGCTCATGGACAGCGGGGCTGCGCTTTCCATAGTAGTCTATGGAAAGCATTCACTGCGTTTCCCGCGGCCAGATTATCGCCGCGGGAAACACAGTAAAAAATCGCCCGTGGACAGGCAGCCGTAGCTGATAAGTTACATAAAATGACACTAAAAAGGGAAAAAAAGTAAATAAATGAAACAAATAAATAAAAAGGGAATATGAAAAAATCAAGTAGTAGAAGACATATTAGTAGTGCTGGTGATAAAGGTGGTAGAGGACGTTCCAAGTTGGCACTTCAAGAGTCTTCCACTGAAACAACAGCTTCATGCCCTGCAGGAAGCAAGGTAAGCCTGTTGCCATTCATCAGAAATGTTTCTGCCTTTGTGTTACGTCCACAGCACATAGAACAGGATAAAGAGTGAATGACACATCATGGCTCAAGTACCATCACCTCTTCTTCTTCCTAGCCGCAGGCATACAGCAGTTTGTACCAGTCGGTCATGAGCATCCTCCCTCTACTTCTCCCTGTCCCAAATCCCCTACACCCTATGAAGTCCACCTGGATCAGTCTGAGGAGCTGTTTGATCATTTAGTGTCATGGTTGTGAACTGAGCAGTCCAGAAAATAGAGGGAGAACACCAAGACATTGAATGCGCTAATGCCCAACAAATTTTTCCCACAAAGAGGAAGATGAGGGTGGGTCAGTGTGCATGCTCAGCCCTCCATGGGTAATGTGAACTCAGGGGGATGTTGAAATATCATGCCAATGTGGTTTGCAATAGTGCTGATATATATATATATATATATATATATATATATATATATATATATATATATATATATATATATATATATATATATATATATATATATATACTGTACATCATTAATTCTGTTTGTTTTTTCCATTTGGCCATGCTAAATACAGTCTTGCATTGTATCAACTATAAAATTATTTCTATTGTCTTACTATTTACTAACACTTTGCTTTATCTCCATTATTAACTTTCTTGTTTACGCACTTATTTTGTTGCTTTGCATGTGTTTTCACTGAGGTGCTCTTAACACCTTCGCCTTAAGGTGCATTTACAAACAAAGATGATCGCTCAAAAGATGGCTTTTGAGCGATCATTTTTGCATAAACTACTACTTGGTACTAATGCCTATTAGTACCAATTAGTAGCCTGTGAGCCGCCAGAAGCTGTAATCAGGAAACAAACCACTTGCTGTTCTCTGAATATTTTCCCTTTGTTCTGCCACAGGGCTGACAACTGAGACAATGTTATCAGCTGTAATCAGCGCTCCCCAGGCAGATAACAGTGTGCGGTCCGTCTTATAAGCTGTTCTACTGAATGATGGATTTCATGCCGAACTGAAATTTATCGTTTGGGAGAAAAGTGAAAGATGGGCACATTTACACGCAACAATTATCGCTCAAAAGATGGCTTTTGAGTGAATTTTGAGCAATAATCGTTGTGTCTAAATGGTCCTTCAGCCATGCTTTTATTATTTTATTCTGTCTTTGTAGGATGTATTAGCTACAATGATTAGCCCCATACTGAATTGTCTAAGCATTAATTTACGTACTTTGCACTTTATTTTAGGTGGATATACATACTGTTTGTGTTTCATTGTGTTTCATTCATTCATACACCTCTTTGGAATATGTCCTCTGTTATTCTGACAGTCATCGATGGGCACTCTATGTGCATTCCAATGTGTTCCATTTCCACATGTGTCATTTTATGTTTCAGCTTCTCCTCTTAGATCATGAACGTCATCATGTCTTTCCATATAACGAATTACTCTGGCAAATGGTTTCACATATGGGCCATATTATTTATTATGCAGATATAACTCTTAATAATTATTAGCCTCTCTCATCCCTTTATGTATTTATATATGGACATTTTTCCCTGTATCTTTGTCTCTGTGAGAAGTGAGGACAAAATACACATCTGGGTGCTGGTGACATCTTGGTTAGTATTATGTGCAGATTCTGTGCACTTTTACTTTTTATACTATATCATTATTACATGGTCCCACAGGAGTAGATATGTTTGATTCTTGTGTTCTATTGTCAGAAACTTGTACCATTGGATCGAATTTTATATCTTGCTATATGCTTTATGCCTTCATTTAACATGGGACTAGAGATGAGCGAGCGTACTCGGCCACGCCCCTTTTTCGCCCGAGTACCGCGATTTTCGAGTACTTCTGTACTCGGGCGAAAAGATTCGGGGGGCGCCGTGGATGAGTGGGGGGTTGCAGCGGGGAGTGGGGGGGAGAGGGAGAGAGAGAGGGCTCCCCCCTGTTCCCCGCTGCTACCCCCCGCGCCGCTACGCCTCCCCCCGCCCCCCGGCGCCCCCCGAATCTTTTCACCCGAGTACTGAAGTACTCGAAAATAGCGGTGCTCGATCGAATAATTACTCGAAACGAGTACGTTCGCTCATCTCTACATGGGACTTATTTTGCCGTATATACTTAAATCCCAGGTGCTGTTTGCAATTTTAAGTGTTATATGCTGCCATTTTTAACCTCTGTATTTGTAATGTCTATGTTTAAATACATTTTATGTATTACTTCAATTTTTATGTGGTATATATTAATTTGTAGGTACATTTGCATAATTAGTTAAGGTAGTCAGTGGGCTTGTGGCAATGTTCTTGGTAGCCTAGGGCAAAGAATGGAGTAAATGTATGCTCCCCTTGTTATCTAGGACAGTGAAGGTGTTAATTACAGTAGCCCTGATGGTCTAGGGTAGAAAAAATGGTTAATGTTGTATAGCTAATTTTCTGTGGGTCACTCACCTCTCGAGGCTCCATTATTGTCCATGTAGCAGAAAGGCTGAGACTAGAATGGACAGACATTGTTACTCATGCCCTAATATTTTTTTATACAGTAATCTACATGGTTCTGCATTTTTTACAGATTACATACCATTTGTCCTACTGTATATACTTTCATGGTCTCCGACCTCTCTTTTTTACACAGGCTGCTCTTCAGTGCCACCCTCTCTTACACAGACCTCCCCACCTCACTCAGACAGACAGCTTCTTATGCCCCCTCTTTCACAGACAGCTCAGTAAGCCTCCTTTTTTATAAAGACTGGTCTCTCACATAGAGTACTCCTTAAACTTCCTTTCTCACAAAGAGCTTCATAAACCCCTTGTCACAGACAGCTCCTTTTGCCCCCTCCAACCACATAGATGTTTGCTTATGCCCCACGGTTATGAAGCAGGTGGTGTTGTGTATGGCATCACGATGACAGACAGAGGCAGAGGACGCCTACATTCTTTATAAAATAGAACTTTTACTTTACAAATGTAATGGTTAACTGGCTACGCTTTGTAGGAGGGCACTGATACTTTAAATGTTATGTAACTTCAAATAGGATTCACACTTATATCTTGTATCTGCATATCCATGTCTGGGGAAACCCCTCGGTGGTAAAAGGCAGTTTGAACTTCTCATAACTAAACATCTTCATCATAGTACTCCATAGTCTAGACTTTAGGTTATACTCCATACTATTTCTCGAAGGTCCACGGCATGTCTAACATTGCAGCTTCATGCACTGCAGGTACTAGAGTATATAATAAATTTTGGAGTCCTGCATCACTGCGAACTCAATGCACAACAGGTTCAAAGGTGTATCTACAGAAAACTTTCTTACGTCTGCTCAAATTATCACAGAGCGCCACTGACACAAAGTGTCCCATACCTGTCACAGAACATCATATCTATGCATTGCTTTACTTCATCTCAACTCCCAATTTTGCTTGTTTTTAACATCACATCACCTAATAATGGTAAACATCAAACTCTCTTATAAATCACAATCCCCACATGACTATAGTCCCTTAAGGGAGGTACTCCCTTAGTCGATATTAGTCCATCTTCATTCCTGTTGTTCATACACTAACCCATCATTGGACTGGTGTTATATGTCTGGCCGCTTTGTCGAATCCGGGTCCAAGGTGCTTTCATACTATTTGGGGATCAAGATTCCTGCGGGTAAAGAGAATCCCTCTCCTTCCACATGGCTTGACATTTTTGGCCCCTGGTCATCGGGCTCTTTCAGTGCTCTTTTTAGCCCTTGGTTATCAGGGCCTTTTCTCTCAAGTGTGGTGCTTTCCAGCATGTGGACAGCACCCTGGTCACCACTCTCAATGGTTGTCACACTGTTGACTGTAGGCCTTTCTCTCTTGCCTCCTGTCACTGCTGTGGCTACACCTGCTGCTGAACTGCTGGAGCTCTCTTGTGTGCTATGGAGAAGCATATACTGCTGCTTTTCTCTTTGTAGCTGCATCACTGCTATGTCTGATGCAGCTTATAAACCTTTTTATATGACCCTACAGGGCATACAGAACAGTCTCAATCATTCAAGACAGTGGCCAGGACAAACGGGGCTTAGCCCCATCCACTTCCCTGCTAAAGACTGAGTCTTGCGCTGCTATGCCCCTCTCTGCCACTAGTTTGGCAGGGAAGCAGGAGCCTGAACTAGTGCTTCTATGTGCCTCTCTATGCTCTCTCCTCCATGGTCTTGCCACTGGCCAGTAGTTGGGGATTTTCTCTAGCACTTGCAGGCGTCCATCTCCTATTCCTCCCTGCTCCCCCTCCCAACTAGGTCCCAGACCTGAGGGGGCAGGCTTAACTCAGCGCTCGGGCCGCTATTACAGCAGCCTGACCACTCTAATCAGTAAGGGGAGTGCAAGGCACCCCTCACTCCCCTTACAGTTACATAGACAGCTTATTCTTCTCTTACAGACAGCTTGCCCTGTACACAGTATGCCTCTTATGCTTCTCCAACTTCTACTCTCATAATTGCTTCAGGATAGCGTCAGTCTGTAACAGAAAGCTGAACTCTGATTGTCCAGCTTTCTGGTTCTTCCTTGTACTTATCATATTGTACATTTCTCCCTATGATTGGGTAAAGTGATTCATTAAGGGGAGTGCTTAGAGAGTCTGTGTAGCAGCAGTTTCCAAAATTAGGGTACGTTTTTAAGCTGTGTGGTCACACCACTTTTTCACAGGGGCAGAGGGATCAAAAATTGTATCTAAATTTTTCACAGGGCAGATCCCTAAAACATATTTTTTATTTATTTCTTCTAAAAATGGCTCAAAAGAATGATACACTCATACATAAACCAGTGTGCACACCACCTCAATGTAACCAGCAGCAACCGGTGTATAGATGGTGCACTGTTACCTTAAAATGGTTCGAGGTATAGACACCAAATCTGGATATTAACTAGTTATATTCCCAAAAGATATTAAATGGGAATACCAGTCTAGGCCATTTTAGGCCAACCTCCAGAAAAGTGTGAATCACCTATGTCCTGTTTCCAACCCCATTTCATTAGTGTAGGACCCAGAACTATTAGTAGCATCCTATTCCATACATCTGTAAGGGAACAAGACAAGTATATGGTTTCTTTTACTATCCAGATGTTGCCAGATACTTTCTAGATTCACAGAACCAGGATTTTTCAATACCCAGATGTTCCCAGATGTTTTTATTTTTAGTTAAGGTTTTTCTTTACTAGTGGGGAATGATAGTATTAACCCATCATATGGATTTAGTGTAAATGTAACACAGATATAGGTTCATGGATAGATTTTTAGGTTTGATGCATTTCTATCGCTTTCAGCAACTTCCTCAGGAAGCTGATGTTCCCCTGAAGCTTATCTGGAGGTGTCAGATAGAAAAACAAAAGACACCTATATACACCCAGATCTCTTATACATATTAAATCCCTATATGGGTTATAGATAATCAACCCAATCTAGGTTCCATGTGAGTTCGTCAAAGGAACCAAACTCATCATGGATCAAACTTAATAAGGCGGATGCCAAATGTAGGAACAGTCTCTCTTGCCTAACTCCTAAAATAAACGTCTCATCATACATAGGGTGACTGATAAAGCAATATCTCAGTTACAGATCAAGACCCTATGCTAATAGTAGTAGTTAAAAATAACAAAGCAGGATTCAGGCATAGCCTCCAGCCTTGATGGTAGGCTGGGGACATCCACCATACAACTTAAAGTGTACAGTATTTAGTAGGTGTTTTTCTGTGATGAAAGATTCCCTTTAACAAACCATCTCTTGTACAATAAAAGGTAATTTCCATTCACAATAGAAATAGAATTAAACAGCTGATTTATCTCAAATGTCATCAACTTTCTGAAGTTCTTCAACGGAAACCTGTGCCACCCAACTTGGGCTATAGGAAATCATCCTAAACATCAATTTAAGAAATTATATGCAGTTAAAACATTTTATTTGATCTTTAAAAATGTCATTGTTATGCAGTATAGAGAAAGCAAACCAAAATAAATCATTTTCCTGCTTGTATAAAATATTAACCAGATGCTTCATAATTTAATGCTTTGGTATTCTAAAGGCCAAAGCAATTTTCTGCATCACATTTTAGACTTGTGATGTTTTTATTTAGATGCCTTTGGATGAGAGATGAATAATTATTACCAACTTTTAGTAAAGCAGAATCGCATAATCTCTATGGCTCCCATTAACATAGAAATAGTAGTAATTAGAAATCAGTCAATGTAAAATACAAATAAATCTTTAACATTTAGGTTCAATGTGAAAGATGTCTACAGAATTCTGCCAAGCAAAATCTCTGGCTAAACTGTACTATACTGTACATTTCAGGCACTTATTCTATATAATTACAATATGCAATGCAATATTAACGCCTTCTTACCCACACTATGTAAATAAAGAGGCTATGGCATGGTCCCCATATAAGAAGCCTGTTAATTTCTGTGCTGCCTTAGAAGCAGGTATGGGCTGCACACATGTACCTATGGCAATGTGATGAGAGGAGGGCTCTGTTTTGATCCCACAATACAGGTTTACTAAACTGCACTTAGGGCCAATGCCACGGCCACATTTCTGCCGCGTTTTATGCGATGGAAATCCTCGGCGTTATGCCGCAGTTATTAGGTTCTATTGAACCTAATAGCTCAATGTTCACGTTGTAGAATTCCACCGTGGAATTCCGCAGCATGAAAGAAACTGCGACATGCTCTAATTGCCGCGGGAATATGCGCATCCGGCTTCCACTGTAGTCAAAGGAGGCCGGACGTCAATGCTGCCAGCAACTGAACAATGAACAATATTTGGTTCACTTAGTTTGTCGTTCAGTTTCTGCAGACATAAAAATCAAACAACAACTGATTGGGACCCTTCCTATCTGCCCCTCTCCCTCTACCATCCTCTCCCCCCTTCTCTCTGCCCTTTTTTCCTCTCTCTCTCTCTCTCTCCCTCCCCCCTCCTTCTTCTGTCTTTAACTTTCACCTTTTTCCTTTTCTCTTGTCTACTCTTTTTCAAATTCATGACTACACTTTAGTGCGCCCCCCCAGAGACCCCATACTCACCTCCGGATCCGCTGCCCGATGTCCGGCATCCCGTGCCGGCGCGTCATATGACACTCCCACAGCATCACATGACGTGCCAGCGTTGGTGGGCAGGAAAGCATTTTCAGGCTATCTACCGCTGTGCTACAGCGAAAGATGGCGTGATGGACTGCAATGACTGCAATGGAAGCCGTCCATGTGTATGCCCGCAGCAAATAGAACATGCCACAGGTGATTACGGGTAATTTCACGCAGTGGAATTCCGCACAGTAAGCATTGCGCTATTAGGTTCAATAGAATCTAATAGCTGCGGGGCAACGCCGATATCAAAGGATTTTCTCTAAATGGACCATAAGCCTATTTCAGTGCACTCATTGCTGTGAACCTCATGATGTTGATTTATTTGTTTGTAGTTGTCTACCTCAATATTTGTTCTTGTTTTTTTTTTTTGCTTATAAAACCCATTAGATAGATTAAACATAAAAATCGAATGATGTCTGGCTTGTTTAAACAGGTAGTCGTTCATCAATCAACAATGATTAGAAAGAGTATTTTGAAAACAGACCAGAATGGGTTTTTATTCCAGGAAACACCAAAATTTATACATAAGAAAGGAAAATAATTGTCTAATTCTTTGATACATGCAGGTGGGGGTCCAGTGAATATGTTTAGGCAAATGTTCTTAAGAACTCACAGGAAGAGAACATTCTCATACTTTCCTTCCAGAATTATAGTTGTGTGATGAAAGGTTGAGTTGTAGAACATCCTGCAAATGGTAAAAGGATAGATATAATGGGCTACTTTACGTGTAACTGCTAGAGTGTCATCTATATGCTGTGGTGCTCATGAGGCTAGTCAACCTGTGAAGATCAGGTTAAATGAACATCAGTCTGCAATTAAATTGTACTCTCAGAGAATGAATAAACAAAAATAATGAAGGAGAATGTAGCAAATTTGAGAGTGAGACGGGGTGGCGAAACATTTTTTTGAAACGGCATAAATTGTTTGATTTAAAATTGGGGATTTTGGAGCAGGTTGTTGGAGTTAATGCTGTTAAAGGAAATAGGCTACTTCAAAGAGAAAACGTTTCGATTGTTACTCTTGATGCAATTGTTCTGAAGAGGTTGAATGAAATGTTTCATTTTAGAGCATTTCTATAAATTTTTAATTTCACCAGTAAATGATTGACTTTCTTGGATGAATTATGTTACAAGGGTATATATTCCTGTTTAAAAACCAGTGTTCTTACCTGTATTCAGGGTGCTGAATCACAATACAGCAACCAAAATTGTATGGAGTCTATGAAAACTCCTGTGCAGGAAAATAAGATTCCCCACTGCTTACAGCAGGACATTTAAAACCTGCTACCCAGAAGCATATTTTAAATGTCCCACTGTAAACTCCTGTTAGTCCCTGCAGGGATGAGGGAACTCCCAAAGCCACTCTCATCTAGATGTGAACCATATCTAAAATATAGGAACCTTCCGAGTTATTTGGAATTCCTCACAGTTTAGCCATCTAGTTTCAACTTCCCTAGCTGGCCAGCATTTTCCAAGGTGAGGTACCAGGTAGTATTTTTCAAGGGGTACACACGTATCTAATTTCTGAGGTAGTGAGAAATTTCTATGAAGTAACACCATTGCCAGAAGAATCTTTTGGCCTGTGATTCTGACCATTGTTCTGTTTCTAGCCTATCCATATGGGGGAGGTGTTTGATCTGTTCTATAATATCAGATATTGTTGGGACTTGTGGTTGCACCTCATATTGTAATAAACAGTGTTTGCTTCACAAACAATATAATGTGTGACAGTGTTGTCATTTTTATTGTGTGTGGCGAAGAGTGGAATAAGTATGTTTGTGGGAACAGTGGTAAGAAATGTTTCCATGTTCTGGGTATGAGAGTTTTACTATCTATGCAGTATTTTTGGATTTTAGGGCTAGACCACATACCATGTAATAGGCAAGTTCGCAGATTAGAACATTTAGGGCATGTGAGCAAGCAGTATGAGGCAATAGGGTGTGTGTGTGTGTGGGCGGGTGTGTCAAAGCTATAAATGGTTCTATGTATTAGCTTAAGATGTGATTCCCTCAATCTTTCGTTTATGATATTTTTCTTCACTGATGCCCAGCTTTCAAGTATTTTCCCACCAATCTCAGGTTCTTCTAGTTCTTGTACCGATCTTTGAAAGAGAGAGGGGTAATCTTTATCTGCATGATTTTTTTCTAATGTGAAAGTAGAGATTAAGTGTTTCTTAGGAGGGTATTGTATGAAAAAGTCAAGTGTATTGGTGGCATGTTCCTTTGCTATATTAATTAGTCTATCTTTTAAAAACCCCAAAGCTACCCATATGGAAGAAAGTGGGATGGAGAGAGGCCATAAAGCAGCTGGAGCTCTGTGAAAGACATATACCTAGTTTCTGGGGGAAGTAATAGTTGCGATTAGAGATGAGCGAGCGTACTCGGAAAAGCACTACTCGCTCGAGTAATTTGCTTTATCCGAGTATCGCTGTGCTCGTCCCTGAAGATTCGGGTGCCGGCACGGAGCGGGGAGCTGCAGGGGAGAGCAGGGAGGAATGGAGGGGAGATCTTTCTCTCCCTCTCTCCCGCCCGCTCTCCCCTGCTCCCCGCTGCAACTCACCTGTCAGCTGCAGCGGCACCCGAATCTTCAGGGATGAGCACAGCGATACTCGGATAAAGCAAATTACTCGAGCGAGTAGTGCTTTTCCGAGTACGCTCGCTCATCTCTAGTTGCGATACCTTTTCAATATTCCTACTACGCCCGAGTGTAAAAAGCTTATTATAGCGGCCTGCACTAAACTCTGGGTGATTCCACAGGTGCATATGTTTTGATAGTCGAAAGGGTATACCATAAGGTTTTCCATGTGGCAGTGGCATCTTTAGCCAGAAGAGATCTCCTGGCTACTAACGGAGAAGGTTGATTTCCAAATTATGATTTAAGAAATAGCTGGTGCCTTGCAACAAGTCCAATGAGTGACGGAAGATGTTTGCTAAATTATAGCTACGGATGTTTGGAAAATTTATTCCACCGCTATCCTTGGGGAGCATAAGTTTATTTAGGGAAATGCGCAGGACTTTATTCCTCCATATAAAAGCAGAAAAAGCTGACTGAAGTTTTCGCACGTCCCATAGTTTTTTTTTTTTGTTTTTTTTATACAAAGATTTTATTTGGTTTTCAATCTTACATCATTGGTAATGCACAAGTCAGTAAATGCAAAAACAATATAACAAAGAGAGTGGGAACGGGGAAAGGGTATGAAGGGTGGTGGGACAGGGGGAGAGGGATGTTCCTCTTTGTGGGACACTTTGCCAGATTCCCAGCTTGGTAGAAGTGGCAGGCTAACACGTGTTAAATTACGTTAAGGTCCATGTGCGTATCTTGGGTGACCTTTCTGCTTATTCTAGACTAGTCTAGTCCACGGCTCCCAATTTTTCTTGAACTGCCTCAATCTATCCTGCTGAAACGTGGTTATTTCCTCTCTAGTTGTGGTATCAATATGTCTGTTGTGTATGATATTGAGATGATCTCCACACAGAATGAGTTTCCCTTTGGTAGCATGCGCAGAAGACCTCGGCGGCGCAAGCACGCCGGAGCGGCCCCATTGAACAGAGCAGAAGACCGCACAGCGCAAGCTTGTCTAATGGAAAGAGAAGACAGCGTTAGTCGGCGCCATGGAGACAAGGACGCCAGCACTGGAGGGGGTAAGTGTATAACTTCTGTATGGCTCATATTTAATGCACGATGTATATTACAAAGTGCATTAATATGGCCATACAGAAGTGTATAACCCCACTTGCTGCCGTGGGACAACCCCTTTAAGTGTCCGGTATGTGGATGACTGTCTGGTTGTGTATCTGTTTGTCCATCACATGGTAATGTTAGATATATGTGTTCTGAGTCTGCGTGGAAGAAGGAGTTCTGTTCTGGTTCTGTTGGAGAAAGGAGTGCAAGGCAGCTGTCTGTGGGTACCTTCAACTTACAGACATGGAATGGAAGAGGCTGAGAGCATGGCCTAGTGAATAAGTGTGCCTTGTCAAAACATTTGTCAAAAAGCTGCTGAAATAATTTCCTGTTCAGGAAGTTAAGTAAAACAACCAGTCACCCGTCCATTCCCGGAGGCTGTGTCTTAAACAGTATTCGTGTATGTGTGGATTCCCCCACGGAAGCCACACGGGAGAAGATTTACTTCACCATCCAGGAATTTCCTTTACACTTTTCTGAAGCTGAGACAAGTACCCTCAGGGCCAGCACCATCTTGGTTTCCTTCACACTGGTGGGTGCTGATAGGGGGACTGCAGGGAACTCCTATCTCAGGCTCCCTCTCACTGGCAGGTTATCAGAGGGAGAGGAGAAGAAGGCAGAGCTCTTCACTTCCTCTGTAGAGGTGCTGCTGCACTGCCATGCTGTGTCTGTGGAGGTTTCATTTCCCCAGCACCCTTCTCACCTCCGGTGCCCTGCAGGACTTTGTCAGAGACACATGTTTCCAGCGGTCTTCTCATTTCTCCAGTGCTTCTCTCACCACTGCTGCCCTGCTGGACTGTGTCTGTGACACATGTTTCCAGCAGTTTCCTCTCCCCTTCAGTTTTTATTTCACCACCGCTGCATTTCTGAGTTGGAGACACGTGCTGCCACCACTTCTGCTTCAGCACTTCTCTCACCTCTGCTGCCCTGCAGGACTGTGTCGGAGACACATGTTTCCAGCAGTCTTCTCTCTCCTCCAGTGGTTCTCTCATTGCCACTGCCCTGCTGGACTGCGTCTGTGACACGTTTCCAGCTGTCTCCTCTCCTCTTCAGTTCTTATTTTACCACCGCTGCCCTTGCGCACTGAGTTGGAGACACGTGCTGCCAGCACTTATGCTTCAGCGCTTCTCTCACCTTCGCGGCTCTGGGTCCCAAAAAACTTAATTTAGATATGCTTTTAAAGACAGATGTTTTGACCTAACAAAAATCATTGGAAAATGGATGTAGCAGCCGGGCATTTCAATCGTTAGATTATCGTAGTGTAGCGTTTGCATTAAACAATAATTAAGCGATTGTTTGAAAGGCGGTGTATTAGTGAAGGGAAAAAAATCTTCTTTGTATTGGGTCATGAAAATCGTGGGTGCGCTTATCTTTTCTAAAAAAAAAAAAAAGCCTAGCTGTTTAGCAATGACGGAAAGAAACTAGATGTCTTTAATATAAAAGTAAAAAACCTGCCTATAAAATGATGCCTATTATATGCAATCAATTTTAAGGAATTGCAAAAGAGTTATATGAAAAAAACTAGGTGTTACAAATGATAGTATTTTTGTCATTGGAATCTAAATAATCTCTCGGTCACGCGTTTCAAAAATACATGTTTTGTGTATTGACCTATTAGTGACCTAAAATCTAGTAACGAAATCTGCGCGAGCCTAAGCAAAAATAATCCGTGAATCCGAGACCTTAGCACGTGCATTTAAAAAGGCTAATTAATATTTCAATGGTCTTGGTTGCTTCTTGCAGGGTAAGTCACAACGGCACGGCCAATGGTTGAGCACTAGGTGGGCGTGTTAAAATTGAAGCTTTGTCCTCCTGACAGCCAATGGCTCTGCCTTTAGCTGGCTGAATGTACGCCCCTCCAAATAATTAAACACTCCATCAAATCACTGAACGGCTGAACGAATGTCATTTAAACCAAACGAGAAGCGATCTGCCGAACAATGGATTTTAAGCGGACTGAAAGATGACAATGAACGAATAGGTAATGAAAAATGCACAATGGGTGCGCCTTTACACTCAACGATTATTCCTCAAAAAACAGCTTTGAGTGAATCTTGAGCGATAATTGTTGTGTCTAAATGGGCCTTCATGGTTACAAGCGAGGGATAATTAAGGTTGTAAAAAGATTCAGGGGTTCTTCCTATATATATGCCCAAATATTTAATGGATGTGGTTATCAGTTCAACAGAGACTGTTGTGAGGTCAAGACTATGAAGGACCGCTCGCGGGGAGATATCTAACATTTCACATTTTGAAGTGTTGACTTTAAATGCTGAGTGCCTTTCAAAAGTTTCTAGAAGGGAAAATATTTTTGAAAGGTATTGCTTTTGTCGAGCAAAAAGGACGTTATCTGCAAAAAACATTGATTTGACAGTTGCGTTAGATATTTTAATACCCTCTATTTAAGCATTTATCTCTATGATGTGCTGTAGCGGCTCTATGGCAATGTTAAAGAGTAATGGTAACAGTGGACACTAGAGATGAGCGAGCACCAAAATGCTCGGGTGCTCGTTACTCGGGACGAAATTTTCGCAATGTTCGAGGGTTCGTTTCGAGTAACGAACCCCATTGAAGTCAATGGG
The DNA here is from genome assembly GCF_035609145.1 of Eleutherodactylus coqui. Classification (NCBI taxonomy): domain Eukaryota; kingdom Metazoa; phylum Chordata; class Amphibia; order Anura; family Eleutherodactylidae; genus Eleutherodactylus; species Eleutherodactylus coqui. The sequence continues at coordinate 165,942,874 of NC_089838.1, forward strand.
CGACCCGAGCATTTTTGTATATCGCCGATGCTCGCTAAGGTTTTCGTTTGTGAAAATCTGGGCAATTCAAGAAAGTGATGGGAACGACACAGCAACGGATAGGGCAGGCGAGGGGCTACATGTTGGGCTGCATCTCAAGTTCCCAGGTCCCACTATTAAGCCACAATAGCGGCAAGAGTGCCCCCCCCCCCCCCCGCACTGTCAGCGTAAAGATCGTTCTCCTCTGCCATAGCTGTAACAGCTGTGGCAGAGAAGAACGATGTTTCCCCATTGAATTCAATGGAGCCAACAATACAGCAGGTTCCACTGAAAGCAATGGGCTGCCGGCGATCGCAGGATGAATTGTCGGGAACGGGTTAAATATATAAGCCCTTCCCTGTAATTCATCCAGAAATGTGTTACAATAAAAATATATACCGGCGTATAAGGCGACGGGGCGTATAAGACGACCTCCCAACTGTCACCTTATACGCCGGCAATACAGTGGAGCAAAGAATAAAAATCATTGCTCACTTCTTCTGACGTTCTGCGCCGCTCCTGCAGGCTGTCGCTCCCTCCTGGTTCCACGGCAGAGCATTGCTTTCTGGACGCAGGGCTTGAAATCCCCGCCTCCAGAAACACAGCCAATCACAGCCATTCAATGACATCATTGTCATTGGCTGTGATTGGCTGAAGGCATGTGTGTTTCTGAGGCGGGGATTTAAAGCCCTTCGTAGAGAAATCAATGCTCTGCCGGGAACCTGGAGGGAGCGACAGCCTGCAGCAGCGCCGCAGAACGTCAGAAGAAGTGAGTAATGATTTTTATTCTTTGCTCCACTGTATTGCCGGCGTATAAGGTGACAGTTGGGGGGTCGTCTTATACGCCCCGTCGCCTTATACGCCGGTATATATTTTTATTGTAACACATTTCTGGATGAATTGCAGGTAAGGGCTTATATATTTAAGCCCTTCCCGACAATTCATTCCGCACTCGCCGGCAGCCCATTGCTTTCAGTGGAACCTGCTGTATTGCTGGTTCCATTGAATTCAATGGGCAAACATCGTTCTTCTCTGCCACAGCTGTTACAGCTGTGGCAGAGAAGAAGGATTTGTCTTCTATATGTTCTCAATTGGGTCGGCGCTGCTGCCGCCGGCCCCATGGAGCGCATATAGAGAAGATTTATGGCCTTAAGAAGGACCGTTGGGGTTCTTGAAACCTAAAATCACTCCTAACACTCTCCCTATAGCAGCTCCACCAAGATACCACTTTCCCTGAACTATGCCAGAACGCATCTGTGGCGAGCCGCGGGAGGGGCAGATTTTAATACTCGGGTGACACCTAATCTCGCCAGCCACTCACTGCAGGGGGGTGGTATAAGGCTTGAACGTTGCAGGGGGAAGTTGTAATGCCTTCCCTGTCTTTCTATTGGCCAGAAAAGCGCGCAAATTTCTCAGGGAAGAAAATGAAAGTAACCCGAACACCGCGTGGTACTCGTTTCGAGTAACGAGCATCTCGAACACCCTAATACTCGAACGAGTATCAAGCTCGGACGAGTATGCTCCCTCATCTCTAGTGGACACCCTTGTCTCAATCCCTTTTGCAATGGAAATTTAGGCAATAGGAAGCCTGGTCTAAATATACATGCCATCTGCGGCTGATACAAATTCCATAATAGGAGCAAAAAGGTCCTTCAAAGCCATATTATTCATTACCTTCTCCAACCATCTCCAAGATATGTTGTCAAAGGCTTTTTCAGTGTCTGTTGTCAGTGTTGCTGGGCACAGGTGTGATAGTGGATGGATTTTAATATCATCAAGATTTGTCAGTATTTTGCAGATATTGGTGATAGCCGCTCTACCCTTAACAAACCCCACCAGAAAAGGTGAGATCAGACCAGGCAGAATGCTAGTCAGTTGGTTCGCCCTGATGTTGGCCATGGGTTTTAAATCTGTATTTATTAATGAGATTGGGCGGTAAGCCATTGCATCATTTGGGTCTCTGTCTGATTTGATAATAGTTTAATATATACAGGACGAGGGATCAGAAAATTACCACAGGCAAGGCTGCAACATTATGGTCTTGATCCTATTTTATGCTCATCTATCTCTGGATGTTGGTGAATAGTTTGATCTAGAGTTTCTAGGGTCAAAATAAAGTTGATGACAGTGGGCATCCTTGATGGATGCCATTTTTATCTGAAAAGGATGCCATTTACTCTAACTCTAGCATAGGGCGCTTTATAGACGGTGAGCATTGTTTTGATAAACCAAGGGAGAAAACTAAAGTTTGATAAGGTCTAAATAATGAACTGCCAACCAAACTTCAGCATCTGTACAAAGAAAGGTTGATGGTGATTTGGTTTTAGTGACCTAGTGAATAGCCTGTAGGATTCTGTGTTAGTTTTACCTGCCTTCTAGTCCTTTAACAAAGCCTGTCTTTTCGAGATTAATGAGTCTGGGTGATTACAAAGAGAACCTATATGTGAGAACCTTTTTTAAACAATCTCTTTATTGTGTTAAACATACATAAAAGAAACAAGTGAACATATAGTCTCACAGGTCCCCGCCAAGGCATATGAGATGATAGTTATGAGTCCAAACCTGTCTGTATCGATACAGAAAAATTTATTGCAGTGTGCTACACTTCAGCAATGATAACTGAGCACACATTTATTGCTAAGTCTTAGAGAGAAAACAGTAAAGGGACATAGTAAGCAGACAGTGAGCAGTTTTACAAGAAAGTAATTATCAGTGAAGTATGTTGAGTATGACACATCGATATGTGTTGGTTCAAGCTGGTTTATTAACTAATTTTTTTATTCAGTCTAACCATGGTAATCATAATACCGAACATTTAGATCTATTACCTATTTTCAAGGTAGTAACTTCCTCAAAACAGAAAATATGTGACACCTTATCTCCCCATTGCGGCAAGGTGGGTACTTCTTTCATTCTCCAATATAAAGTGGTGAGGAGTTTTGCAGCAGAAATTAAGATGGTGGGCAAAGATTGTTTTGAAGGTCTAAAGTCAGTTGAGGGTTCTCACAGTAGCACTTCCTCCGAGATGAATGTCAAGGAGGACTCACATATTTTGTTTATATGTTCAGAGATTGTTTGCCAGAAGATTCTAATGCTTGGACATGGAAGAGCTACCAGGATGATGAGCTGTCTGCAAACCATGTCCTATTAGGAATGGTTAAAGAATCTGGCAATGCTTAGCTTGCAAAAAAGAAGGCCAAGAGGAGACTTAATAGCTTTCCTGAAATATCTGAAGTGCTGTCACAGTTCAGACATATCAGTCTTATTCTCATTTGCACAAGGAAAAACTAGAAGCAGTGGGATGAAACTGAAAGGAAGATGACACAGATTGGGCATTAGAAAAACTTTTTTGACAATGAGGGTGATCAATGAGTAGAGCAAGTTGCTACAGGAGGTGGTGAATGGAAGTCTTCAAACATAGGCTAGACAGAAATCTGTGTGGGATGTTTTAGTGAATCCACATTGAGCAGGAGATTGGACCGATGACTGTGGAGTTTCCTTTCAACTCTATCACTTTGATTCTAAATAATATGATTATTGTAGTACACAGATGTCTAACTTTCTGTAAATTTTGTTAAGTACTCCAACTTTTCATGATAAAAATTCAATACATTACTGTGGCATGCTATTAAAATCCTTGCCAGGCTGCAAAGCTCATCACAACCATTGGGTGGCCTTACAAAGACAAATATAACATATATATCTCCTCGCATAGTATCACAAATTGTGGGGTATTTTCCAAAGTTGGTCATCTCATATCACACATCTTAGGATATGTTAAGTAAAGAGTAGTGTTGCTCATTTTGATTAACTAGGCGATAAAATCGTCTGGATTTTTGCTAAACATTTGGCAAAAATTGTAGAAAAATCAAATTTTCTATAACACCTGTTGCAGGGGTAAGTGTGCAGCCAGGGTGCCTTTCTGATGTCACCAAATGTGCCCTCTATCTTGCATATGGGTAGAAGTTTCACTGGATTCCTGCATTACACAACCTAGCCATGTGTAACATAGGCACAGTGTAACCATTGGCCATTTTACGGTTGAGCAACGGGACAGAGAAGCTGTATCATGTTTATATGACTATGCAGGATATTTTATGTTGTTAAGGACAGATATTCTACAGAGGATATATTGCTGTTGGTGTGAAAGCTTGTTTACCAGGGTTAAGTTGCAGGGAACAAAGAAAGAAGCCACATCGCATTTATTTGCCTATACTAGCTTACCCGTCGCGCGTTGCTGCGATCTCAGAAGAAAGGAAATTCAAGGAAACTCGTTATAATAACATTGAATTTACATTGTGTCATTTTTATTGAAACTTTCATTTTCATATGGAAAACATTTCAAAGTGTCGTTTTAATTCTCTTTATTTATTCGAGTGCTTGTGGATAGACAATATTTTTTGTTTTTCCGTCTGGTGTATACAGGAATAAATCAGAAGCGTGAGCTGGCCACATACAGTTGTCCATGTGAGAAGCACGGATTCTCCAAATCTAGGCCACACACTTGCAGCGATTGTCCTTGTGCTTTGTTGATGGTTATTGCAAAAGCGAGTTGCACCGGAAACTGTAAGGCTGGGTTCACACTGGGCATATTCCTGCCGGAAATCCCGTGGCGGCTTTGAAGCGGCCCGGCCGCTCGCTCTTCCGCTGCGGCCGGCGCTCCCATAGAGGAGAGCGCGTCCGTGGCGGAAAGAAAAGATAAATAGACATGCTGCATCTTCTGAAGCCGCAGCTGCGGCGGCCGCAGCCACGGATCCAGCCTGACTAACCGCAGCGGATTGGCCGTCCCGTGGGGACGAGATTTCTGAGAAATCTCGTCCACATGGCTGGCTAATCCCGAGATTAGCGGCCACAGGCGGATTTGCTGCGGCAAAATTCCGCGGCAAATCCGCCCTGTGTGAACTGAGCGTAAATGTTTGAATTCAAATGGCATATCTGTTGGGATGATTGGAATACGTGGCAACAGGACATCTTCCCCCTTGAATTTCCCATTCAAAATTGTAGCTTCAATGACATTGTTCATCATCTTTTTCACCGAAAGTCTTGCACCGTTGCAAAGTCGTGGTGGATTGATGTTTTGGAGAAGAGTGATAGGTACGCCAATTTACACTGTTAAAATGTGCGGTGGCATGCCTGGAAAATCGAGTGAATTCAAGAATTCCATTGGGTAATTGACAGCTTTGTCTTGATTCATCACAGTATCGATGGACTTATATGTTGTCGCTTCGCCTGGTATTCCGGTTTGAATGCTGAAATTGATGGCATTGACATCGTTATTGGTAGCTGCTAATATAGCACATGCATTGAGCCACTGATGATTTTTGTAATTCCGTGCGATATTTGGGAAAACCTTTTGAATCAATTTGTATTTGGTTGATGTCATCTTACTAAAGTTTGTTGGCAATGTGATACATTGTGTAGATCTGTCATCTTCCCATTCCCAATATCCAGCAATTGTTTTGCGAAACGTTCGGCGGATGCATCATTTTGTGTATTGGTGTCACATTCAAAGTCAATTTCTTTACATGTCACCACAGAACTGATGATTTGAGACATGCATTAAGTTCATCAGCGGGTGTTGAACGTGGTATAACTACGCGCATCACCTATCGTAGGATAGATGTACTATGCCAGAAACCTTCACGGGAGTGTACTCAACAACTTCCCAAAACTTCATGGCGATCGGATGAATGGTGAAGTAATGCATAAAGGATAAACAGACAGACACCCTATCACCGAGGGAACCAAAAACTAAAATATAACCTTTATTGATATACAAACTAAAATACGTAAGGGCCTTGTTTAGCAACTTTACATAAAACCTCTATTAAATTGATATACACAATTGGTACTTTATATCTCTACTTGGAGGATATCTATCATAGTTGATGACCTGATCACCACATAATATTCCACAAATTGAGTGAAGTGGTGTCTAAAGCATGGACATCCTCAAGTAACTAGCAATAGTGAATGGTATTTTTCGCTTGCTTCAATCCCTAGGGAATATGTTCCCACAGAGAATCCTTGTGACGCTCTGTGGAGATCTATCACCATTTAACTGATGTCCCTTTTCTTTCCCCTCACAGACAATGCAAAGGGGAATTAGTGGTGTCTAAAACATAGACATCCACAAATAACTAGCAATAGTGAATGATGTTTTCACTTGCTTTAATCTTCAGGGAATATATTCCTTCAGAGAATCTCTGTGGGTATCTATCACCATTGACAAATATCACTTTTTCCCACAAATGATGCAAAGGGGAATTAGTGATATGTTAATTAATAGACGGTGAAGAATCCCCTTATTAAAGCCACAACCATTGCAAAAGAACTTGGTATTAACCTTTACCTATACCCGATTATGATTATTATAAATCATGGCATAGGAAAGTACCAGGTACCATTGTTAAAGTATCAATGTAGTCAGCCGTCTAGGCTTAGATGCAAACATTTAAACACAGCCGTCAGGCTGTTTGCATCTAAGCCTAGACGGCTGACTACATTGATACTTTAACAATCCATCCTGATGATACAGTTATGAACATATATACTGTTGAAACGCGTCGATGGGGTTATTAGATTGGGGTTCGGGTTAACTTTGGTAGTCATACTAACGATGGCAATTCCTGATTGGGCCATTTGACTCCAATGTATCCCGGACTTTTTTAGGGTGACATAAATTTTTTAAAAAATAGAGAGGGCATACAGAGATCCTAAAATTCACTAAGGGATTCTTTGTGTATGCACCTGTCAGTTCACCCTGGTGCTTCAAGAGCACGTGAAAAAAAGAGCAGTTACGGCTTGTATCATTATTGCCGTTAAATGAAAGGAAAAATAGTCAGCACTGTAAAACATACATATGTGCTGACTGTTCTTCCATTTTTATTATCATTGACACATTGGTTCCGTTATTGAACCTGGTACTTTCCTATGCCATGATTTATAATAATCATAATCGGGTATAGGTAAAGGTTAATACCAAGTTCTTTTGCAATGGTTGTGGCTTTAATAAGGGGATTCTTCACCGTCTATTAATTAACATATCACTAATTCCCCTTTGCATCATTTGTGGGAAAAAGTGATATTTGTCAATGGTGATAGATACCCACAGAGATTCTCTGAAGGAATATATTCCCTGAAGATTAAAGCAAGTGAAAACATCATTCACTATTGCTAGTTATTTGTGGATGTCTATGTTTTAGACACCACTAATTCCCCTTTGCATTGTCTGTGAGGGGAAAGAAAAGGGACATCAGTTAAATGGTGATAGATCTCCACAGAGCGTCACAAGGATTCTCTGTGGGAACATATTCCCTAGGGATTGAAGCAAGCGAAAAATACCATTCACTATTGCTAGTTACTTGAGGATGTCCATGCTTTAGACACCACTTCACTCAATTTGTGGAATATTATGTGGTGATCAGGTCATCAACTATGATAGATATCCTCCAAGTAGAGATATAAAGTACCAATTGTGTATATCAATTTAATAGAGGTTTTATGTAAAGTTGCTAAACAAGGCCCTTACGTATTTTAGTTTGTATATCAATAAAGGTTATATTTTAGTTTTTGGTTCCCTCGGTGATAGGGTTTTTGAATTCCTAGGGAATTCCAACTGTCTCGGTGATTGGTTAAACAGACAGACAGACAGATATACATTCATTTATATATATATATACATAGATAACACATGGTCTGCTGTTAATAGAAACATATTTTATAGAGAATGTATATCTGCTGATGTAAAAGCATGTAGACTGGGGTTGGAACAGAGTGAACAGAGAAAGAAGCTGCATCATACTTATATGCCTATATAATATGTGGTCTGTTGTTAGGGCCAGATATTCTACAGAGGATATATTGCTGCTGGGTGCGAAAGCTTTTAGATCAGCAGAGAAATTAAACAGGATTCTATTGGAAGGAGAAGAGAAATTGCTGCATCATGTTTATTTGCATAGCCGTACCGTCAGGGGTCGCTTGGGTCGCAGTGGCGACCCGACCTCTGCCCTAAGGTTGCCCAGAGGACACCCTATACCATATACATATGCACATTCAATGCATTACTGGCTGGTCGCGCTGTCTGCAGCATCGCACAGATCACGGGGCAGGCAGTACGGTCAGTCTGAGAGGAAGCGGAGAAGAGCAGGGGCCGACAGGGAGTTGAGCACAGGGATGATGTGATCATGTGCTGCCCCTGCCACCTGCTGTATGGAGGCTGCTGGGTCTCCTGTCCTGCTGCTATCATATGGAGAGGGGTATGTGTGCATATATATATATATGTATATATATATATATACAGTATATATATATATATATATATGTGTATGTGTATATATATATATATATATATGTATGTGTGTGTATGTATGAATATATATATATATATATATATATATATATATATATATATATATATATATATATATATATATATATATACACATACACTAGCTGATATACCCGGCTTCGCCCGAGTTAATTTGGTACTGGTGGTCATCTGGTGTTCACATGGAAATCTTATGAAGTCGTGGTTACTTTAGAGATACCGGAAAAACATATGTTCACCATTTTGCGTAGTTCTCTGTGTTACCCAGGAAACACCACGGGAGGTAACCATGCGACATTTCCTTTATATAAAATGACATCAGGAAGTGAGAGAATTAGATTCCATACGTAAAATTTTGACGCTAATTCTTTTGCGCTAAGAATTGAACAATCAAGGTAGGACCCATTAGCTTTTCCGATTTATGACATAATCAATGCTCGTGCCAAATTTCACGTTTCTATGACACTGGAAAGTGAGAAAAATACATTCCGTACGTAAAATTTGGACGCTAATTCTTTTGCGGATAGAATTGAATAATCGAGTTGGAACCCATTAGCTTTTCCTATTTATGACATAATCAATGCCCGTGCCAAACTTTAAGTTTCTATGTGAGAAAATTACATTCCGTACGTAAAATTTGGACGCTAATTCTTTTGCGCATAGAATTGAATAATGGAGTTTGGACCCATTAGCTTTTCCGATTTATGACATAATCAATGCTCGTGCCAAATTTCACGTTTCTATGACACTGGAAAGAGAGAAAAATACATTCCGTACGTAAAATTTTGACGATAATTATTTTGCGCATAGAATTAAATAATCGAGTTGGGACCCATTAGTTCTTCCTATTTATGACATATTCAATGCCCGTGCCAAATTTTACGTTTCTATGTGAGAAAATTGGATTCCGTACGTAAAATTTTGACGCTAATTCTTTTGCGCATAGAATTGAATAATCGAGTTGGGCCTAGAGATGAGTGAACGTACTCGTCCGAGCTTGATACTCGTTCGAGTATTAGCGTGTTCGAGATGCTCGTTACTAGAGGCGAGCACCACGCGATGTTCGGGTTACTTTCACTTTCATCTCTGAGACGTTAGCGCGCTTTTCTGGCCAATAGAAAGACAGGGAAGGCATTACAACTTCCCCCTGCGACGTTCAAGCCCTATACCACCCCCCTGCAGTGAGTGGCTGGCAAGATCAGGTGTCACCCGAGTATAAAAATCGGCCCCTCCCGCGGCTCGCCACAGATGCGTTCTGACATAGAGGAGGGAAAGTGGTATCTTGGTGGAGCTGCTATACGGAGAGTGTTAGGAGTATTTTAGGCTTCAAGAACCCCAACGGTCCTTCTTAGGGCCACATCTAACCGTGTGCAGTACTGTGGAGGCTGCTTTTTGCAGTGTTGCACTTTTTTTTTTTTCGTATATCGGCCGTGCAGAGCATTGCGCCCTGCAGTAATACTCCAGGGCCAGAAGCGCTTAGGCAAGGACAGAAGACATATTGATTGAATATAGGCAGTGGGCCTTTGCAAAAAAATTTGGGGAAAAAAATCTATTTGGGCTGCCTGTGACTGTCCTCAGTGTTCTGGGTCTCTGCTGGGTGTAGTAGTTCTCCAAATTCATACGCAGCCAGCTAAGTGTTACAGCAGGCTTGCGCAAAATTATTTCCTGGCTCTGTCTGGGCTGTGAAATCACCGCTGTATTGCAGTTCACAGTGCAACACTCTGCAGTTCTTTGACATACTCCAGGGCCAGAAGCGCTTAGGCAGGGACAGAAGACATTAATTGAATATAGGCAGTGGGCCTTTGCAAAAAAATTTGGGGAAAAAAATCTATTTGGGCTGCCTGTGACTGTCCTTAGTGTTCTGGGTCTGTGCTGGGTGTAGTAGTTCTCCAAATTCATACGCAGCCAGCTAAGTGTTACAGCAGGCTTGCGCAAAATTATTTCCTGGCTCTGTCTGGGCTGTGAAATCACCGCTGTATTGCAGTTCACAGTGCAACACTCTGCAGTTCTTTGACATACTCCAGGGCCAGAAGCGCTTAGGCAGGGACAGAAGACATATTGATTGAATATAGGCAGTGGGCCTTTGCAAAAAAATTTGGGGAAAAAAATCTATTTGGGCTGCCTGTGACTGTCCTCAGTGTTCTGGGTCTCTGCTGGGTGTAGTAGTTCTCCAAATTCATACGCAGCCAGCTAAGTGTTACAGCAGGCTTGCGCAAAATTATTTCCTGGCTCTGTCTGGGCTGTGAAATCACCGCTGTATTGCAGTTCACAGTGCAACACTCTGCAGTTCTTTGACATACTCCAGGGCCAGAAGCGCTTAGGCAGGGACAGAAGACATTAATTGAATATAGGCAGTGGGCCTTTGCAAAAAAATTTGGGGAAAAAAATCTATTTGGGCTGCCTGTGACTGTCCTTAGTGTTCTGGGTCTGTGCTGGGTGTAGTAGTTCTCCAAATTCATACGCAGCCAGCTAAGTGTTACAGCAGGCTTGCGCAAAATTATTTCCTGGCTCTGTCTGGGCTGTGAAATCACCGCTGTATTGCAGTTCACAGTGCAACACTCTGCAGTTCTTTGACATACTCCAGGGCCAGAAGCGCTTAGGCAGGGACAGAAGACATATTGATTGAATATAGGCAGTGGGCCTTTGCAAAAAAATTTGGGGAAAAAAATCTATTTGGGCTGCCTGTGACTGTCCTCAGTGTTCTGGGTCTCTGCTGGGTGTAGTAGTTCTCCAAATTCATACGCAGCCAGCTAAGTGTTACAGCAGGCTTGCACAAAATTATTTCCTGGCGTTCCGTAAGCGAAGGCAGCCTCCAACCACAGGCCAATAAGCGGCACATTTAATTACAGCGTTCTGTTTCTGCATTACTGGTAATACAGCATGCTGAGGGGTAGGCCTAGAGGACATGGACGCGGAGGCCCAAGTCAGGGTGTGGGCACAGGCCGAGCTCCTGATCCAGGTGTATCACAGCCGACTGTTGCGGGATTAGGAGAGAGGCACGTTTCTGGCGTCCCCACATTCATCGCACAATTAATGGGTCCACGCGGTAGACCTTTATTAGAAAATGAGCAGTGTGAGCAGGTCCTGTCGTGGATGGCAGAAAGTGCATCCAGCAATCTATCGTCCACCCACAGTTCTGCGCCGTCCACTGCTGCAACTCAGAATCCTCTGGCTGCTGCTCCTCCTTCCTCCCAGCCTCCTCACTCCATTACAATAACACATTCTGAGGAGCGGGCAGACTCCCCGGAACTGTTCTCGGGCCCCTGCTCAGATTGGGCAGCAGTGTTTCCTCTCCCACCAGAGGTGTTTATCGTGACTGATGCCCAACCATTGGAAAGTTCCTGGAGTCTGGGAGTGAGGCTGGGGACTTCCCGCAACTGTCTCAAGACCTTTCAGTGGGTGAGGAGGACGATGACGTTGAGACACAGTTGTCTATCAGTGAGGTAGTAGTAAGGGCAGTAAGTCTGAGGGAGGAGCGCACGGAGGATTCGGAGGAAGAGCAGCAGGACAATGAGGTGACTGACCCCACCTGGTTTGCTATGCCTACTGAGGACAGGTCTTCAGAGGGCGAGGCAAGGGCAGCAGCAGGGCAGGTTGCAAGAGGCAGTGCGGTGTCCAGGGGTAGAGGCAGGGCCAGACCGAATAATCCACCAACTGTTTCCCAAAGCGCCCCCTCGCGCCATGCCACCCTGCAGAGGCCGAGGTGCTCAAAGGTCTGGCAGTTTTTCACTGAGAGTGCAGACGACTGACGAACAGTGGTGTGCAACCTTTGTCGCGCCAAGATCAGCCGGGGAGCCACCACCACCAGCCTCACCACCACCAGCATGCGCAGACATATGATGGCCAAGCACCCCACAAGGTGGGACGAAGGCCGTTCACCGCCTCCGGTTTGCACCGCTGCCTCTCCCCCTGTGCCCCAACCTGCCACTGAGATCCAACCCCCCTCTCAGGACACAGGCACTACCGTCTCCTGGCCTGCACCCACACCCTCACATCCGCTGTCCTCGGCCCCATCCACCAATGTCTGTCAGCGCACCGTCCTGCCGTCGCTAGCGCAATTGTTGGAGCGCAAGCGCAAGTACGCCACCACGCACCCGCACGCTCAAGCATTAAACGTGCACATAGCCAAATTTATCAGCCTGGAGATGCTGCCGTATAGGGTTGTGGAAACGGAGTCCTTCAAAAGTATGATGGCGGCGGCGGCCCCGCGCTACTCAGTTCCCAGTCGCCACTACTTTTCCCGATGTGCTGTCCCAGCCCTGCACGACCACATCTCCCGCAACATTGTACGCGCCCTCACCAACGCGGTTACTGGCAAGGTCCACTTAACAACGGACACGTGGACAAGCACAGGCGGGCAGGGCCGCTATATCTCCCTGACGGCACATTGGGTGAATTTAGTGGAGGCTGGGACCGAGTCAGAGCCTAGGACCGCTCACGTCCTACCCACCCCCAGAATTCCGGGCCCCAGCTCGGTGGTGGTATCTGCGGCGGTGTATGCTTCCTCCAATAAACCACCCTCCTCCTCCTCCTCCTACGCAATCTCTGTCTCGCAATCAAGATGTGTCAGCAGCAGCACGTCGCCAGCAGTCGGTGTCGCGCGGCACAGCAGCACAGCGGTGGGCAAGCGTCAGCAGGCCGTGCTGAAACTACTCAGCCTAGGAGATAAGAGGCACACGGCCCACGAACTGCTGCAGGGTCTGACAGAGCAGACCGACCGCTGGCTTGCGCCGCTGAGCCTCCAACCGGGCATGGTCGTGTGTGACAACGGCCGTAACCTGGTGGCGGCTCTGCAGCTCGGCAGCCTCACGCACGTGCCATGCCTGGCCCACGTCTTTAATTTGGTGGTTCAGCGCTTTCTGAAAAGCTACCCACGCTTGTCAGACCTGCTCGGAAAGGTGCGCCGGCTCTGCGCACATTTCCGCAAGTCCCACACGGACGCTGCCACCCTGCGCACCCTGCAACATCGGTTTAATTTGCCAGTGCACCGACTGCTGTGCGACGTGCCCACATGGTGGAACTCTACGCTCCACATGTTGGCCAGGCTCTATGAGCAGCGTAGAGCTATAGTGGAATACCAACTCCAACATGGGCGGCGCAGTGGGAGTCAGCCTCCTCAATTCTTTACAGAAGAGTGGGCCTGGTTGGCAGACATCTGCCAGGTCCTTGGAAACTTTGAGGAGTCTACCCAGGTGGTGAGCGGCGATGCTGCAATCATTAGCGTCAGCATTCCTCTGCTATGCCTCTTGAGACGTTCCCTGCAAAGCATAAAGGCAGACGCTCGGAAACAGAGCCGGGGGAAGACAGTATGTCGCTGGATAGTCAGAGCACCCTCCTGTCTATATGTCAGCGCGGTGAGGGGGAGGAGGAGGAGGAGGATGAGGAGGAGGGGGAAGAGACAGCTTGGCCCACTGCTGAGGGTACCCATGCTGCTTGCCTGTCATCCTTTCAGCGTGTATGGCCTGAGGAGGAGGAGGAGGAGGAGGATCCTGAAAGTGATCTTCCTAGTAAGGACAGCCATGTGTTGCGTACAGGTACCCTGGCACACATGGCTGTTTTCATGTTAGGATGTCTTTCTCGTGACCCTCGCGTTACACGCATTCTGGCCACTATGGATTACTGGGTGTACACACTGCTTGACCCACGGTATAAGGAGAACCTTTCCACTCTCATACCCGAAGAGGAAAGGGGTTTGAGAGTGATGCTATACCACAGGACCCTGGCGGACAAACTGATGGTAAAATTCCCATGCGACAGCGCTAGTGGCCGAAGGCGCAGTTCCGAGGGCCAGCTAGCAGGGGAGGCCCGGAGATCAGGCAGCATGTACAGCACAGGCAGGGGAACACTCTTTAAGGCCCTTGACAGCTTTCTGGCTCCCCAGCAAGACTGTGTCACCGCTCCCCAGTCAAGGCTGAGTCGGCGGGAGCACTGTAAAAGGATGGTGAGGGAGTACGTAGCCGATCGCACGACCGTCCTCCGTGACGCCTCTGCCCCCTACAACTACTGGGTGTCGAAGCTGGACACGTGGCCTGAACTCGCGCTGTATGCCCTGGAGGTGCTTGCTTGTCCTGCGGCTAGCGTCTTGTCAGAGAGTGTGTTTAGTGAGGCTGGGGGAATCATCACAGATAAGCGTACCCGCCTGTCGACCGACAGTGCCGACAGGCTTACACTCATCAAGATGAACAAAGCCTGGACTTCCCCAGACTTCTCTTCTCCACCAGCGGACAGCAGCAATACCTAAGCAATACGTAGGCTGCACCCGCGGATGGAAGCATCGTTCTCTATCCCCATCAAAAACGGGGACCTTTTTGCTTCATCAATCTGTGTATAATATTCCTCCTCCTCCTCCTGCTCCTCCTCCTGAAACCTCACATAATCACGCCGAACGGCCTCAGTCATATAATTTTTCTAAACAATTTTTATACGTTTCAATGCTCATTAAAGCGTTGAAACTTGCACCTCAACCAATTTTTATTTTAACTGGGCTGCCTCCAGGCCTAGTTACCAATTAAGCCACATTAAACAAAGCGATTAATGGGTTTCACCTGCCCTCTTAGTTGGGCATGGGCAATTTTTCTGACGTACATTAGTACTGTTGGTACACCAATTTTTGGGGGCCCTCGCCTACAGTGTAATCCAATTAATTTTTAGTCCACCTGCATTACAGCTGACATTACATCAGCTGTGTTGGGCACTGCAATGGGATATATTTATGTACCGCCGGTGGCTTCCTGGCACCCACCCATGCTGAGGGTCCACAGGGACTTCCCAATAGGGAGTTGTACCTGCCTGTGTCTATGAATTAAAAAGCCCGGTCAGGTTGGGGCATGCAGTGTGGGCCGAAGCCCACCTGCATTTAATCTGACGTTAGCTCTGCTGTGATGGGCACTGCAATGGGATACATTTATGTACAGCCGGTGGGTTCCAGGGAGCCACCCATGCTGTGGGTGCACACGGAATTCCCATTGCGGAGTTGTACCTGCCTGTGACTATTTATAAAAAAACGCGGTCTGACTGGGGCATGCAGACACCTTGACAGAATGAATAGTGTGTGGCACATAGGTTCCCCATTGCTATGCCCACGTGTGCAGTTCCAGATGGAGGTGGCACAGGATTGGATTTCTCATTGGTTCTGTACAGCATTGTTGACTATCGCCCCGCCCCTTTTAAAGAGGGTCGCTGCCTAGCCGTGCCAACCCTCTGCAGTGTGTGCCTGCTTTTCCTCTGGCAGACGCACTTATAAATAGACATGAGGGTGGCGTGGCATGAGGGCAGCTGAAGGCTGGGCAGGGACAGTTTGGTGTGCGCTGTGGACACTGGGTCGTGGGGGGGGGGGTTGGGCAGCATGTTACCCAGGAGAAGTGGCAGCGGAGTGTCATGCAGGCAGTGATTGTGCTTTGTTGGAGGTAGTGTGGTGCTTAGCTAAGGTATGCATAGCTAATGAGGGCTTTTCAGAAGTAAAAGTTGTTGGGGGGGGGGGCCCACTCTTGCCGCTATTGTGGCTTAATAGTGGGACCTGGGAACTTGAGATGCAGCCCAACATGTAGCCCCTCGCCTGCCCTATCTGTTGCTGTGTCGTTCCCATCACTTTCTTGAATTGCCCAGATTTTCACAAACGAAAACCTTAGCGAGCATCGGCGATATACAAAAATGCTCGGGTCGCCCATTGACTTCAATGGGGTTCGTTACTCGAAACGAATCCTCGAGCATCGCGAAAAGTTTGTCTCGAGTAACGAGCACCCGAGCATTTTGGTGCTCGCTCATCTCTAGTTGGGAGCCATTAGCTTTTCCTATTTATGACATAATCAATGCCCGTGCCAAATTTCGAGTTTCTATGACACCGGAAGTGAAAGAATTAGATTCCGTACGTAAAATTTGGACGCTACTTCTTTTGCGCATAGAACTGAATAACCGAGTTGGGATCCATTAACTTTTCCTATTGATGACATATTCAATGCCTTTGCTAAGTTTTAAGTTTCTATGACATTGGGAAGTGAGAGATTTAGATTATGTACGTTAAATTTCGACGCCAATTCTTTTGCGTAGAATTGAATAATCGAGTTGGGACCCAATTACTTTTCCTATTTTGGAGATAATCTATGCTCGTGCCAAAATTCATGTTTCTACGACATCGGGAAGTTGGAGAACTTTTGGCGAGTCAGTCAGTCAGTGAGTGAGTTAGTGAGTCAGTGAAGGCTTTCAGCTATATATATATACTAGCTGATATACCCGGCTTCGCCCGAGTTAATTTGGTACTGGTGTTTATCTGGTGTTCACACGGAAAATCTTATGAAGTCGTGGTTACTTAATGGGGTTGTCCCGCGAAACAAAGTGGGTCTATACACTTCTGTATGGCCATATTAATGCACTTTGTAATGTACATTGTGCATTAATTATGAGCCATACAGAAGTTATCAGAAATTTTTCACTTACCTGTTCCATTGCTAGCGTCCTCGTTTCCATGGAGCCGTCTAATTTTCAGCGCCTAATCGCTAGATTAGACGCGCTTGGGCAGTCCGGGTCTTCTTTTCTGAATGGGGCCGCTCGTGCCGGAGAGCGACTCCTTGTAGCTCCGCCCCGTCACGTGCCGATTCCAGCCAATCAGGAGGCTGGAATCGGCAATGGACCGCACAGAAGCCCTGCGGTCCACCGAGGGAGAAGATCCCGGCGGCCATCTTCAGCAGGTAAGTAAGAAGTCACCGGAGCGCGGGGATTCAGGTAAGCGCTGTCCGGTGTTCTTGTTTAACCCCTGCATCGGGGTTGTCTCGCGCCGAACGGGGGGGCTGTTGAAAAAAAAAAAACCTGTTTCGGCGCGGGTCAACCCCTTTAAGAGATGCTGAGGAAAAACATATGTTCACCATTTTGCATAGTTCTCTGCGTTACCCAGGAAACACGACGTGGAGGTAACTATGCGACGTTTCCTTCATATAAAATGACATCAGGAAGTGAGAGAATGAGAATATGTACATAAAATTTGGACACTAATTCTTTTGCGCTTAGAATTGAATAACCATTAACTTTTCATATTTATGACACAATCAATGCTTGTGCCAAATTTCATGTTTCTATGACATTGGGAAGTGAGAGATTTAGATTATGTACGTAAAATTTGGACGCTAATTCTTTTGTGCATAGAATTGAATAATGGAGTTGGGATCCATTAGCTTTCCTTATTTATGACATAATCAATGCTTGTGCCAAATTTCCCGTTTCTATGACACCGGAAAGTGAGAAAATTACATTCCGCACGTAAAATTTGAACGCTAATTCTTTTGCGCATAGAATTGAATAATCAAGTTGGGACCCATTAGCTTTTCCTATTTATGACATAATCAATGCTCGTGCGAAATTTCCTGTTTCTATGACACCGGAAAGTGAGAAAATTAGATTCCGTACGTAAAATTTGGACGCTAAGTTTTTGCGCATAGAATTGAATAATGGAGTTGGGACCCATTAGCTTTTACTATTTATGACATAATCAATGCTCGTGCCAAATTTCCTGTTTCTATGACACCGGAAAGTGAAAAAATTACATTCCGCACGTAAAATTTCGACGCCCATTCTTTTGCGCTAGAATTGAATAATGGAGTTGGGACCTATTAACTTTTCCTATTTATGACATAATCAATGCTCGTGCCAAATTTCCCGTTTCTATGACACTGGAAAGTGAGAAAATTACATTCCGCACGTAAAAGTTGGACGCTAATTCTTTTGCGCATAGAATTGAATAATCGAGTTGGGACCTATTAGCTTTTCCTACTTATGACAATCAATGCTCGTGCCAAATTTCCCGTTTCTATGACACCGGAAAGTGAGAAAATTACATTCCGCACGTAAAATTTTGACGCCAATTCTTTTGCGCTAGAATTGAATAATCGAGTTGGAACCCATTCGCTTTTCCTATTTATGACATAATCAATGCTCGTGCCAAATTTCCCATTTCTATGACACCGGAAAGTGGGAAAATTACATTCCGCACGTAATATTTGGACGCTAAATCTTTTGCGCATAGAATTGAATAATCGAGTTGGGACCCATTAGCTTTTCCTATTTATGACATAATCAATGCTCGTGCCAAATTTCCCGTTTCTATGACACCGGAATGTGAGAAAATTAGATTCCGTACGTAAAATTTGGACGCTAATTATTTTGCGCATAGAATTGAATAATGGAGTTGGGACCCATTAGCTTTTACTATTTATGACATAATCAATGCTCGTGCCAAATTTCCTGTTTCTATGACACTGGAGAGTGAAGAAATTTCATTCCGCACGTAAAATTTCGACGCCAATTCTTTTGCGCTAGAATTGAATAATCAAGTTGGGACCTATTCGCTTTTCCTATTTATGACATAATCAATGCTCGTGCCAAATTTCATGTTTCTATGACACCAGAAAGTGAGAAAATTAGATTCCGTACGTAAAATTTGGACGCTAATTCTTTTGCGCATAGAATTGAATAATCGAGTTGGGACCCATTAGCTTTTCCTATTTATGACATAATCAATGCTCGTGCCAAATTTCCCGTTTCTATGACACCGGAAAGTGAGAAAATTACATTCCGCACGTAAAATTTGGACGCTAATTCTTTTGCGCATAGAATTGAATAATGGAGTTGGGACCCATTCACTTTTCCTATTTATGACATAATCAATGCTCGTGCCAAATTTCCCGTTTCTATGACATTGGGAAGTGAGTGATTTAGATTATGTACGTTAAATTTCGACGACAATGCTTATGCGAATAGAATTGAATAATCGAGTTGGAACCCATTAACTTTTCCTATTTATGACATAATCAATGTTCGTGCCAAATTTCCCGTTTCTATGACATTGGGAAGTGAGTGATTTAGATTATGTACCTTAAATTTCGACGCCAATTCTTTTGCGCTAGAATTGAATAATCGAGTTGGGACCCAATTTCTTTTCCTATTTTGGAGATAATCTATGCTTGCGCCAAATTTCATGTTTTTACGACATTGGGAAGTTGGAGAACTTTTAGCGAGTGAGTCAGTCAGTCAGTCAGTCAGTGAGTGAGTCAGTGAGTCAGTGAGGGCTTTCAGCTTTATATATATAAATATGTGTGTCTGTGTGTGTGTATGTGTGTATATATGTGTTACGTTAGTATAGGCAAACAAACACCGGGCCCACATGAACGTGACCAAGACACAAACAGGAACCCACTGATGACACACACTCGCCATGCATACCTGTTATAGCTATAAAAGTACGAGGTATTGATTTGTATATTGGCTAAAATACTTAAGCCTGCAAGCCATGATCAAGGCTCATCATTGTCTTGCGGGTCCCTACACTAGCAAGACAACTGACCCAAAGCTGCAGGGAAAATGTCACGACCCTACCTAATAAGCAAGGCAATCGCCTCGATAAAGGCGGCCCCATGCTTAAACCTTGGTCCTGATTATCCCTTAAGGGAGCAGACTGGCACACAGAACACAAATCACACAGCAACACACTAGGGTTAGCATGCCAGACACACAACCACATAGAACAGGACAGTTTACTCCTCATGTCTAGCCACCTGCGCAGACATACAGAACATGACACTGTTCACACCATATACACAAAACAGGGCTATCCACCTCTAATGTCTGACCACCTGCACAAACACTGGACTAGCCCTGTTCAAACACATACACATATACAGGCATGCAAAACCAACAAACCCTAGAGTGAAGGGAAACCAGCTATCTTTAGAGAGGGGGCATATATATTTTTTTTAATTCTTTATTTATGTATCACCATTTTAATCATACATTTGTGAGTTATCTTCTGAAATAAACCGTTTACAGAGTGTTAAGCATGACAACAAAACAGTGAGACCATTTTCTTATATCATAGTTCTACATTTAACATTCAATTGGACATTCAGCTGTTCTAATTTTGCTTACAACCTGTGGCTTTCCTATATTATTCTCTGCTTGGTGTTATTACATGGTAAAATATGCAGTATTGTAACCAGGGAGGGGGGGAAGGGTTAGTACCCCTCTTTGGTCTATTGTGTGCCTTCTATCCTAGCTGTGTCCTCTATGATCTTCTTTTCTAACAGACGAGACACACTAGGGAAACAAACACGTAAATGCGATCTGTCTGATTGGTATAGATAGGGCGGTGGAAGGTAAGGTGGGAAGGGGGGGTAGACGGGGGGAGCTAGAGCAAGAGAGAGAGAACAAGGGAGGAAAAAGAAAGAAGAAGAGAGAGAGAGAAAGGAAAAAAAAGAGAGAGAGAGAGGGGAGAGGGGGGGGGGGGGGACTCTGCCGGCTTATGGTAGGGGGAAAGTGAGGAAGCGAGATTTCTCATGCCTTATGGGTTGATCAGGGATCTAAATTCCTCCGAGTCCCGGAACTCTATCCAGTAGTACCATGTTTTCCGGAACTTTTCTTGTGTACCTTTCTGTGTGGCTGTAAGGTCCTCCATCTCCATGATCTGGTTAACGGTGTTCAACCACATTGCCACGGTGGGTGGGGCCGTTTATCTCCATAGTCTTGGGATGCAAAACCTTGCTGCGCTCACCAAGAAACATACCACTGATTTTTTGTATGTAGTTAAAGGGATATCACCGTGATGCAGGAGGAAGAATGCTGGTGTTTTTGGTAGCGGATAGTGTGTGAACTTGGAGGTTATCCTCCATACTTCCGCCCAGAAATTGGTCAGCACTAAACACTCCCAGAAAATGTGCAGCAGGGTCCCTTGTTCCGTTCCGCATCTCCAACACAATGGGGAGACCGAGGGGAATATCTTGTGTAATCTGGAGGGCACCCTGTACCACCAAGAGAGGACCTTGTATCCCGATTCCTGTATTTTACTTGATATAGAGGAAAAGTAGTGATTGTAAATATTTTCTCCTTTTCCTCCTGAGTCAGTGTCATCTTGAGATCTTCCTCCCACCTCTTTATATATCCTAGCGACGGATTTTTGTGTAGTGAATTGAGTATGTTGTATACTCTGCATACGGTATGTCTGGTGGGGCCTTCTCCGCAGCAAAGGGTTTCAAATTGTGTTTTTGGTCGTATGAATGTGCTTGGTCTAGCGAGTGACAGGAAGAAGTGCCTTAGCTGGGTTGCTTGCCATAATGAGATTTGATTCGGCTCCGTTATTTCTCTTAGCATGTCTACTGATAGCTATTGGCCCTCTCGGAGGAAGTGTTCCGCCCGGAATCTGCCTCCTGAGGCCCAGTTACGGAAGGCTCTATTCTCATTGCCTGGCGGAAATGCTGTATTGCCCAGGATTGGAAACATAGCGGATGGTTTAGGGGAGATATCTGTGTTGTTGCTTATTTTGTTAATTATGCTTATTGTCGGGCCGATTGTGGGGTGTTTCATGTAGTCCGCTGACTTTTGTCCCTGTGTCCACGGTAGGGCTTTTAGTGTCATTGGTACGAATGTTTGTTCTATATCTACCCATAACTTGAGGTCCGGGTGTCTGTGCCAGTCAACTGTTCGTACCAGATGTGCCGCTTGATAGTATTTCAGGAAGTTTGGTAGTCATACCTCCCTCATTTTTTGGTTTGGACAGCATGTTCCTTGCAATGCGGGGAGGTTTCCCTGCCCATATGAATTTAATCATGAGAGAGTGTAAGTTCTAGAAAAGTTGCCTCGGAACCTATAAGGGAAGGGCCTGGAACATATATAGCATTCTAGGGAGTATGTTCATTTTCATAATGGCTCCTCTGCCAAACCATGAGAAGGTACCTTTGGTCCAGGCGTTTGTGTCCTGTCTGATCTTATTCACAAGTGTGGGGTAGTTAGCTGTGTATAGATTTTCGGTGTCTGGTGTGAGGTTAATGTCGAGGTAATGAATATGGTCTCTTGCCCATGGGAATGGAAAGGCATCTTTAAATTCGTTTACTGTGGATGGAGGGATGGAGATATTTAGTGCCGCCGATTTGTGGTAGTTAATCCGGAAATTAGATAAGGTAGAATATGTTTTGATTTCTGCAAGCAAATTCGGCAAGGTGGTTCTTGGGTTGGAGATAAAGAATAATAGGTCATCTGCGTAAGCTGCGATCTTGTGTTCCGTATCTCCAAGTGGGATTCCCTGAATATTTGTGTTTAAGCGGATGTGTCTCAGTAGTGGCTCAAGGCATAATATAAAGATCAAAGGGGAGAGCGGGCAGCCTTGCCTTGTGCCATTTGTTATAGAGAAAGGAGTTGAGGGCTGCCCGTTTACTCTTACTGCGGCCGTTGGGCGCGAGTATAGTCCTGTCAGCCATTGTAGCATATTGGGGCCTATTCCCATATGGGTCATAGTGGTAAACAGAAAATCCCACTCTACCCGATCAAATGCTTTGTCCGTGTCTGTGGACAATAAGCAGATCGGTAGAGATTGTTTTTGTGCGGAGTGTATCAGGTTTATGGCCTTCGTTGTGTTGTCTTTAGCCTCTCTGAGTGGCACGAAGCCCACTTGGTCTTTATGGATTGTGAATTGTAGGAGAGGGGAGATTCTGTCCGCTAAGATTTTTGAGAACAGTTTCAGGTCTACATTTAATAAGGAAATAGGGCGATAACTTTGACATTGAGCCGGGTCTTTGCCTTCCTTTGGGATTACCCCGATGTGTGCCTTCAGTGTGTCTCTAGGTAGTGTGCCTCAGGACGTTATGGAGTTGAAAGCCCGTGTGAAGTGGGGGGATAATGTACCTGCATATTTTTTGTAATATATGAGCGTTAACCCCTCAGGGCCCGGTGCTTTTCCTGTATGGGATTTCGAGATAGCCTCTGTTAACTCGTTCTGAGTAATTGGGGCCTCCATTGCGTTGATTACTTCCTGTGGGAGTCTCTTTGGGTTTGATCTCTGAAGGTAGTCTTTGATGGCCGCCCTCCGTCGTTCCCTGTCTTGTTCTGATTGTGATGGTGACAAATTATACAAGGCCTGATAATACTCCCGAAATGCTTCCGCTATCTGTTGGGGTATGTGTAAGGACTGGCGCTTTGGGGTGTTGATATGTGAAACATAGGCCTTAGCTCTAGCCGAGCGAAGCGCCCGTGCTAGTGTGCGACTAGGTTTGTTCCCGAATTCATAGAGATGGCGTCTACATTTCGTTAAGTTCATCTTTGCTTTACCTAAACAGGCCATGCGTACTTTTTCCCTGAGCAATTTTAATTCTACCCCCTCCGGCCCGTCCTGTGCTGACTTATGGGCTATTTCCAAAGTTTGTATTTTATCAAGTAACCCCCGAAAGTATTTTCCGCGTTCTTTTTTGATGCGGGATCCTAGGCTAATACATAAACCCCTGATAACATATTTAAATGCTTCCCAAATTGTCAGCGGGTCTACGTCCGGGGTGTGGTTATGTTCAAAATACTCGCTTAAGGCTTTCTGAATTTCATCTGAGGTTACATGGTCATGGAGGAGGGATTCATTCTTTTTTGTATAGGGAAGGTAGTTTTATTTCTAGGGTGATTAATACGTGATCCGAGAAGGTGATGTTGTCTATTTTTGCTGTGATCAGGGCAGGTAGGGATGAGTGTTGGAGTAAGAAATAATCAATCCTTGAGTATGTATTGTGAGGTGGAGAAAAGAAGGTGTAATCCTTGATAGTGGGATTTAAGATTCTCCATACATCTACTAATTGATGATTATATAGATTTTTCCTGATCCTCCGGTGCGCGGAAAGTGATATACTATCATTGCCTTTGGATGTGTCGACGTTTGGGTCTAATGTAACGTTAAAATCGCCGCCTAGTATCAGGGCACCCTCTTTAAATTCCTCCAGGTCCTCCAGTGTCCTTTCCAGAAAGGGCACCTGGTTGGAGTTGGGGAAGTAGACTGCTGCAAGTGTGACTGGTGTGTTAGCAAGCTTACCTTTTAAGAAAATATATCTACCTCCTGGGTCGCTGCGAGTCTCCTCGTGTTCCCAAGGGATAGAGCTGGCAATAAGAATTGAGACCCCTTTGGACTTAGTTTCTATATTCGTACTGTGGTAGGCGTGTGGGAACCTGGCGTTGGAGAATCTGGGGTGGGCGTTCGTGCGGAAATGGGTCTCCTGGACGAAGGCCACCTGTGCTCTTTTTTTTCAGAGGAGATGGAGGATGGAGGACCTTTATTTAGGAATGCTCAAACCCTGTGCGTTGATGGAAACAATCGTTAGGTTAGCAGATACAGTTGGCATAATGAGTATGGTGTGCAGTCCTTGCAGAGTAGGTTGTGCGGGGAATGACAGGAGCGAGGGGAGAGAGGGAGGAAGGAGAGAAAGAAGAGAAGAAGAGGGAAAGAAGAGAAGAGAAGAAAAAAAAAAAGAGAGAGAAGAGGGGGGTTGGGGGGACCCCGGGAGAAGAGGGTGGGTGTAGGAGGAGGGCGCCCTTATAGGGCAACAGACACACTAGGGGAACAACGAACTTAGCTAACTTAGGAGTTAGCAACTGTTACTACAAACTTTTAATCAGAGGGCCTGGTCCCCTGTCAACGGAGGGTGGTACCTGATACCCTACTTGGGAAAACGTGGGAGTGCACTGGGTGGGTGAGGTTGTTGTCGTGCACAGAGATAGCAAGAGAGCTATGCAAACCAAAGTCTATCGGTCTTCTTTCGGCGGGTCGTTGTCTTCAAGCTCCTGCTATATAATTCCAGAGAACTGCAAGCCACGTCTGGAGTGTTCATCATAGGTCGAGGATAGTCCTTTTGTTAAGAAGGAAGAGATGTGAGATCTGAGGGAAACAGAGAACCAGAGATCTAGATATGGAAAAACGCTTTTGTTCGTCTTTTTGTTTGCCCAACAGGGGGAGAAGTTTGGGTGGTGTGGAGTTAACTCCGGACCCGGGGTCCGTGGATCATCTGGGGAGATTGAGGAGCGGACCGTCGTGTTATTGAAGAGTTCCATTTGCAGGATTAGCATCCATCGGAGCCGTCCAGTCTGGGACGTGAACCGTAGGAACGCCCAGGAATAAGAACGCCCCCTCCAGGTCCTCTGGTGTTCTGAACGTAAAGAGATGGCTCCTTTTACGTAAGATTAGATTAAATGGGTGTCCCCATTTGTAGGTTGCTTCGGCTTTGCATGCTGCGTCCAGCAGTGGGCGTATCAACCTTCGACTATTGAGGCTTAGTCTAGAGACGTCGGGTAGTATTCTGATGTTCATACCCTTAAAGTTCACTGAGCCTTGTTCCCATGCCAGTCTCTGAATGTCCTCTTTTTGTCTGTAGAAGTGGACGCGACATATGACATCCATTGGAAAATTTTGATTTCGTGTCCTCCCACCTAGGACACGGTGAACTGTGTCCAGTTCTATTATCCTGTCCTCTGGACGTTGGAGCAACTTGTTGAAGATCGCTGTCACAAAGTCATGCAGAGCCTCCGGTGGGACATCCTCCGAGATCCCCCTCAGCTTGAGGTTGTTGCAGCGCCCTCTGTTTTCAATATCGTCTAGATGCAGGGTCAGGTCTCTGAGCTGTTTCTGCTGTTTCTCTACTAGTGAAGTTAATTGTTAAAAGTCTGTAGACGGGTTGTCAACACTTTCCTCTAGAGCTGCGACTCTCTCTGTCAAGGATTGTACTGAGTGGCTAACTGCCGCAATATCTTTTTCGTGTTTCTCCTCTATACGCTGGATTTGCCTTTCAAAGTCCCTCTTGGAGGGTAATGCACGGACCATGAGCCATAATGCGTGGAGGGTTTGGGAGTCATCTAATGGTGGTTCCATGGGGTCTGCTTCGGACCCCGTGTCTGTCATCAGAATGGTTCTAGGGTTTGGTGTCTGTATGGCGTTTCCCGCCTTTTCTCCTGATGCAGCTGCAAGGTGGGGGATGGGTGTATGAGACCCTCCAGAGGGTTCATAATTGTGGGCCATGGGGTCTTCCTGCCTTCTTGTGTATGGTACAGTGTGGGATTCCCTTCTTGTCTTCCCCTGAGGGCTTCGGTTACCTCCTGTGGCTGCTTATGCTGCCTGTTTGATTGTGGCGTTTTGCCCTTGGTTTCCCCTTTCTTTAGTGCCAGAAGGCTGGGTGGGAGAGGGAGTGATTTTCAGAGGTTCAGGGCTGTGGGTTGAAGGGGCTCTCTGTCTCCTATCTGGAGCTGCTGGCTGTTCACAGGCAGAGCTGTATGTCGTGTGCCCGATTGTAACTAGGGCTGGAGGGGCTGTGGAGACAGGTAAGCCTGTTGGTGTGCCCATATCTCCTACCTTGTCTCCCTCGTTCTGCCGGTATGGCTGTGGTCTTGATTCCCGGCAGGGAAGCGGGCTCCCGTGCCTCCGGCATGTTGCAGCGCCGGCTCCACGTGGCTGACCGGCGCCATGTCAGGGAGCTGTCTCTCAGCCTCTGCGGCGCTCTGGGAGTGCAGGAACCTGCTGATCGGGGTCCCGTTCGTCGGCGGCAGCTCTCCTTTCTTTCTGCCCACCTTCACCATCTTGTCCCTGGCTTAAGGTATGCTGTGTCCTTGGGTATTTAATGTCAACGGCCAGAGGGGGCATATTTAACTGCAACCAGACTGGTGGTGATTGGCTAGCAGGAGAACACCACACCCAGCCAGCTCAATCATTCCACACCTGTGGGGCTGTGCTGCTAGAAACCTTTGTGGTACAACAGATCCCAGCCAGCACAACCCTAAGGCATTAAAAAAATTATGCAACTCCTCCAAACCATGCACATGTACAGGATTTATCTATAAACCAATTTTGCCATCTTTTCCTGACACTAAGGCAAAGATGGCAAAATGGGAGAGAGTAACAAATAGTGCACCTGAAAACAGGACCACTGTGCCTTACACAACTGACCTCAGTCACAGTAGCCTGCAAGGAAAAGAACACTAGTCCAGAGGGGAAAAAATAGCAACCCTCCCTGCTTAAATAACGTGCACAGGACTTATCCATATGGGCCTAGTGTGGACGCCAGCTAGTCAGCTAGAAATATGGGAATACACACAGGTACAAATCACAGTGCTCTGGTACAAAACAGTAGTAGGCAGTCAGAGACAGTGGCACTTGCGATAAAGTCTTTAGTCCAGGCTTTGCCTGGGTTTATTTCCAAGAAAACAGAACAAAAATGCAGGCCTTAACATCAGGCAAACACAAAGTAAATCCTGCTCGTCTGAGCACTTACTGAACATGTAGCGTCCCTGTCTACACACTGGTAATACAAATGGCTCCTGCCCACAGCCAGCCAGGCCTCTCAGACCTGCAGAGGTCTCAGCTCTCTCAGCCCACACGCTGGGCTAGCCGGGCTCCCTGCTCCACAGAGCCCTCTCTCTGGCTCTCAGCCAGACGCTCTCTCTTAGGCCCTGTGGGTCCAGGCTTTATATGGCCTGGTACCAGCCCCACCTGGTACGTGGGAGTGACCATCCCACCCTTCACTTTGGTCACTCCAGAAAAGCCGGCCTGGATTATGCGGCTTGGAGCCACTTACTTGCTACAACGTGTCAGTAACTTAATGCTACTGACACCATACTGCCGGCTTCCTCCACCGAGCCCAGGCTGCTCGGTGGCACGTACCTGGCCAAGTGCTCCCCAAAGCCTCATAGGAGAGCATCCTAGGCGAAATATATATGCCCTCCAGCACTTTGCCGGTCACCTTCTCACATACCCTCCCCCTCTGTTCGAGCCTGTGGGGTCGGACACCTTTAGCCGCCATACAATGCGTCCTTGACAAGGCATGGGCATTGTCCTGTAGTTTTCTGGCCCTGTGCTCTACCGAAAAACTAAAATTTTGAAGGGTCAGGAACCACCTAGTGACTCTGGCATTTCTTTCTTTTGCCTGTGACATCCAGGTTAAGGGGGAGTGGTCTGTGATCAGCCTGAAGTGCCGACCTAGCAGGTAGTATTTTAGGGATTCCAGGGCCCACTTGATGGCTAGGCACTCCCGCTCAACGATACTATAATTTTTTTCCGGTGGCGTGAGCTTCCTGCTCAGATATATCACGGGATGTTCCTCTCCCTCTACTTCCTGGGACAGAACTGCTCCCAGTCCCACATCGGACGCGTCTGTTTGGACAATAAATTCTCTTTTGAAATTGGGTGTGACTAACACTGGACGTCTACAGAGGGCCCGTTTTAACTCTTGGAACGCCTTTTCTGCGTCAGGGTTCCACTTGACCATGACTGACTTACTGTTCTTGGTCAAGTCTGTTAGGGGCGCTGTTATGCTAGCAAAGTTTTGCACGAACCGCCTATAGTACCCTACAATGCCTAAAAAAGCTCTCACCTGCTTTTTAGTAGTGGGTTGTGGCCAGTCCTGAACGGCTTCAACTTTATTGATCTGGGGTTTCATAATACCCCTGCCTATTACATACCCCAGGTATCGTGCTTCTTCGAGGCCTATGGCGCACTTCTTTGGGTTTGCTGTGAGCCCTGCTTTTCTAAGGGAGTTCAGTACTGCCTGTACCTTGGGTAGATGGCTGTCCCAGTCTTCGCTAAAGATGATGATATCATCTAAATATGCTGACGCATATTGACGATGGGGTTTGAGTATGATATCCATCAATCTTTGGAAGGTTGCTGGGGCTCCATGCAAACCGAAGGGTAGGCAGATGTACTGAAACAACCCTTCTGGTGTGGCAAACGCAGTCTTTTCTTTCGCGCTCTCTGTAAGGGGAACCTGCCAGTAGCCTTTAGTAAGGTCGAGAGTGGAAAAGTACCTGGCATGACCCAGTCTCTCAATTAACTCGTCCACTCTCGGCATTGGGTATGCGTCAAATTTTGACATGTCATTTAGCTTCCGGAAGTCGTTACAGAAGCGCAGAGAGCCATCAGGTTTTGGTATCAGCACGATAGGGCTGGACCATTCGCTTTTCGACTCCTCAATTACTCCGAGGTCTAGCATTTTCTTGACCTCCTCTGAGATGGCTCGTCTGCGGGCTTCTGGAACCCTGTACGGTTTCAACTGAACCTTTACCCCTGGTTCAGTTATAATGTCGTGTTTTATGACACCAGTACGCCCTGGTATATCAGAGAACACATCTGAATTACGTTGTATAAATTCCCTCGACTCTTGTTGTTGGGATTTGAACAGGGACCCTGATACACACACCTCTGGGACCTCACCATGTGGGGTGCTCACTGCAGTCAGGGCTTCTCTGTCCTTCCATGGCTTAATTAGGTTTACATGGTACAACTGTTCTGGTTTCCGCCTACCCGGCTGGTATACCTTATAATTTACCTCTCCGACTTTCTCAATTATTTCATAGGGCCCTTGCCATTTTGCTAGGAATTTACTTTCTAGGGTGGGCACCAACACTAGTACCCGATCCCCAGGGTTGAAGGTTCTCACCTTGGCGGACCGGTTATATACCCGGCTTTGGGCTTCTTGAGCCTGCTGTAAATGTTCTCTAACAATGGGCATGACCGCCGCAATTCGATCTTGCATGAGGGAGATGTGTTCAATAACACTCCTGTAGGGGGTGGACTCGTGCTCCCAGGTCTCCTTGGCTACATCAAGGAGCCCTCGGGGATGTCTACCATAAACTGATTCAAAGGGAGAGAACCCAGTGGAGGATTGTGGGACTTCACGGATTGAGAACATTAAATATGGCAGCAGACAGTCCCAGTCCTTCCCATCCTTATTGACTACCTTTTTTAGCATGCTTTTTAGGGTCTTATTAAATCTCTCAACCAGACCATCCGTCTGTGGGTGGTACACAGACGTCCGTAAGTGCTTAATATTCAGCAGCTTACACAATTCCTTCATGACCTTTGACATAAAGGGGGTTCCTTGGTCCGTCAGGATCTCTTTTGGTATGCCCGTGCGGGAGTACATGTGAAGTAGTTCCTTTGCAATACCCTTGGATGACGTATTGCGTAAAGGAACGGCTTCGGGGTAACGGGTGGCATAGTCTACAAGCACTAATATATGTTGGTGACCCCGGGCAGACTCACAGTAACGTTTTACATCACCATGTACCCCCGGCCAGAAAAACCACTGAAGGATGCGTTCCTTAGTCTTTTCGCTCCCGAGATGACCTCCCAGCACATGCTTGTGCGCCAGGTCTAAGACCATCCTGTGATAAGACTGAGGTACCACCAGCTGTTCCACAACCTCCCCACGGACCTTGTCAACCTGATACAACAATTCTTGATTGACTGCCAGGTGTGGAAACACAGTATCAGCCCCTGGAAATTGAGGGTCCCCATTTATCACTTTAACATTTTTCCTGGCTTTTACTAAGGTGGGGTCTCGGAGCTGCTCAGTTCCGAAGTTGGCACGTGAGACCTCTAAGTCAGGCATAGCAACTACTTCATCCTGTACCTCCGTCTCACCCGCCAATACTGTTAAGGGAAAGTTATCCTCGTTCTCTTGGGTCACCCCTACTGCTGGAACCGTACCCTCAGGGTCAAACGGTTCGGGACACACATCATACACATTTGCATCATCATGAACCTTATTTGCAGACGACCCTCGGTGTCACCACAAGTCCCAAAATAGGGGAAAGTCTCTCCCGAGGATCACGGTGTGCATTAAGGATTTTACGACGCCCACCTCATGGGTGGCAAGTCCACACGGAGTCTCAAGTCTTACAAGGGCAATAGGATACTCCTTGGTGTCCCCATGCACACACACAACCCCCATGCGACGGCCGGTGAAGGTTGTGGGATCGACCAGGCTGGAGTGCACCAGCGTAACCAAGCTCCCTGAGTCCAGTAGAGCTGTCACCGCAAAGTCATTCACCTTTAGGTGACATAATGGTCGATCAGTCTCTGACACAGTCTCTGCAGAACATACTGGCCGTGCGAACATCGACCTCCGCCGGGCAGAGTCACAGTCCATTGGTTCCACGGTAAGTGGACAGTTGGCGGCAATATGCCAGGGCTCACGACAGCGCCAACATAGTATGGGGCCCCGGTCCCCTTGGGGTTCTACCCGGGACCGGACTGTCCAGTTGGGACTCCTCTTCTGTCCCACCTGATCCCCCTCTGAGCCGCCTCCCTTTGGGACACTTTTGACACCCCTTGCATACGGACCAGTCTTACCAGGGGCTCCAGCCGACTTGCTGTTCCCGGGGTTGGAACGTCCAGGAGGCATGGCTCGCAGTAAGTCCTCCTTGGCTTTATACCTCTCGACGAGGCTCCTGAGTTGAGCATTAGTCTCGGCCTGAGCTCTCATGGCCTCCTCATGGACCTTTTGCTGGGTCGCCGTCGCTTGTTGCTGCTGCACATTCATTTGCACCAGCTGCTTTATCAGTTCCTCCATCTTGGCAGTATCTGATGGCTGTGCCGCTGCAGCTTTCACCCACACCATATGTGAGGGATTAGCGTTTAGGATCGGTAGCAACCTGGGCATAAGCAGTCAGAGACAGTGACACTTGCGATAAAGTCTTTAGTCCAGGCTTTGCCTGGGTTTATTTCCAAGCAAACAGAACAAAAATGCAGGCCTTAACATCAGGCAAACACAAAGTAAATCCTGCTCGTCTGAGCACTTACTGAACATGTAGCGTCCCTGTCTACACACTGGTAATACAAATGGCTCCTGCCCACAGCCAGCCAGGCCTCTCAGACCTGCAGAGGTCTCAGCTCTGTCAGCCCACACGCTGGGCTAGCCGGGCTCCCTGCTCCACAGAGCCCTCTCTCTGGCTCTCAGCCAGATGCTCTCTCTGGCTCTCAGCCAGACGCTCTCTCTTAGGCCCTGTGGGTCCAGGCTTTATATGGCCTGGCACTCCAGAAAAGCCGGCCCGGATTATGGGGCTTGGAGCCACTTACTTGCTACAACGTGTCAGTAACTTAATGCTACTGACACCACACTGCCGGCTTCCTCCACTGAGCCCAGGCTGCTCGGTGGCACGTACCTGGCCAAGTGCTCCCCAAAGCCTCATAGGAGAGCATCCTAGGTGAAATATATATGCCCTCCAGCACTTTGCCGGTCACCTTCTCACAATATATTCTCACATAGCAGCTGGCGTTTGGGTCCCTCACGCTGGGCTGCGGCGGTGCTGCAAGCTGCCGTGTCCTCCTTCACGCCGACAGATCAGTTCTTCTTTGACATGGGGCTTGAGTACCCCGCTTCCAGCAAGCAAATGCTCTGATTAGTTAATCCAGTGCTGCATCACCCAAAGCAAGCCGCCGCTTCATTACCCAATCACAGCTATTCAATGATGTAATTCAATGAATGGCTGTGATTGGTTAATCAAGCGCCGGCTCTCATTGGCTGACGTGGCGTCTGATTAACCAATCAGAGTGTTAGCTTGCTGGAGGCGGGATATTCAAGCCCCGCTTCAAGGAAGAATTGCTCTGTCGGCGTTCAAGAGGACACGGCAGCTTGCAGCAGCCACGGAGACCAGTACGAAGAATCCGAATGCTGGCTGCTAGGTAAGTATTATTAGACATATTAGACAAAATAAGACAAAGTGCCTCTTTTGAGGCAAAAATTAATATAAGACAGTGTCTTATTTTCGGGGAAACACAATATCTATCTATCTACCTATCTCTGGTATAAGTTATACATCTCTCTGGATTTACTGTAAATAATTGCATACTTTACACACAATTAAAAAACGCATCAAAAACACATGCAGTTTTTAATAGTGTATGCAGCTTCTAAATAACGTACGTGGTCTTTAAATAGTGCATGCAAGTTTTTTATGTGTTTTTCTTAATTGTGGTTCTAAAGTACAACAAAAACATGAACACGAGCTAAGGCCACTCTCACACGTGTGTTCAGGAAATGCAGCTTGAAATCGTGGCATTTTTACCAGAATTTCGAGCAGCGTTTTTGAATGCATGGTATAGTGTTTGATAATGCTTTTTAATGCACCCCATCATTGTGAAGGGTGAGAAGGTGCGTTAAAAAACACGAAAACGCAAAAATTGAACTGACAGCTCTCTAAAATCACGGCATTATGAACACCGCGTTCGAGCGTGGATTTGAGTAAGCCCATTAACCCCTTAACGACGGCCCCATCGGGAAACTACGTCCTCAGCAAGTGGGCTTTAATCCTAGAGGACGTAGTTTTATGCATCCTCTTTGGATTAATGCCCACTTGCCTGAGGACATGACAGCTCCATGCTGTCGGTGCCCGCAGGTAGCCGACAGCATGGAGCTGTCATCCCAGGATGCGGGCAGTCACCTCCGGCATTGTGATCGGCGCTATCCATTGGATCGGATGGGTCGGATCCATGAGGGGAGGTGAAAATACTCACCTAAGTCCTCCCCGATGTCCCGGGACCTGAAGTCCCCGTCTGCGCATGCGCACCCAATGTCAATCATCGGGTGCGTGCACAGAGGGGCTCGAGCCGCGGGAAATTTAAAATCCCTCTGCTCCTGGCTGCCATGTGTAGCCCGGAGCAAAGGGATGTCACCGGGGACATGATCAGTGTTATCCTATGGATAACAGTGATCATGTAAAGTAAAAAAAAAGTGTAAAAAAGTTTTTAAAAAAAGTGTAAAAAATTTAAAAAAGTAAACAAAAAGTTAAAAAATCTTACGTCTCATCACCCCCCACGGATCATATCCGTGAGGGAGGATGAAATGACGTACCTAAGGCCCACGGATTTATCCGCGGACCTTACCCCAGCTTCTGCGCACGTGCCCGTCGCCAAAGTGGCGGACGCATGCGCAAAAGCTGTGGATTGCCAGCGTAATTTAAAATCTCCCTGCTCCTGGCTACAAAACTTAGCCGAGAGCCTGGAGATTTCACGGAGAGCCGCGGTGAGCGGTTCCTGGTCACGTGTTCGCCGTTATCCAATGGATAATGGCGATCATGTAAAAGTAAAAAAAAGGTGAAGGTTCATCTCTAGAGATGAGCAAGCACCAAAATGCTCGAGTGCTCGTTACTCGAGTCGAACTTTCAGTGATGCTCGAGAGTTCGTTTCGAGTAACGAACCCCATTGAAGTCAATGGGCGACTCGAGCATTTTTGTATATGACTGGTGCTCCACTAAGGTTTTCATTTGTGAAAATCTTAGCAAATCATCAGTCATGTAAAAAACACAGAAATGGGTAGGGCAGGCGAGGAGCAACATGCAAGGCTGCATTTCGGGCTCCGAGGTCTCACTATTAAGCCACAATAGTGGCAAGAGTGAGACCCCCCCCCCTGCACTGTCAGCATAAAGATCGTTCTCCTCTGCCACAGCTGTAACAGCTGTGGCAGAGAAGAACGATGTTAGCCCATTGAATTCAATGGAGCCGGCAATACAGCCGGCTCCATTGAAAGCAATGGGCTGCCGGCGAGCGCGGGATGAATTTTTGGGAAGGGCTTAAAAATATAAGCCCTTACCTGAAAATCATCCTAAAATGTGTAAAAAAAAATAGAAACAGGCCGGAGCTGTCCAGCGCATTGAATTCAATGGAGCCGGCAATACAGCCGGCTCCATTGAAAGCAATGCGCTGCGGGCGATCTTAAGATGAATTTTCAGGAAGGGCTTAAATATATAAGCCCTTCCCTGCAATTCATCCAGAATTGTGTAAAAATAAAAAAAATATATATACTCACCTGGTCCCGGCAGACGGAGTTCAGCCGCGGCCGGCTTCATTTCTCCTGAACTGCTCTCTGTAGTATTCAGCAGCCGGGAATTTAAAATCCCCGCCTGCTGAATGAGCTGCCTCTGATTTGTCACAGCCTGATTTGTCACAGCCTGACCAATCAGAGGCAGCTCTCACTCACACCCATTTATGAATTCATGAATGACAGCTGAGAGCTGCCCCTGATTGGCTCAGCGCTGAGCCAATCAGAGGCAGCACTCACTCACCCATTCATGAATGGGTGTGAGTGAGAGCTGCCTCTGATTGGTCAGGCTGTGACCAATCAGAGGCAGTTCATTCAGCAGACAGGGATTTTAAATCCCCGGCTGCTGAATACTACAGAGAGCAGTTCAGGAGAACTGAAGCCGGCCGCGGATGAACTCCATCTGCCGGGACCAGGTGAGTATATATATTTTTTTTATTTTTACACAATTCTGGATGAATTGCAGGGAAGGGCTTATATATTTAATCCCTTCCCGAAAATTCATCGTGAGATCGCCCGCAGTGCATTGCTTTCAATGGAGCCGGCTGTATTGCCGGCTCCATTGAATTCAATGTGCTGGACAGCTTCGGCCCGTTTCTATTTTTTTTTTTACACATTTTAGGATGATTTTCAGGTAAGGGCTTATATTTTTAAGCCCTTCCCGAAAATTCATCCCGCGCTCACCGGCAGCCCATTGCTTTCAATGGAGCCAGCTGTATTGCCGGCTCCATTGAATTCAATGGTCAGTGCTCGTTTAATCGAGACGAGTACCGCGGGGTGCTCGTCTCGAGTAACGAGGATCTCGAGCACCCTAATACTCGAATGAGCATCAAGCTCGGACGAGTATGCTCGCTCATTTCTATTGATCTCCCCTCACCAATGCGATCGGTGAGAGGAGATGGAACTTTTTACTGGAGGCCTCCGTATTTGCACCCCGACGCGATCTTCTTCCATGAAATTTCCCGGATTCTGCGCATGCGACCGCCGGCAAAACACCGGACACATGCGCAGAAGTCGGGGAGCCCAGGAAATTTAAAATCTCCATGCTCCCACCGACCGACGGTCGCCGAGAGCCTGGAGCAGTGACAGGTGGCCTCGTTGAGCGGTCCCCGGTCACGTGATAAAAAGGTAGCGATCTACCTTTGGCCGGTCTCACATGACTAGATAGGAATTACGGATTCTGCATGCGTCTGATCCGCGGTAATACGCAGATCAATCGCATTGGATTACACAATTCCGCTCACATTAGCGGGTCGGAATTGTGTAATCCACTCGCAGAAAAGAGAACGCATCAGGTTCTATTTTACCGTGGATATCCGCAACATAGAGCCCATTGTGCTCCATGGTCGCGGATATACCCGTTGCCTATACGCAACTACATTGTATACAGGCTGCGGGTACCCGTGTCATCGCTAAGCGACGGTGCGGAAAATCCAAACAAAAAAAGAAATGTACTGCGCATGACCGCCTGCGTGAGTATGCAGTTATGCGCAGTACATTACGCAGGTGTACACAGGGTTACGGCCGGCTCACAGCTTGGATTCGCTGCGGGCCTCTGCAAGCGGATTCCACCTACGGCCGTGTGAGCCCGGCGTTATTCAGACTGCTACCTGTAATACGTAATTTACAAGAAGCCCTGGGAACGCTCGCCTTCCTGCAGTTCCAGGAGCAGCTTGTTGAGCATCTTCTGTGTGAGACCGCCGCACCTCCGCAAGCTTACGGAGACTCACAGAGCGCCACTTTTTACACCCCATACCCGCTACTGAGGTCACGAAATACCCCCAAAAAGCATGAGAGGAGGGGGGATACCCGGTTTTATTGCCCCATGTACCCATTCCATCCAGCCTCCGTAATTACCCCTGTCTTCGGAAATCCTACACAGTTCACATTATTACTTTTATCTTAGATTTGGGGAACACTGAAAAGGGCGCGGAGAGAGAGGTGGGAGGATTTTTTTAAGGTGTCAATTTTTATTCCGTACAAGTGGGCAATGGGGCCTGGAATTTATTCAGTTGTGCCTTGCAATCCGTGGGTGTTCCCTCCATTATAGGTCTTGCCATGTGTCCTATAATTAGATTAGGGCCACAACGGGAATGTTTCTGAACACAGGACAAATGGGGGTATCCATTTTGGGGTGGACGTCTTCATTCCTATGTACACTGTACAAAAAAAACAATTTTTAATTTGACAAAATTGCCAAAAAAAAAATGAAAATTGTAATTTTTTCCTTCTGCTTTGCTTAGATTCATTCAAATACTGTGGGGTTAAAATACGCAGTACACCCCTAGATGAATTCGATAAGGGGTCTAGTTTTTAAAATGGGGTCATTTGAGGGGGTTCTTTATCGTTTTAGATGCTCTATAAGTGGGCGATGGGGCCTGGAATTTATTCCGTTGTACCCTGAAATCCAACGGGTGCTCCTTCCATTATAGGCCTATCCATGTGTCCTTTAAGTAGATTAGGGCCACAATGGGTATGTTTCTGAACACGGGACAAACAGGGGTATCCATTTTGGGGTGAAAGTCTTCATTCCTATGTGTGCTGTACAAAAAAAACAATTTTTAAATTGATACAACTGCCAAAAAATGAAAATTGTAATTTTTTCCTACTGCTTTGCTTAGATTTATTCAAAAATTGTAGGGTAAAAATACACAGTACACCCCTAGATAAATTCGTTAAGGGGTCTAGTTTTCAAAATGGGATCATTTGTTGGAGTTCTCTGTCGTTTTGGCCACTCAAGGGCTCTACAAGTGGGCAATGGGGCCTAAATCACCTTCATGCTAAATTTCAGTTCTGAAAGCCACGGACTACTCCTTACATTTTGGGCCCCGTTGTGCATCCAGACAAAAGATTAGGGCCACAATGGGTATGTCTCTGGACACAGGAGAAACAGGGGTATCCATTTTGGGGTGCAAGTCTTCATTCATGTGTGTGCTGTACAAAAAAAGCAGTTTTTAAAATGATTGAATTGCCAAAAAAACGAAAATCACATTTTTTTCCCTTTGCTTTGCTTGAATTCATTCAAAAACTGTGGGGTCAAAATAGGCAGTACACCCCTAGATAAATTTGTTAGGGGGTCTAGTTTTCAAAATGGGGTCACTTGTGGGGGTTCTCTTTGGTTTTGACCGCTCAAGAGCTTTACAAAAGTGCTATGGGGCCTAA
Organism: Eleutherodactylus coqui; assembly: GCF_035609145.1. Taxonomy (NCBI): domain Eukaryota; kingdom Metazoa; phylum Chordata; class Amphibia; order Anura; family Eleutherodactylidae; genus Eleutherodactylus; species Eleutherodactylus coqui. The sequence goes on from NC_089838.1 coordinate 165,980,749, forward strand.
AACGCCTTCAAGGAAAATTTATGTTCTGAAAGACACCGACTACGCCTTTCATTTTAGGCCCCATTGTGCATCCAATCATAAGATTAGGGCCACAATGGGTATGTTGCTAAACACAGGAGAAACGGGGGTATCCATTTTGGGGTGTAAATCCTCATTTTCATGGGCACTATAGGAAAAAAATATGTATTTAAAATGACATACCGTATATATAAGATGACTTTTGAATCCCGAAAAATCTGCTCTGCAGTCGGGGGTCGTCTTATGCGCCGGTAATACAAAAAAAAAAAAAAGTGTAAAAAAAAAAAATTTATTACTCACCTCCCACGGCGTTCTGTCGCGCTCCGGCAGGATGTCGCTCGCTCCGGCAGGCTGTCGCTCGCTCCTCGTCCCCGGCGCAGCATAGCTTTCTGAATGCGGGGCTTGAAATCCCCGCTTCCAGAAAGCTAATACACACACCAGCAGCCATGACAGCATTGAATGGCTGTGATTGGCTGAAGGCGCACGTGTTAGCAATCACACCCATTCAATGATGTCATTGAATAGTGTGATTGGCTGAAGCCACGTGTGCTTTAGCCAATCACAGCCATTCAATGATGTCATGGCTGCCGGCGTGTGTATTAGCTTTCTGGAAGCGGGGATTTCAAGCCCCGCATTCAGAAAGCTATGCTGCGCCGGGGACGAGGAGCGAGCGACAGCCTGCCGGAGCGAGCGACATCCTGCCGGAGCGCGACAGAACGCCGGGGGAGGTGAGTAATGAATTTTTTTTTTTCTCCACTGTATACCGGCGTATAAGGTGACAGTTGGGGGGTCGTCTTATACGCCCCGTCGCCTTATACGCCGGTATATACAGTATTTGCAAAAATATGAAATTTTATTTTTTCTCCTCTAAAGTTAAATAATTTCTGAAAAAATGGTGGGGTGAAAATACTCATGACCCCCTCAGTGAATACATTAAGGGGTGTAGTTTTTAAAATGGGGTCATTTGGGGGGTATCTATTATTCTGACACTCATGAGCCTTTGCAAACTTGGCTTGGTGCAGGAAAACAAAGTTTTCCTCAAAATGCTGAAAAGTAATGTTAAATTTGTACGTCATCTAAATGGTTAAAAAAAACACAAAAGTTTTTCAAATGTGCATTCAGAATAAAGTAAACAGATGGAAATATATATCTTATCAAAAATTTGTACAGTATGTTTGGACATATTTGAGATATTACAGTTGAAAATGTGAAAAAATGACAATTTTTTCAAAATTTTCCCAATTTTGGCGCTTTTAATAAATATACACAAATTATATCGGTCTCTTTTTACAACCAAAATGAAGTACAACATGTGGCGAAAAAACAATGTCAGAATCACTTGGATATGTAAAGCCTTTACGGAGTTATGCTACGTTGAACGACGCATGTCAGATTTCCAAAATTTGGCTCCGTAACTAAGGCGCAAACAGGCTTCGTCACTAAGGGGTTAAAATCAATGGGAATGTTGTACCGCGGTTAGTACGGTGGGGTAAAAAGCGGTGTGTGTGTGAGAGAGGCCTGTGGGGCTACAAACAAGGATGCCCAGGAAAGGGGGACCTGAGTTGAACTTTTGCACCTGGGCCCCTGAGCCTTTAGGTATGCCCCCGTTTATATGTTTATACAAAACGTGGTCTGCACATTGGGAGAGGGTATATTTCTGCTGCTGTCAACATTTATAGTGGTAATGCAGACAGACAAAGTATGCTTTGACCTGGGGAATAGTACAGTTCTCTGTTTGTTGCCTCAGACATCGTTCAAAGTAGCCAGTCTGGACACTGCAAATTATTTGCAGACCATACGCAGCTAGCAGTGGGGTTTGGAGAATTCAATTACACTGTGCCAAACAGAGACAGCTCACAGAGCTACAAGTTGTATTCTATCATTCATTTATTGATATATTACACATAAATATCGCTATTAAATTTAACACTGGTATTTATGCTTTATTTTACATAAACATTAATTGTTCCCTAACCGGGTACTTAAGTTTACAGATCCAACAGCAGACCCATTATTTTTTGTATCTAACACTATGATATTTTATTTAATTACTAGAAAAAAATACATATAATTTTTTTTATTTAGATATTTTATTAAGTGCTCCTGCACACTTGCGTTTTTCTTGTGCATTTTTTTCACGCGATATCGCTGCGTTTTTTTCACATGATTGTCAATGGGACTTTCTAATGTTAAAAACACATCGCAGAAAAATTGCAAAGTACTACCTTGCGAAGCGTTTTTTTTAACATTAGAAACTCCCATTGGCAATTGCATGAAAAAAACACCGCAATATCGCATAAAAAAACGTGCAAGAAAAACGTAAGTGTGCAGGAGCCCTTACTGATAGTATTTCATAAATTTATTCTATCTATAAGCATTATTCAAAGGGTTAAAATCTATTCAGTTTATTATTTCTCCTAATTATTGATTTTTTTGCTGTTGCTTGTTTTTCCTACCTTCTACTTTCTATTTGTGTTATTAGTATTCTTTCTAGCCATTTCTGAAGAAGGGGGCAGAAAATCACTATTTTTCCATAACATGCTATCGGCTGGATTTCCTGCAGAATCCAGAGGTGCTTGTGAAATCCGCCCTGGATTTGACAATGCAAATCCACCCGTATGCAGGAGGCCTTATGCAGCTAGCAGTGGTTTTCTACAAAGTTAGCTGATAAGTTACATAAAATTACACTAAAAATTAAACAAAAAAGATGTAAAAAATAAATAAGAGGAAACATAAAGAAAGCAAGGAATAGGTAGTGGAGGTGGCAGAGGTCGTGCCAATTTGTCACTTCAAATGGTTGACAACAACAGCTCTATGTTCTGCAGGCCCACTGCCATTCCTTAGAAGTGGTTCTGCCCAGGCATTACGTCTGTAGCATGCAGAACAAGTCTTAAAGTGGATGACACAACATGCTTCAAGTACCACCACCTCCTCTTCCTCCCAGTCATAGGCACACAGCAGTCAGTCTGCACCAGTCAGCCATGAGCATCCCCTCTTTACTTCACCCCATGTCAAATCCAAGACCCTTTGAAGTCTACATGGATCAGTCTGGGTTGTTTGATCATTTAGCGTCAGGGATGTCGACCAGGTAATCCAAACAACCATAGGGAGAAGGCTAAAACATTAAATGCACTGATGCCCAACCATTTTTTTGTCTAAAAAGGAAGATGAGGTGGGTCAGTACACATGGTCAACCATTTGCATGCAATGTGTACTCAAGGGGATGTGGAAATGAAGGTGTCAGCTCGCGGTGCTCACTGTGACATAGAGTTCAGTCAGGCGGAAAAGGAAGAGCAGATGGAAGCGGATGAAGTACTTGATACAACATGGAGATGGATGGAGAATCATCATAGCAGCTTGCAGGGTGAGGATGAAAAGGTGGACATTACGGGGCAGCATCCTGCCAAGGCAATAAGTGGGGTGTTGCAGAAAAACAAAAGGGCGGTGGCATTACCATCAGGTACTATTAGTCGCAGCAACATCAGGTCCACAGCTTGGTCTGATCGCAGAATTTGTGCAGCCTAGGCATTCATTGAAACACTGTGCACATGATGACCAAAGAGTGGTTATCACTAAGATCTGTGCTAAGCATTTAAAACATGTGAAGAACATAAACAACCTCAAAACAAAGTGTATGAACAATCACATGAACTCCCTTCACCTGGGCCACTGGGAATAGAGCCAGCCTCATCCTGCTTCTGTTTCTGTAGCTGTCTCTTCCTCTATCTCTCTTCCTGTTCATGCAGTAGCCTATGAGCATCGGGAGGCAGTTTTGTTTAGGGGCAGTAATATGCCTACCTCAGGCTTTTCCTCTGCAATTGATAATTGGGCTGCAGGCTTCAGAGCCAGGGGTGGGAAACAGAAAGCAGAAGTTGAGCCGACACCATCACCACCACTTTCACCGACAAATTCATATCTATCCCATATTCCAGCGTGCCCCAGGTCAGCAGATAGCCCTCCATTCACCTGCTGTGGAAACGTAAAAAAGATACAACTCCAACCATCCACGAGCACAGAGCTTGAATGCAGGCATTGCACAGCTGCTTGCATTGGAAATGCTGCCCTTCAGGTTAGTGAACACAGATATCTTCCACAACATAATGCTCCATGCTAACCCACAGTATCAGATGCCTAGCCACTATCTCTTTGCCCAAAAAGCTGCCTTTGTCCTACACCACGAAACACTGTCACTGACAGGGTGCACCTGACCATGGACACGTGGTCCAACAGGTATAGCCAGGGGTGTTACATATGCTTAACAACACACTGAGTCAACGTCCTTTAGGTGGAGCATGCAGCTGAAAGCGGTAGTCTGCATTTCATGTTACCCTCAAAAGCTGTGGGACAGTCATCCTTGTCTGTCCTCGCCTCCCCTTCTCTTCCTCCCTTCTCTTTATTCCACCATTCAACACCCTCTACATTGGTACAGATATCTGTATGTTACAAAATCTGACCTCTATATAGCAGTACACATGGTAAATGCCAAAATGCTATCCTAAAACTCATATGTTTAGGGGAGTGCAGCCAGAAGAGCTTTTGACTGTTCTACAGGCCCAAGTTGACATGTGGCTGACAATGCAAAATCTGAAGTCAGGCAAGGTCTTGTGAGACAATGGGGCCAACCTGCTGGCAGCCCTTCACCTCAGCAATCTCACACTACACGTACCTTGCCTGGCCTATGTGATAAACCTGGTAGTGCAGCTCTACCTAAACAATTACCCAGGTTTGCTCGGGCTACCACCCAACCATCTCATGTGTGACATGCTTACATGGTGGATTTCCATATTGCATATGTTGCTGAGGCTAATCCAGCAGCAGAGAGTGATCATGGAGTACAAGATGGTGGCTGCCATTAGTAGATACGGCATGGAGGTCAGTCACTTGATATATGTGGAATGGCTGGCAGATCGAAGACGTATGTGCCATTTTAGCCTGCTTTTGAAGAAGTGACCTAAATGGTCAGTCATAATGACGCACTGATCAGTATGATCATCCTTTTTTTAGCCTGCTTGAACAGATGCTACAGAGCTTCAGGAACAATATTGTGTTGTTGTCACAGGAGGAGAACAAGGAGGAAGAGATACCAATCCGCCAACTACCTGGCCAGCCCACCATTACTCTACATCGCAGGGAGGGTGGCTTTGGGCAAGAAAGAGGGGCATCTTCTCCAACATGTTTTGTCGCCCATGAGAGAAGTATAGAGAAGGAAGAAGAGTAGGAAAAAGAGGGAGATAATATAGGTCAAGAGGCAGAGGAGGGGTTATGCAATGTTCCTTTCATTTATCAATACAGCAATGCCGTGGATGGAGTAACTGTTAGATTTGACCCTGAGGAATGTGGGCTGTCACTCTTAGGCATGTTGAGGCATATGAGAAGGACCATTGCTTAGCCCACATCATAACATCATAACATTACCGGGTGGTCATCCTCCTTGATCCCCACTACAAGGCCAAAATGACATGTCATTCAGGCAGTAGAGAGGGACTTCAAAATACAGCACTATCAAGACAGACTGTTAAGACGTTTGAGCACAGCATTTCCTAATGGCTGCGGGGATGCATCTGGAATGGATTGCAGCTCTGCAGCTCCTGGCAGATGAGAAGGAAGTTGTCACAGCAGCACCATCACTGGTGGCAGGGAAAGTCTAACAGAGGCGTGGCATAGTTTTTTCAGCACGTTGCAGCCTGCAGCAAAGAACAGATTAGGACTGATAGTCACAGGCAGCACTTATCCATGATGGTCCAAGAATATATTAGCTCCCGCATGGATATACTCAAACATGGAATTGGCCCTTTTGACTTCTGGCTGTCTAAACTGGATGAATAGCCAGAGCTTGCACAACATGGTTTAGAGGTGCTTGCTTGCTCCGCTGCCAGTGTGCTAACAGAAAGGGTGTTTATAAAATGGAACCAGGCATTGATTTCACCTGACTTCAGCCATACATGGCAGATTCCACTGATAAGATAGCACAATGGCAACATTTACTGACATGTGACTGAGTATAGATTTATATCAAAGACCAAACTGTGCCATCAAATTGCTGTTGTTGCTACTACTGCTGGTGGTGGTGCTTCCTACCTTCCGCCAAATGAAAAATATGTCAATATGGAAATACAAACCTACAGTTGCTGCTGGTGGTCAAACTGCTGCTGCTTACTTTCTCCTGCTTCTGCCATGTTTCCACCACCTTTTCACTAAATTAAAACTTTGTAAATCACAAGAGACAGCTGTAGCTCTAAAGCTTTTTCTTGGAGAAGGCCCATGATTGGCTGTTCTGTTCACCTGGTAGAACTAGTCCTTTGCAAACTTTATGATGTTGCTATTACAACAAGGGCCACGCTTGCTGTCTTATATAGTGACATTTTTGGTAGCTCTACAGCTGTTCCTTGGAGTAGGCTCATGCGTGATTGTTGCGTTCACATTGTTGAATTTGTCCATGTAAAATTTATGTCACTGCTTTTAAAATAGTCAGCACACCTTCTCTCTTGTATAGCAACATTTTTAGTAGCTCTATAGTTGTTCCTTGGAGCAGGTCCGTGCTTCGGTATTATGTTCACCCAGCAGAATTTTTCCCTGTAAAATTTATTACATTCAAATTTATGTCATTGCTTTTCAAGCAAGCAGCACATCTGCTGTCTTCCTTGGTGCAATTTTTGACCTAGGAGATCCTATGCAGGCTTTCTTTTGTTTTCAGAGACACCCCTGTGCTGCAATTGACCCCTACACCACTGTACACTATTTTGACCAATTTTTGGGAGGAACATAGTGTTCCCCAGAAATATAGAGCTATATTCCCATGCAGTTTGGGGGACTTTGACTGCATTGTGGACCTTCTGGATGGCAAATTAGTGAACCAGATTTTTACTTCCATTGAATTTAATCAGAGTTAGAATCGACCTTACCGATTCACCATGATTTTCCTCAAATCGGCCTGACACCGTCACTACCCGATTATTCCACTAATTGCTCATAACTAGTAACGAAGAATAATACATCTGTATAAATTACTTTTTAATGTATGCATTATATTTCTATTCATGTGTCACAATTATATTTTCTTTAAAACTGAACCTATGTGGTGAAAGTTAAATGTCCGGGTGTAGGACGCTGGCGCTTTTCTTTAGTGGCTATTTCATATAAATACTGGCTATTTCAAATAAATTGGACCCTGGTGGTTGGAAATAATTTACCAGCCAGTCACCAATAACTTCATCAGAATTCTTCCTTGAGGAAACATAAGATGTTAGACCGCTGAGTACAAACACTGATGCTACATTGTTAAGTGGATGAAAGTGGTGGAATTAGATGAAAGTATTTTCAAACATCATTTAGTCCTTGCTGCTCTGCAACAAGAATTCCTGTTGTGCTCAGTGTGTTTGCTTGTGAAGATAGAAGATACATATTTACAGAGTTACCTGCTCAATCATGTAACAGTGCCGTTGTCTGCATTTAAATGTCAGTAAAAACAGTCATCAACAATAGCTTTTAGGCATATAAAGGTTTGAAATAATAGCAAGAATCATGATGGATTTTAACCTCCTGCCTTTCATGGTAGGGAAGGTACAGAAAAAATGATCTTGACAGATGTGCATATGTATTTCTATGAATATAATAATTCAAAAGAAAATTGAAAGTATTTAGTGAGAACTAATGGACATCTGAAGGAGAATTTGTTCAGCCGTAGCATTTGTGATTATTACCATAAACCTAATGTTCTTCATTATTAGGCTGGAGGAAGCTAAAATAGTGCATGTGTTAATGCTTTTAAAGTTAAAGTCAGAAAAAAATATGCAGAGAGAGAAAATAAGTCACTAGTACTTGTATCACATACATAAATGACATTGATACGTAGTTTCAATATTTAGTAAATATTAGTTTATGTATACAGATAGGGGAGCAAGGCCAAACTGCCTATCTCAATCTATCATATACACAGAAGTAGCAGTATGGAGAACGTTATAGAGAAGTACTGAGTAGTGTAGATATGCTTCCAGGATCTGTGAGACAGTAAAACACCTACTATTAGCTGCAGCCATTTCTCCCTGCATGTCCCTATGCTTCTCTCTCATTCGGCTCACCCCCTCCTCTCTATAGACTTCTACGGGCAGCATGTAATTTCATCTGGCAATAAGCTGTTAGTCCATCTTGTCTACAAAGATGGATATTAGCAGTGACTTTAGGGTGAATAAATAGTTTAGAAGGGAGAGGAGGAAAGGAGCCTGATAAGTAGAGAAAGCAGCACTTTAAAAGGTAGTCTGTCAGGAATTTCATGCTGGTCTCATTGGGGCATATGAAATGCCACAGTCTCTTTCTTTCCAGCACTTTCAGGTGAACATAAGGTATGATCTGCCTTCTGTTCATAGGGCCTCTACAGTTTTAGCAGTATTTCATCTTCCATATTTTTTAACAGTTGTCCTTTAAGTTGAAAAAAAAAAATATTAATTATTTTTAGAAGGTATATAGTCAGTGATAGCCGGCCTCCCGCTCCAACAGCAGGGGTGCATCGCACTGTCTCTGTGAAGTTGCCAGGCTCTCGTGATATAATCGCAGAGAGCCTGTCTGGTTGCCATGGCAACAGGACGCCAGATGCCGGCATCCTGTATTGCCAGTGCCTGTGATCGCTGTAATAAGCGATAATGCATTGCAAGACAGAAGTCCTGGAATGCTTTATCACAGCGATCATCAGTGCTGTGCTGTAAGTCCCCTACAGGGACACAAATGATGTAAAAAAAAGACAATAAAAAAGTACAAAAAAGAAAAATGTAAAAAAACCCAATTTTTTGTGCTTTTTTCTCATATTAGCATAAAAAAAAGTAAAAAAAGAAATAAAATCCCACATATTTGGTATTGTCGCGGCCGTAACGTCATGTGCCATAAGTTGCACGTGCTATTTATTCTGCAAAGAAAAAAGCGTTAGAAAAACGCTTAAAAAAACTGAAGCAAAATGCTAATTTTTAGCATTTGCCTTCCTAAAAGCGCAATAAAAGGGATCAAAAAAACCGTATGTACCTCAAAATGGTACCAAGAAAAAAAAAACAACTCATCTTGCAACAAATAAGCCCTCACAGAGCTCCGTACATAGAAAAATAATAAAGTTACAGGACTTTGAATGCAGCGATTTAGAAAAAAAAAAGATTTGCAAAAAAAGGGTTTTTATGGCAAGTGGAAAAACCTAAAAAAGATATAAGAACTTTGGTATCATTGTAATCGTACCGGCCCGCAGAAAAAATGGATTGTGTCATTTATGTTGCATGATTAAAGCTGTAAAAAAAACACAAAAACCTATGGCAGAATTGATGCATTTTCTCTCCCTGTTATCATAAAAAAAATAATAAAAGTTTTATAATATAGTCTATGTACCCAAAAATGGCACCATCAAAAACTACAGTTCACTATGCAAAAAACAAGCGGCCGCATTGACAGAAAATTAAAAAAGTTATGGCTTTTGAAAAATGGAGATGAAAATCCGCCAAAAATTGTTGCGCTCTTAAGCCCAAAATAGGCCATGTCCTTAAGGGGTTAACGTAATGCAGCACATGCTGGACAACAGTATACTAAAAATAACACACTTACATTGTAGCACAGCAGCATAAGACACAGTACCTGCACGAGTCTCACACTATGTATTACACACTGCTCTACACTAACAATCTAATAAATCTACATATGTCATTCAACACGCAACAGAAATGTGACAGGGGATATGGAAATGAAAAAAAGGTACAAGGTGCAGAAGTCAGAGGCCTGAAGTTTTTTTGAAAGACAATTACACCAAAGAGAAAGCAGGAAAGAATGCGGTATCGATTTTTGCTGACATCTGTACGGTCTATGATAGCATAATCTTTGCAAATCTGCCTGCATCATTCCTGAATGAACATTCTCTCCCAGTTCATGGCCCACCATTTCCTCGCAAGCCACAAATACTCCTTTAAGCAGTTCATAAGGTACCAGGCTTTCTGGACAGCCTCAACAGTATGAATCCTTGACTTTCTCAACAGTATGAATCCCAGCAAATCTCACAGACTTAACCTATATAGCCCAACAATATTTTAACAGTTTCTGCAAGAAAAAATAAACCAAATTAAAAGCTGAGGAGAAAAAAATGACATCTAAGCTTCAATCTTGATGCATCTGCTTCACAATAATAAGACAATATGAAAAAATAATTAATTATGCTGAGTAGAGATGAGCGAGCGTACTCGCTAAGGCAAACTACTCGAGCGAGTAGTGCCTTATGTGAGTACCTGCCCGCTCGTCTCTAAAGATTCGGGTGGCGGCGGGGCGGGGGGGGGGGGGGGGGCGGCGGAGGAGAGCTCTCTCTCACTCTCTCCTCCCTGCTCCCCCCTGCTCACTCCCACAAATCCTGAATCTTTGGAGATGAGCGGGCAGGTACTCACATAAGGCACTACTCGCTCGAGTAGTTTGCCTTAGCAAGTACGCTCGCTCATCTCTAATGCTGAGTTGTAAGCTAATTAGATATCCAGAACCCAGCTTTGATGGTCAGTAACCTTGCACTCTCCAATATATGCTTGCCTTGCTCTCTATCTCTCTTACATGAGAGCAAATTGATATATAGTTTGGAGAGAAAAGACTCAGTATAATTTGTATTTTAGCAATTGTATGCATACAGACATACAGAGATAACTCTCAATCACTAATTATAACCACCCACTGGACTACTAAACCCAGATTGAGCACAGTTTAAAATAAATAAATGAGAAACTATGCTGAACATTTTTCCAACAATGCTATACAGTATATCAATCTGCCTGGCTCCTCTGACTCTGTAATCTGCTGCCTTCAGATAGGACTACATTTTCAATTTAACAGATTCCATTTAATTTCCTTGAATCTGTTCACCTGATTCCTAGCACCACCACCTGACATCAGAGAGTCTGCAGAGAATGTACCTTATACCATGGAAAGATAAGAGCAAACATTGCTTCCATACCTTCTATAGCAGTTCTGCTTAGATGTATCATGGAGTTAATGAATGACCAATCACTGTAAACTTTCTTGTGACTTTGTTCATACTTTAAAATGATCTGCAAAAGAGAAACAGTAGTAATGTATATCCATATATTATGTACAAAGAAACCGTCAAATTCTATTACTGAAAAGCAGGAAAAAAAAAATTAAAATGCTTCTGTCTGCTGGCATACCATACCATTTTTGCCCAAAATGTACAAATTTAAAATGATGTAAAACTCAGCCCCATGAATATAGTTTAAGATACATCAGATGATAGAATGAACCTAACTCTAGATAAAAGCATAGAAAATTTAAGGATTTCCCACTAGTTTTTGCATTATGTTGGAAATCAGTGTCACTGTTTATATACTTATGGTCATAATATATATGTTTGGTAACATTTTGAGCATTTCCATATTTCCTCCTGGGTGGCTTATGACAGCATTGCTCATTTTCTATATTACCCTTGTGTGATACAGATGACAGTTATAGTATTTCCAATGTAGACTCCCATGTGGCTCGTTGCATTGCTGTTTCCTTGTTTTGGCAAGCTCAAGCATCAGCTGTGACCTAGTAAAGGACAGAAGGATCTCCAGAATGATAAAACATTTACCAGTTAAAATGTAATACATCATAAATAAAAAGCTAATTCTTTGTAAAGATATTACATACAATATGCAGCTTTGAAATGTGAAATGTTGTAGAAAAGTGAAATTCTCCTATAATGTACCTAGTTTTTCACCATTTGCTAAAGGGGTTGTCTGAGTTATGTAAAGAGCTCTGACCAGGTGCCCTATACTGTAAAATAACATATGAGCTGATACTCACCTCTACCCGCTCCTGGCTCATCCTCTGGCATCGGCTCCAGTGTACGCTGTCTGTTTATAGGCTGCCTGTGATATCCCATAAACCTTCTGTTGGAGCTAATGACAGAACTCAGCGACCATTGCTGCACATTGTCATGGGCTATAGCAGTTTGTTTGTAGATAGGTCAGGCTGACTGCAGTCTGTAAAGATGACATCACCAGGAAGACTGTGGCCAGTGCCACGGTTGAGCATGGAGTATCAGTTGATTTGTTATTTCACACCACGGGGAACCTCGTGAGAGACCTTTAAATAACTTTAGACCTTTAGACAACCCCTTTAAGTAGATTTTAAAAATACACTGCTAAATAATTTCATAATAAATCTCTGAAGCTCTGGCATAGAGGGGTGTAACTCCAAATCTCCTACTTCCCTTTTCAGAGCCATACCCAAATGATAATATTCTGACTACCTTAAGTGGGTGGATTCAGTCCTTTTCAATACAATATAAAAAAATGTATTTGATATGTTCCTCAGCTCCCTCTAGTGGTAGTTGTAATCATCCAGAATTTCATCATATAAGTTACTGATTGTGTAAAGGAAGCAGATTTTTGCAGCAAAAACACAAGTCGCATAAATATAGCACAGATTTCGGACCTTAAATAAAATTATGTTCATAGTTACGCTTTAAGGAAAAAGAAATGAAAAAATCTCCAACTGTATTATTTTTGTTAGACATGAAAGTTTTATGCAGCACAAGAAAAAAAGTACTAAGAAATTTTTTCATTGTATTGTTACATACATTTCCCTTTTACATTGTTCTTTTTTTGCTTTGAAGTATTTAAATTTTTCTCCTCTGAGGAATTTATAATTCTGAAATGTGAAAGAAATTAAATTGCAATTAAAGAACAGAAACTGAAAAGTAATATATAGCAGAAGTTCATAAAGCAGCAACAGAGACATAAGATGGAAGTGATTACAAAGGAGTTAAACAAATATTCGCCTAGGAAATCTGCAATATGATATAATTCACGTCAGTGTATGTTATAGGGTAATTGTTTTTTGCAGCAGATTTAATTAGCTGGACAGAGCATGCATAATGGATATGAATAAGTATGGCCCCACAGAGTGTGTGATCACCACTCTTCATTACGTATACATAAAAGCTACATTCCTGAACAATTCATTTCAATGTAACAAACCTGGAAAGTATATTTTTATATAAACAATAGTTGACTTTAAAAACAAAATGAAAGGAGCAAAGGTGTTCATTAATACACATAGAGATTTGAATCAATTCTTTAGTAATATACATGGACGCTATTTTATATGTTCTTCTGTATGAAAATCCACTGCTTAAGGTTTCTTTCTCATAAAGCTTTTCTGTGTATTTTATTAGACCACCTAAACTACAAAGGAAAAGCAAAACAGTTGTTTTTATATTAATTTTGTAAAAATTGTGAGTAATGGTGGGAGTGCTTGGAAATTTAGTGTCTTTTAAAGTGAATCTCCTATAGAAGAATATCTGAACTTGTCTTCCGCAGGAGTGCGCCAATCTTTTCTCTCTCAAGGATTGTTGAAGCATTCCACATTATTTGAAGCCATGCATATGTCATTACTGAACGTATTGAGAGTTGCGCTGCAGTATCAACTTGGCCAGCTGTGTTATGGTCAGTTTTTTCAGCTTCCTGCACTGACCACAGCGACAGTGGAACTGGGAATCAGCTGATCATCCGGGATCCATGTGGTGGGTTCCCACCGATCATCTATTTATTACCTGTCAGTCATCAATGGCAAAGATAATACCTCTTTAATTGCAGAGGTTCCTCAATATGCAATATTAATTGGGATTGGGATGGCCACTGTATATTGAAAATTTTGTACGTTGAAGACATAATTGTATGATAAAATTGATTCTGAACACCCCAAAATATTAATCAATAGCAGTACAAAAGACATATTAAAGAAAATTAAGCAGCTAATTATTAGAGATAAAGCAAATCTTTACAAATAAAATCCAGAAAGAACCGCTGGAAGCTGTAAATCACTTTCTATAGACAGGAACGTCTTCAGCATCCTGTACAGTACACACAGTGTACTAAAAAAATAACATAGAGCTGCCCTCACCTGGTGTCCACAGGAGCAGCTCATCCTGGCACATCAGATACAGTGGTGCTTGAAAGTTTGAGAGCCTTTCAGAATTTTTCATATTTCTGCTTATATTTGACCTAAAACTACATCAGATTTTTACACAAGTCCTAAAAGGAGATAAAGAAAACTAAATCAAACAAATGAGTCAAAAATATTAGACAAGGTCATTTATTTGTTGAGGAACATTATTTAATAGCACATGTCTGTGAACAGCAAAAGAATGTCAAAATCAGATTTTCACATTCTTTTGCTATTCACAGACATGTGGTATTAAATAATGTTCCTCAATAAATAAATGACCTTGTCTAATATTTTTGACTCATTTGTTTGATTTAGTTTTCTTTATCTCCTTTTAGGACTTGTGTAAAAATCTGATGTAGTTGTAGGTCAAATATAAGCAGATATATGGAAAATTCTAAAAGGTTCACAAACTTTCAGGGGCCACTATAAAGGGCAGTACAGAACATATAGTATTAGGCCTTAGTCAGACGGGCGTTTTTAGCCGCGATTTGCGCATGCGCATGCGTCCGGCGATTTTATAAAACCATTGCTTTGCAATGGTATCGGACACATGAGCGCTTTTTATGCGCTCGTCCGATAAATTATAGAACAGAAATCGCAGATCGCACCTATCTGCGATCTGCGATTCCTGTTCTCTTCTCTATATGCGCTCAATGGGGCCGGCGGCAGCAGCGCCGACCCCATTGAGAACATATAGAAGACAAATCATTCTTCTCTGCCACAGCTGTAACAGCTGTGACAGAGAAGAACGATGTTTGCCCATTGAATTCAATGGAGCCGGCAATATAGCCGCTCCATTGAAAGCAATGGGCTGCCGGCGTGCGCGGGGTGAATTGTCGGGAAGGGGTTAAATATATAAGCCCTTCCCTGCAATTCATCCTAAAATGTGTTAAAATAAAAAAAAAATTGTATACTCACCTTTCCGCTGCAGCCGGAGTCCAGCCGCGGCCGCTGTCAGTTCTCCTGAACTGCTTCTCGGCACTATTCAGCCGGCGGGGCTTTAAAATCCCCGCCTGCTGAATGATCTGCCTCTGATTGGTCACAGCCCTGACCAATCAGAGGCAGGTTTCACTCACACACCCATTCATGAATTCATGAATGGGTGAGTGACTGCTGCCTCTCAGCGCTGAGCCAATCAGGGGCAGGTCTGACTCACATCCATTCATGAATTCATGAATGGGTGTGAGTGAGACATGCCTCTGATTGGCTCAGGGCTGAGCCAATCAGGGGGCAGGTCTGACTCACACCCCCTTCACACCCACTGCAGGACGGCCGCGCGGAGCTCCGGCTGCCGGGAGAAGGTGAGTATATATATATTTTTTATTTTTACACATTTTAGGATGAATTGCAGGGAAGGGCTTATATATTTAAGCCCTTCCCGACAATTCATCCCGGGTTCGCCCGCAGCGCATTGCTTTAAATGGAGCCGGCTCTATTGCCGTCTCCATTGAATGCAATGCGCTGGACAGCTCCAGCCCGTTTCTAATGAAACGCGGCTAGGAGCAGATTTTCGGGCGATTTTCGGGCGATTTGCGGGCGACTTGCGCGCACTGGTCACGCGATTTGCGGAAGCGCATCCGTCATGCGATCCGCAAATCGCGTGAAAAAACGCCCGTGTGACTAAGGCCTTATACTGTATAGTAGAGAAGCACTGATCAGTACATACATACACTTCAGTAATACAGGCGTTTTACCAGTGAAATGCACATGCTAATTGATCAGATTTTCCAGAAAAGTGTACATGCCTCTGATCCAGACTGTCTGTGGCACTATATGTTGAATCTGGTTTCATGTTTGAATAGTCTGGGATTGACCATTATAAATTGAAAATTTTGTATCCTAAGACCATTCTAACTTGAGGAATCTCTGTACTTTATATAGTATCATCTGCAAAAACTGTTATATTACTGTGCAAAACTTCTGCAAAGTCACCAATGAATATAAAAGGCTTACTCTCACAAGGCTTGCTGCACTAAGGATTTGTTCACTCACGTGTTGTTTTGCACAGCGCTGCACAGATGAACAAAAAAACACATGAAAGAAGCTCTGTGCCCATTGCTTTCAAGGAGAATACCGCGGCAGCCGGCGGCCCCATTGAAAATAATGGGCTGTAGGCACCAACCACAGTGATTTTCGGGGAAGGGCTTGAAATATAAGCTCTTCCCTGAAAATCATGCCTAGCTTGTGTAAAAATAAAAAACATATATATACTCACCTCTTCACCGCTGGTGGGGCTCGGCGCATCTAGCCGCTTGGTCCGTGGCACTGCTTTGAAGCACTTTCAGCAGCCGGGGAATTAAAATCCCCACCTCCTGAAAGGGCTGTGTCTGATTGTCTGAGCACTCAGCCAATCACAGGCAGTGCTTAGCCATTCATTAAATCACAGCTGAGTGCTGCCTGTGATTGGTCACAGTGCTCAGCCAACCACAGGAAGTGCTCAGCAATTCATTGAATTCAGTCACAGGAGTCACAGCGCTCAGCCAATCAGACACTGCCCTTTCAGGAGGGCCATTCAATAAATGCCTTTGATTGGCTAAGCGCTGTGACCAACCACAAGCTGTCATTACATGAATGGCTGAGTGCTGCCTGTGATTGGCTGAGTGCAATTAGATGCAGCCCTATCAGCAGGCGGGAATTTTAAATCCTCGCCTGCTGAAAGAACTTCAGTGCAGTGACGGGACCCAAGCAGCTAGATGCACCTGAGCCCCGGGAGCGGCAGAGAGTATATATATATTTTTTATTTTTTATACCAGATAGGAATGATTTCCAGGGAAGGGCTTATATTTAATTCTAACATTAGTCCTAGAATATCTGGGGATACAAACAATGTTTTAATGAGTGTAAACCAAAAATGTTTATAATTATGGGCTCCATTAAGCTATAAATAATAATTAGAGATGAGCGAACACCAAAATGTTCGGGTGTTCGTTATTCGTAACGAACTTCCCGTGATGCTCGAGGGTTCGTTTCGAACAACGAACCCCATTGAAGTCAATGGGCGACCAGAACATTTTTGTATTTCGCCGATGCTCGCTAAGGTTTTCATGTGTGAAAATCTGGGCAATTCAGGAAAGTGATGGGAATGACACAGTGACGGATAGGGCAGGCGAGGGGCTACATGTTGGGCTGCATCCTAAGTTCACAGGTCCCACTATTAAGCCACAATAGCGGCAAGAGTGGGCCCCCCCCCCCTCCCAACAACTTTTACTTCTGAAAAGCGCTCATTAGCATGGCATACCTTTGCTAAGCACCACACTACCTCCAACAAAGCACAATCACTGCCTGCATGACACTCCACTGACACTTCTCCTGGGTTACATGCTGACCAACCGCCCCCCCTCCCCCCCACAGCGCACACCAAAGTGTCCCTGGGCAGCCTTCAGCTGCCCTCATGCCACACCACGCTCATGTCTATTTAGAATTGCGTCTGCCATGACGAGGGACCGCAGGCACACACTGCAGAGGTTGGCACGGCTAGGCAGCGACCCTCTTTAAAAGTGGCGGAGCGATAGCCCACAATGCTGTACAGAAGCAATGAGAAATAGAATCCTGTGCCACCGCCATCAGGAGCTGCACACGTGGGCATAGCAATGGGGAACCTATGTGCCACACACTATTCATTCTGTCAAGGTGTCTGCATGCCCCAGTCAGACCGGGCTTTTTAATTCATAGACACAGGCAGGTACAACTCCCTATTGTGAAGTCCCTGTCGACCCACAGCATGGGTGGCTCCCTGGAACCCACCGGTGGTACACAGAAATATCCCATTGCATTGCCCAACACAGCTGAGGTAGTAATGTCGTGCTTAATGCAGGTGGGCTTCGGCCCACACTGCATGCCCCAGTCTGACTGGGGTTCTTTATAAGTGTACAGATGTAGTAAAAACTCCGTGTGCACCTACAGCATGGGTGGGTGCCAGGAAGCCACCGGCGGTACATAGAAATATCCCATTGCATTGCCCAACACAGCTGAGGTAGTAATGTTGTGCTTAACCCTTTCCAATCCAATTTGTATATGGTTTTCCTAGGGGGCTTACTCTTTTTCTGCCGTTATACAACGGCGCTATATGCTGGCTAAAGCCAGTACTGCATGAGCTGACACGTAGGATAGGCTCCGACAGCAGAGAGGCTGGCAATATACAGTAAGAGAACCCCGACGGACGTCTACCAACAACGGAGCTGTACAGCCTTAAACCCTAATGTCTTCACAGGTCACACAGTGGACTGGAAAGGGTTAATGCAGGTGGGTTTCGGCCCACACTGCATGCCCCAGTCAGACTGGGTTTCTTTATAAGTGGAAACAGATGCATTTATAATTCCCTGTGGACCCACTGCCTGGGTGGGTGCCAGGAAGCCACCGGCGGTACATAGAAATATCCCATTGCATTGCCCAACACAGCTGAGGTAGTACTGTTGTGCGTAATACAGGTGGGCTTCGGCCCACACTGCATGCCCCAGTCAGACTGGGGTTCTTTAGAAGTGTACAGATGTATTAAAAACTCCGTGTGCACCTACAGCATGGGTGGCTCCCTGGAACCCACCGGCGGTACACAAAAATATCCCATTGCATTGCCCAACACAGCTGAGGTTACGTCAGCTGTAATGCAGGTGGGCTAAAAATTAATTTGATTACACTGTAGGCGAGGGCCCACAAAAATTGCTGTATCAACAGTACTAATGTACATCCCAAAAATTGGCCATGGCCAGCCAAGAGGGCAGGTGAAACACATTAATCGCTTTGGTTAATGTGGCTTAAGTGGTAACTAGGCCTGGAGGCAGCCCAGTGTAACGAAAAATTGGTTCAAGTTAAAGTTCCAATGCTTTTAAGCGCATTGAAACTTTTAAAAATTGTTCTGAAAAATTATTTGACTGAGCCTTGTGGCCCTAAGAAAAATTGCCCGTTCAGCGTGATTACGTGAGGTTTCAGGAGGAGGAGCAGGAGGAGGAGGAGGAGGAATATTAGACACAGATTGATGAAGCAGAAATGTCCCCGTTTTGGATGGTGAGAGAGAACGTAGCTTCCATCCGCGGGTGCAGCCTACGTATTGCTTACGTATCGCTGCTGTCCGCTGGTGGAGAACAGAAGTCTGGGGAAATCCAGCCTTTGTTCATCTTGATGAGTGTTAGCCTGTCGGCACTGTCGGTTGACAAGCGGCTACGCTTATCTGTGATGATTCCCCCAGCCGCACTAAACACCCTTTCCGACAAGACGCTAGCCGCAGGACAAGCAAGCACCTCCAGGGCATACAGCGCGAGTTCAGGCCACGTGTCCAGCTTCGACACCCAGTAGTTGTAGGGGGCAGAGGCGTCACCAAGGATGGTCGTGCGATCCGCTACGTACTCCCTCACCATCCTTTTACAGTGCTCCCGCCGACTCAGCCGTGACTGGGGAGCGGTGACACAGTCTTGGTGGGGAGCCATAAAGCTGGCCAGGCCCTTAAAGACTGTTGCACTGCCTGGGATGTACATGCTGCTCGATCTACGCACATCCCCTGCTACCTTGCCCTCGGTACTGCGCCTTCTGCCACTAGCGCTGTCGGCTGGGAATTTTACCATCAGCTTGTCCGCAAGGGTCCTGTGGTATAGCAACACTCTCGAACCCCTTTCCTCTTCGGGAATCAGAGTGGGCAGGTTCTCCTTATACCGTGGATCGAGCAGTGTGTACACCCAGTAATCCGTCGTGGCCAGAATGCGTGCAACGCGAGGGTCACGAGAAAGGCATCCTAACATGAAGTCAGCCATGTGTGCCAGGGTACCAGTACGCAACACATGGCTGTCCTCACTAGGAAGATCACTTTCAGGATCCTCCTCCTCCTCCTCCTCCTCCTCAGGCCATACACGCTGAAAGGATGACAGGCAATCAGCCGGTGTACCGTCAGCAGCGGCCCAAGCTGTCTCTTCCCCCTCCTCCTCATCCTCCTCATGCTCCTCCTCCTCCTCCTGTACGCGCTGAGAAATAGACAGGAGGGTGCCCTGACTATCCAGCGGCATACTGTCTTCCCCCGCCCCCGTTTCCGAGCGCAAAGCAGCTGCCTTTATGGTTTGCAGGGAATTTCTCAAGATGCATAGCAGAGGAATGGTGACGCTAATGATTGTAGCATCGCCGCTCACCACCTGGGTAGACTCCTCAAAATTACCAAGGACATGGCAGATGTCTGCCAACCAGGCCCACTCTTCTGAAAGGAATTGAGGAGGCTGACTCCCACTGCGCCGCCCATGTTGGAGTTGGTATTCGACTATAGCTCTCCGTTGTTCATAGAGCCTGGCCAACATGTGGAGCGTAGAGTTCCACCGTGTGGGCACGTCGCACAGCAGTCGGTGCACTGGCAGCTTAAAGTGATGTTGCAGGGTGCGCAGGGTGGCAGCGTCCGTGTGGGACTTGCGGAAATGTGCGCAGAGCCGGCGCGCCTTTACGAGCAGGTCTGACAAGCGTGGGTAGCTTTTCAGAAAGCGCTGAACCACCAAATTAAAGACGTGGGCCAGGCATGGCACGTGCGTGAGGCTGCCGAGCTGCAGAGCCGCCACCAGGTTACGGCCGTTGTCACACACGACCATGCCCGGTTGGAGGCTCAGCGGCGCAAGCCAGCGGTCGGTCTGCTGTGTCAGACCCTGCAGCAGTTCGTGGGCCGTGTGCCTCTTATCGCCTAAGCTGAGTAGTTTCAGCACGGCCTGCTGACGCTTGCCCACCGCTGTGCTGCCACACCGCGCGACACCGACTGCTGGCGACATGCTGCTGCTAACACATCTTGATTGTGAGACAGAGGAGGAGGAGGAGGAGGAGGGTGCTTTAGTGGAGGAAGCATACACCTCCGCAGATACCAGCACCGAGCTGGGGCCCGCAATTCTGGGGGTGGGTAGGACGTGAGCGGTCCCAGGCTCTGACTCTGTCCCAGCCTCCACTAAATTCACCCAATGTGCCGTCAGGGAGATGTAGTGGCCCTGCCCGCCTGTGCTTGTCCACGTGTCCGTAGTTAAGTGGACCGTGGCAGTAACCGCGTTGGTGAGGGCGCGCACAATGTTGCGGGAGACGTGGTCGTGCAGGGCTGGGACGGCACATCGGGAAAAGTAGTGGCGACTGGGAACTGAGTAGCGCGGGGCCGCCGCCTCCGTGATACTTTTGAAGGACTCAGTTTCCACAACCCTATACGGCAGCATCTCAAGGCTGATGAATTTTGCGATGCGGACGGTTAACGTTTGAGCGTGCGGGTGCGTGGCGGCGTACTTGCGCTTGCGCTCGAACACTTGCGCAAGCGACGGCTGAACGGTGCGCTGAACTACACTGCTGGATGGGGCCGAGGACAGCGGAGATGAGGGTGTGGGTGCAGGCCATGAGGCGGTAGTGCCTGTGTCCTGAGAGGGGGGTTGCATCTCAGTGGCAGGTTGGGGCACAGGGGGAGAGGCAGGGGTGCAAACCGGAGGCGGTGAACGGCCTTTGTCCCACCTTGCGGGGTGCTTGGCCATCATATGTCTGCGCATGGTGGTGGTGGTGAGGCTGTTGGTGTTGGCTCCCCGGCTGAGCTTTGCGCGACAAAGGTTGCACACCACTGTTCGTCGGTCGTCAGGCGTCTCTGTGAAAAACTGCCAGACCTTAGAGCACCTCGGCCTCCGCAGGGTGGCATGGCGCGAGGGGGCGCTTTGGGAAACACTTGGTGGATTATTCGGTCTGGCCCTGCCTCTACCCCTGGCCACTGCACTGCCTCTTGCAACCTGCCCTGCTGATGCCCTTGACTCCCCCTCTGAAGACCTGTCCTCCTGAGTAAGCGTTGCACACCAGGTGGGGTCAGTCACCTCATCGTCCTGCTGCTCTTCCTCCGAATCCTCTGTGCGCTGCTCCCTGGGACTTACTGCCCTTACTACTACCTCACTGCAAGACAACTGTGTCTGATCGTCATCGTCCTCCTCACCCACAGAAAGTTGTTGAGACAGTTGGCGGAAGTCCCCAGCCTCTTCCCCCGGACCCCGGGAACTTTCGAATGGTTGGGCATCAGTGACGATAAACTCCTCTGGTGGGAGAGGAACCGCTGCTGCCCAATCTAAGCAGGGGCCCGAGAACAGTTCCTGGGAGTGCTCCCGCTCCTGAGCAGGTGTTATTGTAGTGGAGTGAGGAGGCTGGGAGGAAGGAGGAGCAGCAGACAGAGGATTCGGATTGGCAGCAGTGGACGGCGCAGAACTGCGGGTAGACGATAGGTTGCTCGAAGCACTTTCTGCCATCCAGGACAGGACCTGCTCACACTGCTCATTTTCTAATAACCGTCTCCCGCGTGGACCCATTAATTGGGCGATGAATGTGGGGACGCCAGAAACGTGCCTCTCTCCTAATCGCGCAGCAGTCGGCTGCGACACACCTGGATCAGGAGCTTGGCCTGTGCCCACACCCTGACTTGGCCCTCCGCGTCCTCGGCCGCGTCCACGTCCTCTAGGCCTACCCCTACCCCTCAGCATGCTGTATTACCAGTGATTTAATTTCACAGGCAGGAAATAAATTGGCGCAAGACTGCAGGCCAAATATAATTTTTGCCCTTTTTGGAAAACGAAAGGCCCCACTGCCTCTAGTGAATGAATTATCTAAGTTTAATAACTGTGCTGTGTCCCTGCTTATGTGTCACAGAACGTGAGGGTAGCAGAGTTATTATAACTCTGGCAGAGCAGGTATTTTTTTTCCCAATTAAGGAAAGCAAATGGCGAAGCCAGCAGTAAAGCGTAGCTGGGTGCGTATGATTTAGCACTGTTCTTCACGCAGCTCACACGTCTCCACCGCCCGTAAGGACGGACAGAGGCTGGACAAATAGATTTGTTTTCAGTTTTTTCCCACCAAAAGGCAGCACTGCGTATATTCTATGAACATGAGAAGTTTAATAACTGTGCTGTGTCCCTGCTTATGTGTCACAGAACGTGAGGGTAGCAGAGTTATTATAACTCTGGCAGAGCAGGTATTTTTTTTCCCAATTAAGGAAAGCAAATGGCGAAGCCAGCAGTAAAGCGTAGCTGGGTGCGTATGATTTAGCACTGTTCTTCACGCAGCTCACACGTCTCCACCGCCCGTAAGGACGGACAGAGGCTGGACAAATAGATTTGTTTTCAGTTTTTTCCCACCAAAAGGCAGCACTGCGTATATTCTATGAACATGAGAAGTTTAATAACTGTGCTGTGTCCCTGCTTATGTGTCACAGAACGTGAGGGTAGCAGAGTTATTATAACTCTGGCAGAGCAGGTATTTTTTTTCCCAATTAAGGAAAGCAAATGGCGAAGCCAGCAGTAAAGCGTAGCTGGGTGCGTATGATTTAGCACTGTTCTTCACGCAGCTCACACGTCTCCACCGCCCGTAAGGACGGACAGAGGCTGGACAAATAGATTTGTTTTCAGTTTTTTCCCACCAAAAGGCAGCACTGCGTATATTCTATGAACATGAGAAGTTTAATAACTGTGCTGTGTCCCTGCTTATGTGTCACAGAACGTGAGGGTAGCAGAGTTATTATAACTCTGGCAGAGCAGCTATTTCCCAATTAAGGAAAGCAAATGGCGAAGCCAGCAGTAAAGCGTAGCTGGGTGCGTATGATTTAGCACTGTTCTTCACGCAGCTCACACGTCTCCACCGCCCGTAAGGACGGACAGAGGCTGGACAAATAGATTTGTTTTCAGTTTTTTCCCACCAAAAGGCAGCACTGCGTATATTCTATGAATAATAACTGTGTTGTGGCCCTGCCTATACAATTCTTTCCCTGCAGTATCAATGGAGGGTGGAATGCTCTGCAGAGGCGATTTTGAGAAGCCCAAAAAAAATGCAGCACAGCTAACAGCAGCCTGGACAGTACTGCACACGGATAAATATGGCCCTAGAAAGGACCGTTGAGGTTCTTGAAGGCTACACTCACTCCTAACACTCTCCCTGCCTATGCAGCACTTCTGTCCCTAACGCCAGGTGCAACGGTCTGCAGAGGCGATTTTGAGAAAAAAAAAAATCCCACTGCTAACAGCAGCCAACACACAGCTATCAGTGGCCCTAATAAGGACCTTTGGGGGGTCTTGAAGCCTACACTAACTACCAATTCTTTCCCTACAGCAGCTCCGGTATAAACAGCACTGTCCCTCATCTAACTCACACCGCATCTGAGGCGAGCCGCGGGAGGGGCCGACTTTTATATTAGGCGAACACCTGATCTCGCCAGCCACTCACAGCAGGGGGGTGGTATAGGGCTTAAACGTTGCAGGGGGAAGTTGTAATGCCTTCCCTGTCTTTCAATTGGCCAGAAAAGCGCGCTAACGTCTCAGGGAAGGAAGTGAAAGTAACCAGAACACCGCATGGTGTTCGTTACGAATAACGAACATCCCGAACACCCTAATATTCGCACGAATATCAAGCTCGGACGAACGCGTTCGCTCATCTCTAATAATAATCTTTGTGGGACAACACCATTTAAGGAATATCAAGAAACTGAGTGAAGTCTGTAATGAAAAAATGCCACAAAACACCATAGTGTGATTTGTACCAAATGTAATGCTTTTGGCACATTTGGTATTGTCTAAAATGCTGAAAATTAACCGTATGCCCTTTATGAACAGGCGTAGACTTGAAACAAAATTTGACACTTCCTAGCTTTTTTTTTTAGTAGACTTGACCAAAGTTTGGAGACCATGCCCTCTCATTATAAATATTGCCCCACTTCTCAAATTCATTGAATGACAAAAAAAGTAATCTTTTTGTACAGTCTTCGTACAATTGTACAACTGAACGATTTTGGCACAGTTTACTCCAAAAATGGCGGAAACTGCTTATTGTCAGTCTATGTGTGCAGATATAGTCATATGTCCATATAGACACACAGCAAACATCTGGCAGTAGCATTTTTGGTTTTAAAAATGCTGCCACAACACACAGAGAAAAACATACCTACGGTATACGCTGTTTGTGTATCTGGCTTTCTTGTCTAGAGCTAGATTCACATTTCTTCTGGTCATTATTTGAAACAGTCAACAAGCTTGTCGTTAGATAGCTCCCTGACTGCTTAGCTGTTTCTATGATACAGCGGGTCAGTATGTGTTTTCAGCATTATTAATTGGGGTACTGTAGAGTAGTATTCTATATTCCATATGATGTATTAAAAGAGAGTGCGTATTACTCTTCAAGCAAGACTGAAATCCATTTTTCCTCTTCAATAGCTCCAGTTTGATGTTGATCACTAACCCTTCCAAGTAAGCTTGTATTGGTCATACAGATCACTCTAGCTTTTACCTTAGCAAAATATCAGAAGGGTATAGTTCAACCATGCATAATCTTAACTTTTCTTCCTTCCTGTTAAATCAAATAAAATGTTTTTACGTCTTATATGGATCACGCATGTTATTTTTCTAAATTAACTAGGATATTTGCTTATACAAATCTCATGGTTTGTTGGGCCAAAAGTAATGAGCTCAATGAATCAATTTGTCTTTATTTTATTTGCAGTCCTGGGAAGGATTAATCATAATTTAAAAGAAACTGGTGTCAGTTTCCATCCGTCATCACCAATGAGCCCAGACAATGTTTAAAAAAAATATTTAAACAGAAAGTGAATGAAGCGGATCTAAAAATATCACCAACACTTTAGTAAATGTGGTTATCTAATGTATTAATCACCAACCCTACATAATATATCAGAGTGTTCATCAAATTTATCATGAACAGCACAAAGAAGTCAAACAAAAACTATAAACATAATACATGCACACACAGTATACACACATACAGACATACAAGAAGACAAATGGACAGATGCTTACATACAAATTGAATTAATTGTTTTCTTTATTTCTTATACATGAAGTAGTTGATTTCATTTTGCTGACATTACTATGAATTCAGTTTTTCTATTCAAGTAGCAGTAACAAATTAACCAAACGTTAGATCTAAGTCGCGGCATGCTGCGATTTGTCACAATTCTCCGCTTTGAGCCTATCTGTCAGATAGGCTCACCGCAGAGAACTGACAGCCCCCCCCCCCCCTGCCTTCCTGCGGCAGAATATTGCTGGCGATATTCCACAATGGTCGTGCACAAGGAGGCCTTAGACTTTTAGAGTAAGGACTCAATCACACAACATGTGCAATTTTTGGTCCATGGGTAAGCAGTGTTTTAATGGACTAAAAGTCTTTGCATTTTCTCCTTCTCTGGCCCTGCTTGCATTTTTTTGCACGCCTATTAAAGGGGTTCTGACATGAAGAAGAAAAACAAATTACTCACCTTGCCTGGCAGGGCCGATCATCAGTGATGTCCTCTCCATCTTTTATCTTTTTTTGCAGCTTCTTGAAGTAGAGCTGGAGCGGTCAAAATGACTGCTTCTGGCTCTGCTCCGTCCATGAGCCACTTCCTAGGTCAGCGGACGGGCCCCACGTCACAAGCAGTGCTTGCTGTGGGCGGCCCGTCCGTCCTGGCTCAGTGTCAAGGGCTTCTTTCTTCTGCGCATGCGCGCGATCCCGTAAGGGGGGGGGGGGGGTAGGGGCAGCCCGTCCTGACTGACGTCAGAGGGCTCCTTTCCTCTGCGCTTGCGTGCGATGCTAAAGGGGAGGGCGGTCCGTCCTGACTGATGTCAGGGGAATCCTAACAGCTCAGCAGAAATCAGCTGAGGAGAGGCACTGCTGTCAGTCTGCAGCTGCTTAAAAACAGATCATGAGGCTGATTTAGACTAAGAGGCAGCTGCACAATGCTGATGGTCTCAAGGGCTTATTCAGATGACCGTATATCGGCTGGGTTTTCACGCCGAGCCGATATACGGTGCCCTCATCTGCAGGGGGAGGAGGATGGAAGAGCCAGGAGCAGGAACTGAGCTCCCGCCCCCTCCCACCCCATGCCTATTATTTACAATGGGAGGGGTGGGATGGGGTGGAGCTAAGTCCCGAGTGTAGCTCCGCCCCCGTCCCGCCTCTCCTATTGCAAATAGTGTCGAGGGGCGGGAGCTCAGTTCCTGCTTCTGGCTCTTCCATCCTCCCCCCCTCCCCCCTCTATCTTTCTCTACAGTTCTCAAAACCAAGCAGAGTGCCACAGGCTGGGGATTTTAAAAGGTTAAAGTACAGTTGTATTCACAGATACTCAGGTGAACGGCCACAGAAGTGATTATTAGGCATTATGAGAGAGAGAGAGAGAGAGAGAGAGAGAGAGAGAGAGAGAGAGAGAGAGAGAGAGAGAGAGAGAGAGATTACAGGGAGAGATTACAGAGAGAGAGAGAGAGAGAGAGATTAGAGATAGATGCTGGGGGGGGGGGGGGCAGCACTGCTATTCCTGCAGTTACACTGTGTCTGCTAAGAGCAATAGAACTGTCCCCAGCTTCACATTGTTAGCTCCGCCCACCAGCATCACATGACTATTTGTGGGCAAGCCTGCTGGGAGATGACCCCCAACTGCACAACAACAACAGCAGATGCTGATAACAAAGGTAAACATTAGGTTTTTAAGCTAAAGCAAGCCATAAATCGTGGGTTCCCTGTGTCCATTGGGCAGACCACGGAACAATGGATGTTAAAACATAAAAACGTTATTCGTGTCAGAACCCCTTTAACAATGTTTTTCTCATGTTCAAAAAAAATGCCAGCAGGTCTATTGATTTCATGTATAAATATACAGTGAATACATATGTATTATGCGTTTTCATCGCATATTTGCGCAATCCCATTGACTTCAATGGGCTATTTCGTTCCATAATGAAATTTTTCCACCATATACACCAATATAAGCTGTATGCGACTGCAACTTGCCTCTAACCTGTCTGCACTTTGGCCAAATTGTAGCTCTGAAACATTTGTGTGACAGCAAGTGACAGACTATTCGCACAAGTTTTTTGGTCATGTGACTTTTCTGAGATTTTGTTGCCATGTAGCCCTAGCCACCAGATTCACACGAGCATATTTGCCGATGCAATATTTGCGTGCGCAATACATAGAGAATAGAACCTATTGATATTTTCCTGCGGATTACAGTTGTGCACCAAAATGTAGCATGCTCTATTTTCCTGTGCATTTGTGCATCAAAAGTCAATGAGTAGGCGAAAATGGGCACAAAATATGCTAGAAGATGCATGTAACACTGCATAATTGTGCAATAAAAAGAACAGACCAGGAACTCATTAGACCCATTAGCCATTTCAATCAGTGCATGTGCCTTGTGAGCTGAAAAAGTACAGTAAAATATGCAGATGCACGTTCAGAAAAGAATTCTATGTTCCACAAAACCGCTGCCCTCATGCTCACGCAAATACGCTTAGGCTTGTGTGAATCTGGCCTTAGGTTGCTTTCTGATGAACTTCCAAACGAAGTTGCTTCTGCTCAATTGTTAGCAGCTTTGGCAGAAACTTCGCTGAGATTCTCCTGAGCCCTAAATCCTCAGTCAAAATGGAATGAACAGATCCAATACTAAGGCTTGCCTCGCCTGCAAGTTCTCTGATTATGATTTGACGATCCTGCATCACCAGGGTCCTCATTTGATCAGTGACAACCTCACTTCTGGATATTGAGGGCCTACCACAACATGCTTCACTCTCCACTAATGTGCGCCCATCTTTAAAGCAAATTTAATGCAGTTGCATTGTTCGAGTTTTTATGTCATTTTGCCAAAAAAGAAAATTATACGGCACTCACTTACAATTTCTCACTCATTGTATGTCTGCCGGCGACTGACAGCTACTGCAGTTGGGAAAAAATCAAAGCATGTCCATTAAGTTTGCCAAAATACGTGCTCCAAACTGCACCTCCTAGCTTCATTTTTTTTACACACAAAAAAATTAAAGTTTTTGAACGTACCTCAGGCCTCGGTCAGACGAGCGTTTTTTCGCGCGATTTGCGCATGCGCATGCGTCCAGCGATTTTATAAAACCATTGATTTGCAATGGTATCGGACACATGAGTGCTTTTTATGCGCTCGTCCGATAAATTATAGAACAGAAGTCGCAGATCGCACCTATCTGCGATCTGCGATTCCTGTTCTCTTCTCTATATGCGCTTAATGGGGCCGGCGGCAGCAGCGCCGACCCCATTGAGAACATATAGAAGACAAATCATTCTCCTCTGCCACAGCTGTAACAGCTGTGGCAGAGAAGAACTCTGTTTGCCCATTGAATTCAATGGAGCCGGCAATACAGCCAGCTCCATTGAAAGCAATGGGCTGCTGGCGACCGCACGATGAATTTTCGGGAAGGGCTTAAAAATATAAGCCCTTCCCTGAAATTCATCCAGAAATGTGTAAAAAGGAAAAAAATATATATACTCATCTGGTCCCGGCAGACAGAGTTCAGCCGCGGCCGGCCAGCCGGCAGTTCTCCTGAACTGCTCTGAGTAGTATTCAGCAGCCTGGGATTTAAAATCCCCGCCTGCTGAATGAGCTGCCTCTGATTGGTCACAGCCTCACCAATCAGAGGCAGCTCTCACTTACCTGGGTGAGTGAGTGCTGCCTCTGATTGGCTCAGCGCAGGGACCAATCAGGGCCAGCTCTCAGCTGTCATTCAGCTGAGAGCTGGCCCTGATTGGTCCCTGCGCTGAGCCAATCAGAGGCAGCACTCACTCACCCATTCATGAATGGGTAAGTGAGAGCTGCCTCTGATTGGTGAGGCTGTGACCAATCAGAGGCAGCTCATTCAGTAGGCGGGGATTTTAAATCCCCGGCTGCTGAATACTACTCAGAGCAGTTCAGGAGAACTGCCAGCCGGCCGCGGCTGAACTCCGTCTGCCGGGACCAGGTAAGTATATATATTTTTTTTGTTTTTACACATTTCTGGATGAATTTCAGGGAAGGGCTTATATTTTTAAGCCCTTCCCGAAAATTCATCGTGAGATCGCCCGCAGCCCATTGCTTTCAATGGAGCCGGCTGTATTGCCGGCTCCATTGAATTCAATGCACTGGACAGCTCCGGCCTGTTTCTAATGAAACGCGGCTAGGAGCAGTTTTTTCGGGCGATTTTTCGGCCCCGGTCACGCGATTCGCGGATGCGCATCCCTCATGCGATCCGCAAATCACGGGGAAAAAACGCCCATGTGACTAAGGCCTCATAATGTATATACAGTGTATATACATATATATATATATATATATATATATATATATATATATATATATATATATATATATATATATATATATATAAAACTGCATGTTTAGCAGTATTATTCAGTGAAACTAGGAGTAGTGGTTATTATTAGAGATGAGCGAACGTACTCGTCCGAGCTTGATGCTCGGGCGAATATTAGGGTGTTCGGGATGCTCGTTACTCTTAATGAGCACCACGCGATGTTCGGGTTACTTTCACTTTCCTCTCTGAGACGTTAGCGCGCTTTTCTGGCCAATTGAAAGACAGGGAAGGCATTACAACTTCCCCCTGTGACGTTTCCAGCCCTATACCACCCCCCTGCTGTGAGTGGCTGGGGAGATCAGATGTCACCCGAGTATAAAAATCGGCCCCTCCCGCGGCTCGCCTCAGATGCGTTGTGAGTTAGCTGAGGGAAAGTGCTATTGTGTTGGAGCTGCTGTAGGGAGAGTGTTAGGAGTGAGTGTAGGCTTCAAGAACCCCAACGGTCCTTCTTAGGGCCACATCTATCCGTGTCAGTAGTGTGGAGGCTGCTGTTAGCAGTGTTGCACATTTTTTTTTTTTTCAAAATCGGCCATGCAGAGCATTGCGCCCTGCAGTAATACTACAGGGACAGAAGTGGTGGTTAGGCAGGGAGAGTGTTAGGAGTGAGTGTAGGCTTCAAGAACCCCAACGGTCCTTCTTAGGGCCACATTTAACCGTGTGCAGTACTGTGCAGGCTGCTGTTAGCAGTGTTGCACTTTTTTTTTTTTTTCAAAATCGGCTGTGCAGAGCATTGCGCCCTGCAATAATACACAGGGACAGAATTGTGTAGGCAGGGCCAGAAGACATATATTATTGATTGAATATAGTCAGTGGGCCTTCCCTTTAAAAAAAAAAGGGAAAAATTCTATTTGGCCTGCCTCTGACAGTCCTCAGCGTTCTGGGTACGTGTGTGGTGGGTGGAGAACGTAAAAAAATCATACGCAGCCAGCTAAGTTTAACAGCAGGCTTGCGCCAATTTATTTCCTGCCTGGGAAATCACCGCTGTGCTGCAGTTAATATAACACTGCAGTTCTGTGACACACAGCAGGGCCACAGAACACATTTGTTATTGATTGAATATAGTCAGTGGGCCTTCCCTTTAAAAAAAAAAAGGGAAAAATTCTATTTGGCCTGCCTCTGACAGTCCTCAGCGTTCTGGGTACGTGTGTGGTGGGTGGAGAAAGTAAAAAAATCATACGCAGCCAGCTAAGTTTAACAGCAGGCTTGCGCCAATTTATTTCCTGCCTGGGAAATCACCGCTCTGCTGCAGTTAATATAACACTGCAGTTCTGTGACACACAGCAGGGCCACAGAACACATTTGTTATTGATTGAATATAGTCAGTGGGCCTTCCCTTTAAAAAAAAAAAAGGGAAAAATTCTATTTGGCCTGCCTCTGACAGTCCTCAGCGTTCTGGGTACGTGTGTGGTGGGTGGAGAACGTAAAAAAATCATACGCAGCCAGCTAAGTTTAACAGCAGGCTTGCGCCAATTTATTTCCTGCCTGGGAAATCACCGCTCTGCTGCAGTTAATATAACACTGCAGTTCTGTGACACACAGCAGGGCCACAGAACACATTTGTTATTGATTGAATATAGTCAGTGGGCCTTCCCTTTAAAAAAAAAAAGGGAAAATTTCTATTTGGCCTGCCTCTGACAGTCCTCAGCGTTCTGGGTACGTGTGTGGTGGGTGGAGAAAGTAAAAAAATCATACGCAGCCAGCTAAGTTTAACAGCAGGCTTGCGCCAATTTATTTCCTGCCTGGGAAATCACCGCTCTGCTGCAATTAATATAACACTGCAGTTCTGTGACACACAGCAGGGCCACAGAACACATTTGTTATTGATTGAATATAGTCAGTGGGCCTTGCCTTTAAAAAAAAATGGAAAAAATCTATTTGGCCTGCCTCTGACAGTCCTCAGCGTTCTGGGTACGTGTGTGGTGGGTGGAGAACGTAAAAAAATCATACGCAGCCAGCTAAGTTTAACAGCAGGCTTGCGCCAATTTATTTCCTGCCTGGGAAATCACCGCTCTGCTGCAGTTAATATAACACTGCAGTTCTGTGACACACAGCAGGGCCACAGAACACATTTGTTATTGATTGAATATAGTCAGTGGGCCTTCCCTTTAAAAAAAAAAAGGAAAAAATTCTATTTGGCCTGCAGGCTTGCGCCAATTTATTTCCTGGCTGGGAAATCACTGGTAATACAGCATGCTGAGGGGTAGGGGTAGGCCTAGAGGACGTGGACGCGGCCGAGGACGCGTAGGCCCAAGTGAGGGTGTGGGCACAGGCCAAGCTCCTGATCAAGGTGTATCGCAGCCGACTGCTGCGCGATTAGGAGAGAGGCACGTTTCTGGCGTCCCCACATTCATCGCCCAATTAATGGGTCCACGCGGGAGACCTTTATTAGAAAATGAGCAGTGTGAGCAGGTCCTGTCGTGGATGGCAGAAAGTGCTTCGAGCAAGCTATCATCCACCCACAGTTCGGCGCCGTCCAGTGCTGCAAATCCGAATCCTCTGGCTGCTGCTCCTCCTTCCTCCCAGCCTCCTCACTCCACTACAATGACACATGCTCAGGAGCGGGAAGACTCCCAGGAACTGTTCTCGGGCCCCTGCTCAGATTGGGCAGCAGTGGTTCCTCTCCCACCAGAGGAGTTTATCGTCAACGCAACGCCTACTCAGAACAGGTCTTCAGAGGGGGAGGCAAGGGCAGCAGCAGGGCAGGTTGCAAGAGGCAGTGTGGTGTCCAGGGGTAGAGGCAGGGCCAGACCGAATAATCCACCAACTGTTTCCCAAAGCGCACCCTCGTGCCATACCACCCTGCAGAGGCCGAGGTGCTCTAAGGTCTGGCAGTTTTTCACAGAGACGCCTGACGACCGACGAACAGTGGTGTGCAACCTTTGTCGCGCCAAGATCAGCCGGGGAGCCACCACCAACAGCCTCACCACCACCACCATGCGCAGACATATGATGGCCAAGCACCCCACAAGCTGGGACGAAGGCCGTTCACCGCCTCCGGTTTGCACCGCTGCCTCTCCCCCTGTGCCCCAACCTGCCACTGAGATCCAACCCCCCTCTCAGGACACTGGCACTACCGTCTCCTGGCCTGCACCCACACCCTCACCTCCGCTGTCCTCGGCCCCATCCACCAATGTCTCGCACCGCACCGTCCAGCCGTCGCTAGCGCAAGTGTTTGAGCGCAAGCACAAGTACGGCGCCACGCACCCGCACGCTCAAGCGTTAACCGTCCACATAGCCAAATTTATCAGCCTTGAGATGCTGCCGTATAGGGTTGTGGAAACGGAGTCCTTCAAAAGTATGATGGCGGCCCCGCGCTACTCAGTTCCCAGTCGCCACTACTTTTCCCGATGTGCCGTCCCAGCCCTGCACGACCACGTCTCCCGCAACATTGTACGCGCCCTCACCAATGCGGTTAGTGGCAAGGTCCACTTAACAACGGACACGTGGACAAGCACAGGCGGGCAGGGCCACTACATCTCCCTGACGGCACATTGGGTGAATTTAGTGGAGGCTGGGACAGAGTCAGAGCCTGGGACCGCTCACGTCCTACCCACCCCCAGAATTGCGGGCCACAGCTCGGTGGTGGTATCTGCGGAGATGTATGCTTCCTCCACTAAAGCACCCTCCTCCTCCTCCTCCTCAACCTCTGTCTCGCAATCTAGATGTGTCAGCAGCAGCAGGACGTCGCCAGCAGTCGGTGTCACGCGGCGTGGTAGCACAGCGGTGGGCAAGCGTCAGCAGGCCGTGCTGAAACTACTCAGCTTAGGAGAGAAAAGGCACATGGCCCACGAACTGCTGCGGGGTCTAACAGAGCAGACCGACCGTTGGCTTGCGCCGCTGAGCCTCCAACCGGGCATGGTCGTGTGTGACAACGGCCGTAACCTGGTGGTAGCTCTGCAGCTCGGCAACCTCACGCACGTGCCATGCCTGGCCCACGTCTTTAATTTGGTGGTTCAGCGCTTTCTGAAAAGCTACCCACGCTTGTCAGACCTGCTCGTAAAGGTGCGCCGGCTCTGCACACATTTCCGCAAGTCCCACACGGACGCTGCCACCCTGCGGACACTGCAACATCGGTTTAATCTGCCAGTGCACCGACTGCTGTGCGACGTGCCCACACGGTGGAACTCTACGCTCCACATGTTGGCCAGGCTCTATGAGCAGCGTAGAGCTATAGTGGAATACCAACTCCAACATGGGCGGCGCAGTGGGAGTCAGCCTCCTCAATTATTTTCAGAAGAGTGGGCCTGGTTGGCAGACATCTGCCAGGTC
The DNA here is from genome assembly GCF_035609145.1 of Eleutherodactylus coqui. NCBI lineage: Eukaryota > Metazoa > Chordata > Amphibia > Anura > Eleutherodactylidae > Eleutherodactylus > Eleutherodactylus coqui. The sequence continues at coordinate 166,015,068 of NC_089838.1, forward strand.
CTTGGAAACTTTGAGGAGTCTACCCAGGTGGTGAGCGGCGATGCTGCAATCATTAGCGTCACCATTCCTCTGCTATGCCTCTTGAGAAGTTCCCTGCAAAGCATAAAGGCAAATGCTTTGCGCTCGGAAACGGAGGCGGGGGAAGACAGTATGTCGCTGGATAGTCAGAGCACCCTCCTGTCTATATCTCAGCGTGTTGAGGAGGAGGAGCATGAGGAGGATGAGGAGGAGGGGGAAGAGACAGCTTGGCCCACTGCTGACGGTACCCATGCTGCTTGCCTGTCATCCTTTCAGCGTGTATGGCCTGAGGAGGAGGAGGCGGAGGAGGAGGAGGAGGAGGAGGAGGATCCTGAAAGTGATCTTAATAGTGAAGACAGCCATGTGTTGCGTACAGGTACCCTGGCACACATGGCTGACTTCATGTTAGGATGCCTTTCTCGTGACCCTCGTGTTGCACGCATTCTGGCCACTACTGATTACTGGGTGTACACACTGCTCGACCCACGGTATAAGGAGAACCTTTCCACTCTCATTCCCGAAGAGGAAAGGGGTTCGAGAGTGTTGCTATACCACAGGACCCTGGCGGACAAGCTGATGGTAAAATTCCCATCCGACAGCGCTAGTGGCAGAAGGCGCAGTTCCGAGGGCCAGGTAGCAGGGGAGGTGCGGAGATCGAGCAGCATGTTCAGCACAGGCAGTGCAACACTCTTAAAGGCTCTGGACAGCTTTATGGCTCCCCACCAAGACTGTGTCACCGCTCCCCAGTCAAGGCTGAGTCGGCGGGAGCACTGTAAAAGGATGGTGAGGGAGTACGTAGCCGATCGCACGACCGTCCTCCGTGACGCCTCTGCCCCCTACAACTACTGGGTGTCGAAGCTGGACACGTGGCCTGAACTCACGCTGTATGCCCTGGAGGTGCTTGCTTGTCCTGCGGCTAGCGTCTTGTCAGAGAGGGTGTTTAGTGCGGCTGGGGGAATCATCACAGATAAGCGTACCCGCCTGTCAACCGACAGTGCCGACAGGCTTACTCTCATCAAGATGAACAAAGCCTGGATTTCCCCAGACTTCTCTTCTCCACCAGCGGACAGCAGCGATACCTAAGCAATACGTAGGCTGCACCCGCGGATGGAAGCATCGTTCTGTATCACCATCCAAAACGGTGACATTTCTGCTTCATCAATCTGTGTATAATATTCCTCCTCCTCCTCCTGCTCCTCCTCCTGAAACCTCACGTAATCACGCCGAACGGGCAATTTTTCTTTGGGCCACAAGGCTCACTCATATAATTTTTCCAAACAATTTTTATACGTTTCAATGCTCTTACAAGCGATGAAACTTTAACTTGAACCAATTTTTCGTTAAACTGGGCTGCCTCCAGGCCTAGTTACCACTTAAGCCACATTAACCAAAGCGATTAATGGGTTTCACCTGCCATCTTGGTTGGGCATGGCCAATTTTTTCTGAGGTACATTAGTACTGTTGCTACACCAATGTTTTTGGGCCCTCACCTACAGTGTAATCATTGTAATTTCTATGTTCTTCGCCTGCACACATGGTACAGAAAGGTGTGTGGGGTTGGCCTACACTTTTGCTACATAAATGTAACTGGGGCCTTGTCTATACTGCAGCTACTGAAATGTGAAAGAGACTGTTATCTCCCTAAACTGCTGCAATGGGAATTGTTACTGGGGCTTGTCTTGAGTGCTACTATTACTGAAATGGAACTAAGACTGCGCTCCTCCTATACTGCTGCTTCGGAATTGTTACTGGGGCCTGTCTTGAGTGCTACTATTACTGAAATGGAACTAAGACTGCGCTCCTCCTATACTGCTGCTTCGGAATTGTTACTGGGGCCTGTCTTGAGTGCTACTATTTCTGAAATGGAACTAAGACTGCGCTCCCCCTATACTGCTGCTAGTGATATGTTAGTGGGGCCAGTCCCTAATACTACCGCTGAAATGTTAATAATTCTGGGCTCTGCCTATACCGCAGCTAATGGTATGTCACTGGGGTGTGGAAACAGAGGCTTCACAAAGACATGATGGCGGCGAGGCCATTTCCCACCAACGCTGTTACTGTTAAGGTGCATATAACCACGGACACGTGGAGAGGACACATAGTGCCTCCAAAACATCCCCCTCCTCCTCCAACAATGAAAACATTCTTGGCAAATACCTTTGCATTGGTCCGTCTGGTGGCAGTCCAAGAATTTCACCTTTAACGACACAACAAGAGAGCACCACCACCATCCCCCCGCCACGGACCACTTAATCATGGCCACATTCCGAAAACCAACTACATAAAACCGCGCTACTAGGTCCGCAGTCACCACCACATTACCACCAACGAGGTTACTGTTAAGGTACATATTACCAGTCTGACTGGGGCATGCAGTGTGGGCCAAAGCCCACCTGTATTGTATCTGACGTTAGCTCTGCTGAGTAGGGCACTGCAATGGGATATATTTATGTACCACCGGTGGGTTCCAGGGAGCCACCCATGCTGTCGGTCCACAGGGAGTTGTAAATGCATCTGTTTCCACTTCTAAAGAACCCCAGTCAGACTGGGGCATGCAGTGTGGGCCGAAGCCCACCTGCATTAAGCACGACATTACCTCAGCTGTGTTGGGCAATGCAATGGGATACATTTATGTACAGCGGGTGGGTTCCAGGGAGCCACCCATGCTGTGGGTGCACACGGAATTCCGATTGCGGAGTTGTACCTGCCTGTGACTATTTATAAAAAAACGCGGTCTGACTGGGGCGTGCAGACACCTTGACAGAATGAATAGTGTGTGGCACATAGGTTCCCCATTGCTATGCCCACGTGTGCAGCTCCAGATGGAGGTGGCACAGGATTGGATTTCTCATTGCTTCTGTACATCATTGTGTACTATCGGCCTGCCCATTTTATGGGGGGGTCGCTGCCTAGCCATGCCAACCCTCTGCAGTGTGTGCCTGCTTTGCCTCTGGCAGACGCACTTATAAATAGACATGAGGGTGGCATGGCATGAGGGCAGCTGAAGGCTGGGCAGGGACAGTTTGGTGTGCGCTGTGGACACTGGGTCGTGGGGGGGGGTGGGCAGCATGTAACCCAGGAGAAGTGGCAGCTGAGTGTCGCGCAGGCAGTTATTGTGCTTTGTTGGAGGTAGTGTGGTGCTTAGCTAAGGTATGCATTGCTAATGAGGGCTTTTCAGAAGTAAAAATTGTTGGGAGGGGGGGGGCACTCTTGCCGCTATTGTGGCTTAATAGTGGGACCTGGGAACTTGAGATGCAGCCCAACATGTAGCCCCTCGCCTGCCCTATCCGTTGCTGTGTCGTTCCCATCACTTTCTTGAATTGCCCAGATTTTCACACATGAAAACCTTAGCGAGCATCGGCGATATACAAAAATCCTCGGGTCGCCCATTGACTTCAATGGGGTTCGTTACTCGAAACGAACCCTTGAGCATCGTGATAAATTTGGTGCTCGCTCATCTCTAGTTATTATGGAAAGGCGTCATCTATTTTGAATGCATGAAATACTCATGGCACTCCAATGTGCAGGTCCCTTTGTGTGTTGCACCACTGCCCTACTTTTGTAGATACTGGCAAAGGTTTTTTAGAAGTCCCCACAGGCTTTTTTTTCATTCTAAGCACATCTAATTAAAATATTTCCCAGTAAACAACATTCCAATGAACTTTGCTGTACAGGGTAGGTCATGTAAATGTAGCCCAGTACTACACTTAAGAAATAAAAGCTGCGCTGAGCGACAAAGACAGATTTTATTTTAGATAGCTTTGATAAGAGCCGACCTTTTTTCCATTGCCCACCCTATAGATTACAAAGCTCCTGTCATTCATGTATTCCTTCTTGAATCACAATTATTAATATGAAAAATACCACATAGAGCACATTAACATAAGCAAAAAACAAAAAAGAACGGATGTCTCACAGAGCGGCCAGCAGGGGGGCAGGGTGGCAGAAGGAGATTTCACTTCTCGCTCTCTCCCGCTCCTCTCCATTCACTTTACTCAGTACCGTTCAGAACGGCTGCTGTTTACACTGAGCAATAATCATTCAGGAATTTATGCAGCTTAAAATCCTGAACCCTCATCGTTCAGATTAAACAGCAGCCGTTCAGTAGTGTGAATGGAGTAAGTGAATGGAGAGGGGTGGGAGAGAGTGAGGAGTGAAATCTCTTTCTGCCACCCCGCCCCCTGCTGGCCTCTCTGAGTGAGCAAGCGATACTCACTCCTGTGCAACACCATGAGAGCGAGTACACACAGGGACGAGTGGGGCCATCGTTTGCCTGACGTTCATCGTGTGTAAATGGGCATTAACCCTTTCCAATCCACTGTCTGACATCTTCCTACATTCTGATAGAAGCTTGTACAGCTCCAATGTCAGAAGACGTCCGACAGGGTTTTCTTACCGTCTATTGCCAGCCACTCCGCTGTCGGAGCCTCTCTGGCCCACACACACTGGCTTTAACCAGCAGATGGCACTGTTGTATAACAGCAAAAAGAGAAAGCTTTTTGGGAAACCCTGAATCCAAAATTAGATTGGAAAGGGTTAAGGCACCACACCTGCTTTGATGAAACAGTGCTTTCCACATGAGCAGTGCCAGCCAGTTAGAGCAGCATGCAGTGTCTTACATTATCAATGCATGCAATGCACAGTATTCATCAGGTATTTGGAGAAGTAGTTCAGACACTTTTTTTCTTCTCCAGGCCAGATGGGTTGCCTTAAGATTGTAATCATCAATAGCAATCCTAATATAAAACAGTGCCCTATTTTAGGGGCTAAAAATATAAAAATGCAATGAGAAATCCTGCAGTTTCTTATTTTTTTAGGCATGAGAAAACCATAGAGAGGAATATAAAGAGTAACAGGACTATTAATAAAATTAACAACCACAAACTATAGCAAGTCTTTATATCCTATGACAATCATTCATGAAGTCTTAAGCAATCAGGAGGAGAGGTCAACATCATGGAGTGGAAGGAAAACGAAGAGGAAAGAAGAGAAAAGGGGAAAAAAGGAAGATAAATAATAATCATAAAATTAATAATATCCACCTGTAGGTATGTTCCCATACCCATACAGACACATCATAATGCCCCAGTTTAGACCTTATCACTGTGGAAGGCATAAGCTCTTGTTATCAAGAGGAACAGGTAAACTCCATCCAGTAAAATCATGTTTTGTTGAACTGAACAGACCAACCCTTCGCCATGCGCATTAGTTCTTCCATGCACATGATTACATTAATTCTTCCAAACCAATGGGACACAAAAGGTGGATTGGAGGACTTCTGTCTCATTGGAAAATATACCTTAGCAGCATTCAACAAGTAGCTAAGTAGGGATTTACAGCATATGCCAAGAGCAATTTGGGAGTGGTGAAGTAAAAATAAAAGATAAGTAAAGCTAGCAGACATTACTGTTATGTCCGATTGGTAATATCTGAGGGCTGTGAAAATACTCAGTTAACTTCACTGCTGCTATGGGTAATTGTTAGAGGAATTGAATTCCAGCTAACATGTGGAAGCCAAGGCTCACATGATAAAGGGGTTTGGATAAAAAGGATAAACTCACCTTATCAAATGCTTTTTCTACAACATTGGAAAGCATGGATCAGGTCAAGCGCCCTGGTTCTCTTGTCTCGTGCCTCTTTGTGTCGTAAAGCACCATTTTTTTTCACTCATTCTCACATGTAAGAAAAAATTGTTTTTTTTTTCTTTTTTTTCCCATCTTAGAGATTGCTGTCAAAAGTGTTATAATGTAGTGATTATCTTAATGCCTATATGTACAATGTTTTAATTTATGGAGTCAAACCGGGATTTCTTGTCCCTCATTTCACATAATTTAATTTATCTTCTGTATAATTATATTGCAGTAATATGCATTATAGGTTTTTTACACTTAATTATCACCACTTTCTTTAGTGTTATGTATTTTTATTTATTCACTATTTCTTCAAAAACAGTCTTAACTCATGTTCACATTTGGAGTTTTTTTTCTTTCTCTCCCTTCCTATTAAAGAGATTGCTATTGTTACGATCGTGTGGGCAGACTAAGCACAGGGCCCACATGATCGTGACCAAAGGGGACTGGGTACGCACACAGGTATCAGGCAACTAGCCCTGTGCTACAGGGGAGGAATGGCATGGCCCTACCTAAACAGGGACATTGCCCTAATAAGGGCAGCCCAGCGGTCTTCGGATCTGGGCCCTAGCTGATCCTAGGAGCCTCGCACCAGAACAGGATACATACACATGCCACATGACAGGGACTGAACAACAGGACACACAGAGCCAGAATACACAGCATACAGCAGCCACAATGCAAACACTAATAGCAGATGATAAGCTGAATATGAATGCGAAGTGTTAGATCGTACATTGGCCAATAAACTTAAACTGCAAGCCCCGGCAAGGCCCCTTGTATCTTGCAGTCCCTACACTAGCAAGACACATATACTAGAGGGCCCTAGGGGCCAAAATAGTGCAGACATAGCAAACAAATTCAGCAGACCAAACTGACACAAAATAAACGTACAAACGGACATGAGCCACAAAGCACAGATCACACAGCAAGCTGCAACAGAACAGAGAACAGGTAACAGGACACATGTCATAAATACATCCAAACAGTACAAGACCTGCTTCAGAGACTGACCAGGAGCTGGCTTTATATGTGAGCACAGACCAAGGGGATTGGCTAGTAGGAAGAAGCACACCCAGCCAGCTCAATCATTAACCCTGAGAGTGCTGTGCTGCTAGGAAGCTTAGAACTACAGATTCCAGCAGCACACGTAACAGCTATTAAGGTTGCTATAATATTGTAATTGTTTTGCTCACACTTTTTACTGCTTGTAATCCATTTTTCCTGTCCATGTGTCAGAGTGTGACTGTACACATAGTGGTCGCACTGTATGAATGCGAGATCTCTTTCATTTTGATTAAGCATGAGATTAACATGATTAAGATGAGAGCTGCACATTGCCCCTAGCTTCCCTGCGCTGTCCGCATATGTGCCATTATGTTAACTGTGACAGGAATTTACATCAATATGAAACTGACTGTCAGACAGTTTGATCAATACAAAAAAACCTTTCTTCTTTTTTGTGACAAATCAGTCTTGTATATATTCATTAACCTGAATGAGCGCCATATTGGTACACCCTTACATATGTTGTGAGAAGGTGTGGGGGAGTTTCCAAGGGGCGTGGATTATGAACAGGCATGCTCAACTACTTGGACACTATTTAGGGAATAGAATTTGTGGATGGCAGCACCCTTTTGAAGAAGGTTGTTGTAAATGCACGTCAGGGGTCTAGTCTCTACATTATGATGGAACCCAAGGGATACTAATAATAGGTATTTAAAACTCTCTACACTATCTATAACATGCACTTTGCCTTTTTCTCCTAGATGGGGGTTATACTGCAGATGCACTAATGGCTATTGCCCTGGATATATATATATATATATATATATGTATATATATATATGTATATATATATATATCGATTCCAATTTGTATTCTGCTCTCAGAGACTCATATCATTATGTGGGGATTTTTTAGATTTTGTGTTTTTATACTTGTGCGTATTTTTGTGTCTTTTCTTTTTATGAATTTTCTATATGTAATAAATATATATATTTTCATAAGTCCTGCACTCCAGTAGCCTATAGTAAATTCCTACAATGGTGTGTTTTTAACTGTCTTTCCAAACTCATAAAAGACCCCATGACATTTAACAAGGGATTATTTTGCTCTGAAGAAATAAAGCAAGGCTGCTCCCTGAGACAGATGAGAGTATCTTTTGTTTCTGGTGTATGATGGCGCTTATGACAAGTCTCTGTCCTTTATCTGAGTCAGGGGTTGAGTGGCCTGTTTTGCCCTTTGCAGTTTAGCTCTAGCTCAAAGTTAAATAAAATGCCTAGTATTATAATGTCGGGACCTCCACAGAGCATATTGTAGCAATAAAACAAACTATTCATGCTTCTGTAGTCAAGTATATGGATATAATGAGGTATGAGGAAGATGCCTCACGTGATGGGATTCTCTAGTTCAAAAGCAGCGGTGTTCTTATGTTCTAGACTGTTATGTTTATTATAATTGTCATGCTGTGAATAAAATGAAGTGGGAAAAATCCATATACTTGACTAAAAAAGAGTGAATAGTTTGGTTTATTGTTATAGTAAGCCCTGTGAATTTATTTATATACTGGACATTCTGAATTTGAAGAGGAGCACATACACACTTCACCACTCTGGCCAAAGATCATCAAATGGTGGCGCTACATCAATGATGCGTTTATGATATGGAAGGGGACGGAGTCAGTATTACTCACTTTTTTTGAACAACTTAACACGATGACCCTGAATTTACTATCAACCACTCATACACGAACATACAATTCTTAGATGTAATGGTCATTAATGAAGCTGGCAGGTTGCATATGGACCCTTTTGTGAAGGAGACAGACAAAAATATTCTTATTTTTGATAGTAATCATTAGAGATGAGCGAACGTACTCGTCCGAGCTTGATGCTCGGGCGAATATTAGGGTGTTCGGGATGCTCGTTACTCGTAACGAGCACCACGCGATGTTCGGGTTACTTTCACTTTCCTCTCTGAGACGTTAGCGCGCTTTTCTGGCCAATTCAAAGACAGGGAAGGCATTACAACTTCCCCCTGTGACGTTCCAGCCCTATACCACCCCCCTGCTGTGAGTGGCTGGGGAGATCAGATGTCACCCGAGTATAAAAATCGGCCCCTCCCGCGGCTCGCCTCAGATGCGTTGTGAGTTAGCTGAGGGAAAGTGCTATTGTGTTGGAGCTGCTGTAGGGAGAGTGTTAGGAGTGAGTGTAGGCTTCAAGAACCCCAACGGTCCTTCTTAGGGCCACATCTAACAGTGTGCAGTATTGTGGAGGCTGCCTTTTGCAGTGGTGCACTTTTTTTTTTCCCCGAAATCGGCCGTGCAGAGCATTGCGCCCTGCAGTAATACTACAGGGACAGAAGTGGTGGTTAGGCAGGGAGAGTGTTAGGAGTTAGTGTAGGCTTCAAGAACCCCAACGGTCCTTCTTAGGGCCACATCTAACAGTGTGCAGTACTGTGGAGGCTGCTGTTAGCAGTGTTGCACATTTTTTTTTCCCCGAAATCGGCCGTGCAGAGCATTGCGCCCTGCAGTAATACTACAGGGACAGAATTGTGTAGGCAGGGCCAGAAGACATATATTATTGATTGAATATAGTCAGTGGGCCTTTCCTTAAAAAAAAAAGGGCAAAAATTCTATTTGGCCTACAGGCTTGCGCCAATTTATTTCCTGGCTGGGAAATCACCGCTCTGCTGCAGTTAATAGCACTGCAGTTCTGTGACACACAGCAGGGCCACAGAATACATTTGTTACTTGATTGAATATAGTCAGTGGGCCTTTCCTTTTTAAAAAAAGGGGGAAAAAATTCTATTTGGCCTGCCTCTGACAGTTCTCAGCGTTCTGGGTACGTGTGTGGTGGGTGGAGAACGTCAAAAAAATCATACGCAGCCAGCTAAGTTTAACAGCAGGCTTGCGCCAATTTATTTCCTGGCTGGGAAATCACCGCTCTGCTGCAGTTAATAGCACTGCAGTTCTGTGACACACAGCAGGGCCACAGAACACATTTGTTACTTGATTGAATATAGTCAGTGGGCCTTTCCTTTAAAAAAAAAGGGCAAAAATTCTAGTTGGCCTGCAGGCTTGCGCCAATTTATTTCCTGGCTGGGAAATCACTGGTAATACAGCATGCTGAGGGGTAGGGGTAGGCCTAGAGGACGTGGACGCGGCCGAGGACGCGTAGGCCCAAGTGAGGATGTGGGCCCAGGCCGAGCTCCTGATCCAGGCGTATCGCAGCCGACTGCTGCGCGATTAGGAGAGAGGCACGTTTCTGGCGTCCCCACATTCATCGCACAATTAATGGGTCCACGCGGGAGACCTTTATTAGAAAATGAGCAGTGTGAGCAGGTCCTGTCGTGGATGGCAGAAAGTTCTTCGAGCAAGCTATCATCCACCCACAGTTCTGCGCCGTCCAGTGCTGCAAATCCGAATCCTCTGGCTGCTGCTCCTCCGTCCTCCCAGCCTCCTCACTCCACTACAATGACACATGCTCAGGAGTGGGAAGACTCCCAGGAACTGTTCTCGGGCCCGTGCTCAGATTGGGCAGCAGTGGTTCCTCTCCCACCAGAGGAGTTTATCGTCACTGATGCCCAACCATTGGAAAGTTCCCGGGGTCCGGGGGATGAGGCTGGGGACTTCCGGCAACTGTCTCAAGACCTTTCAGTGGGTGAGGAGGACGATGACGATGAGACACAGTTGTCTATCGGTGAGGTAGTAGTAAGGGCAGTAAGTCCGAGGGAGGAGCGCACAGAGGATTCGGAGGAAGAGCAGCAGGACGATGAGGTGACTGACCCCACCTGGTGTGCAACACCTACTCAGGACAGGTCTTCAGAGGGGGAGGCAAGGACAGCAGCAGGGCAGGTTGCAAGAGGCAGTGCGGTGTCCAGGGGTAGAGGCAGGGCCAGACCGAATAATCCACCAACTGTTTACCAAAGCGCACCCTCGCGCCATGCCACCCTGCAGAGGCCGAGGTGCTCTAAGGTCTGCCAGTTTTTCACAGAGACGCCTGACGACCGACGGACAGTGGTGTGCAACCTTTGTCGCGCCAAGATCAGCCGGGGAGCCACCACCAACAGCCTCACCACCACCAGCATGCGCAGACATATGATGGCCAAGCACCCCACAAGGTGGGACGAAGGCCGTTCACCGCCTCCGGTTTGCACCGCTGCCTCTCCCCCTGTGCCCCAACCTGCCACTGAGATCCAACCCCCCTCTCAGGACACTGGCACTACCGTCTCCTGGCCTGCACCCACACCCTCACCTCCGCTGTCCTCGGCCCCATCCACCAATGTCTCGCACCGCACCGTCCAGCCGTCACTAGCGTAAGTGTTTGAGCACAAGCGGAAGTACGCCGCCATGCACCCGCACGCTCAAGCGTTAACCGTGCACAAAGCCAAATTTATCAGCCTGGAGATGCTGCCGTATAGGGTTGTGGAAACGGAGTCCTTTAAAAGTATGATGGCGGCGGCGGCCCCGCGCTACTCAGTTCCCAGTCGCCACTACTTTTCCCGATGTGTCATCCCAGCCCTGCACGACCACGTCTCCCGCAACATTGTACGCGCCCTCACCAACGCGGTTACTGCCAAGGTCCACTTAACAACGGACACGTGGACAAGCGCAGGCGGGCAGGGCCACTACATCTCCCTGACGGCACATTGGGTGAATTTAGTGGAGGCTGGGACAGAGTCAGAGCCTGGGACCGCTCACGTCCTACCCACCCCCAGAATTGCGGGCCCCAGCTCGGTGGTGGTATGTTCGGCGGTGTATGCTTCCTCCACTAAAGAACCCTCCTCCTCCTCCTCCTCCTCAACCTCTGTCTCGCAATCTAGATGTGTCAGCAGCAGCAGGACGTCGCCAGCAGTCAGTGTCGCGCGGCGTGGCAGCACAGTGGTGGGCAAGCGTCAGCAGGCCGTGCTGAAACTACTCAGCTTAGGAGATAAGAGGCACACGGCCCACGAACTGCTGCGGGGTCTAACAGAGCAGACCGACCGTTGGCTTGCGCCGCTGAGCCTCCAACCGGGCATGGTCGTGTGTGACAACGGCCGTGACCTGGTGGCGGCTCTGCAGCTCGGCAGCCTCACGCACGTGCCATGCCTGGCCCACGTCTTTAATTTGGTGGTTCAGCGCTTTCTGAAAAGCTACCCACGCTTGTCAGACCTGCTCGGAAAGGTGCGCCGGCTCTGCGCACATTTCCGCAAGTCCCACACGGACGCTGCCACCCTGCGGACCCTGCAACATCGGTTTAATCTGCCAGTGCACCGACTGCTCTGCGACGTGCCCACACAGTGGAACTCTACGCTCCACATGTTGGCCAGGCTCTATGAGCAGCATAGAGCTATAGTGGAATACCAACTCCAACATGGGCAGCGCAGTGGGAGTCAGCCTCCTCAATTATTTTCAGAAGAGTGGGCCTGGTTGGCAGACATCTGCCAGGTCCTTGGAAAATTTGAGGAGTCTACCCAGGTGGTGAGCGGCGATCCTGCAATCATTAGCGTCACCATTCCTCTGCTATGCCTCTTGAGAAGTTCCCTGCAAAGCATAAAGGTAGACGCTTTGCGCTCGGAAACAGAGCCAGGGGAAGACAGTATGTCGCTGGATAGTCAGAGCACCCTCCTGTCTATATCTCAGCGCGTTCAGGAGGAGGAGGAGGAGCATGAGGAGGATGAGGAGGAGGGGGAAGAGACAGCTTGGCCCACTGCTGACGGTACCCATGCTGCTTGCCTGTCATCCTTTCAGCGTGTATGGCCTGAGGAGGAGGAGGCGGAGGAGGAGGAGGAGGAGGAGGAGGATCCTGAAAGTGATCTTCCTAGTGCGGACAGCCATGTGTTGCGTACAGGTACCCTGGCACACATGGCTGACTTCATGTTAGGATGCCTTTCTCGTGACCCTCGCGTTGCATGCATTCTGGCCACTACGGATTACTGGGTGTACACACTGCTCGACCCACGGTATAAGGAGAACCTTTCCACTCTCATTCCCGAAGAGGAAAGGGGTTCGAGAGTGTTGCTATACCACAGGACCCTGGCGGACAAGCTGATGGTAAAATTCCCATCCGACAGCGCTAGTGGCAGAAGGCGCAGTTCCGAGGGCCAGGTAGCAGGGGAGGTGCGGAGATCGAGCAGCATGTTCAGCACAGGCAGTGCAACACTGTTTAAGGCCCTGGACAGCTTTATGGCTCCCCACCAAGACTGTGTCACCGCTCCCCAGTCAAGGCTGAGTCGGCGGGAGCACTGTAAAAGGATGGTGAGGGAGTACGTAGCCGATTGCACGACCGTCCTCCGTGACGCCTCTGCCACCTACAACTACTGGGTGTCGAAGCTGGACACGTGGCCTGAACTCGCGCTGTATGCCCTGGAGGTGCTTGCTTGTCCTGCGGCTAGCGTCTTGTCAGAGAGGGTGTTTAGTGCGGCTGGGGGAATCATCACAGATAAGCGTACCCGCCTGTCAACCGACAGTGCCGACAGGCTTACACTCATCAAGATGAACAAAGCCTGCATTTCCCCAGACTTCTCTTCTCCACCAGTGGACAGCAGCGATACCTAAGCAATACGTAGGCTGCACCCGCGGATGGAAGCATCGTTCTCTATCACCATCCAAAACGGGCACATTTCTGCTTCATCAATCTGTGTATAATATTCCTCCTCCTCCTCCTCCTCCTCCTCCTCCTCCTCCTCCTGAAACGTCACGTAATCACGCCGAACGGGCAATTTTTTTTAGGGCCACAAGGCTCACTCATATAATTTTTCGAAACAATTTTTGTACATTTCAATGCTCTTACAAGCGATGAAACTTTAACTTGAACCAATTTTTCGTTAAACTGGGCTGCCTCCAGGCCTAGTTACCACTTAAGCCAAATTAACCAAAGCGATTAATGGGTTTCACCTGCCATCTTGGTTGGGCATGGCCAATTTTTTCTGAGGTACATTAGTACTGTTGGTACACCAATTTTTTGGGGCCCTCACCTACAGTGTAATCATTGTAATTTCTATGTTCTTCGCCTGCACTCATGGTACAGAAAGGTGTGTGGGGTTGGCCTACACTTTTGCTACATAAATGTAACTGGGGCCTTGTCTATACTGCAGCTACTGAAATGTGAAAGAGACTGTTATCTCCCTAAACTGCTGCAATGGGAATGTTACTGGGGCCTGTCTTGAGTGCTACTATTACTGAAATGGAACTAAGACTGCGCTCCTCCTATACTGCTGCTTCGGAATTGTTACTGGGGCCTGTTTTGAGTGCTACTATAACTGAAATGGAACTAAGACTGCGCTCCCCCTATACTGCTGCTAGTGATATGTTAGTGGGGCCTGTCCCTAATGCTACCGCTGAAATGTTAATAATTCTGGGCTGTGCCTATACCGCAGCTAATGGTATGTCACTGGGGTGTGGAAACAGAGGCTTCACAAAGACATGATGGCGGCAAGGCCATTTCCCACCAACGCTGTTACTGTTAAGGTGCATATAACCACGGACACGTGGAGAGGACACATAGTGCCTCCAAAACATCCCCCTCCTCCTCCAACAATGAAAACATTCTTGGCAAATATCTTTGCATTGGTCCGTCTGGTGGCAGTCCAAGAATTTCACCTTTAACGACACAACAAGAGAGCACCACCACCATCCCCCCGCCACGGCCCACTTAATCATGGCCACATTCCGAAAACCAACTACATAAAACCGCGCTACTAGGTCCGCAGTCACCACCACATCACCACCAACGAGGTTACTGTTAAGGTACATATTACCAGTCTGACTGGGGCATGCAGTGTGGGCCGAAGCCCACCTGTATTGTATCTGACGTTAGCTCTGCTGAGTAGGGCACTGCAATGGGATATATTTATGTACCACCGGTGGGTTCCAGGGAGCCACCCATGCTGTAGGTGCACACGGAGTTTAACCTACATCTGTCCACTTGTAAAGAACCGCAGTCAGACTGGGGCATGCAGTGTGGGCCGAAGCCCACCTGTATTGTATCTGACGTTAGCTCTGCTGAGTAGGGCACTGCAATGGGATATATTTATGTACCGCCGGTGGCTTCCTGGCACCCACCCATGCTGTGGGTCCACAGGGAGTTGTTACTACATCTGTCCACTTGTAAAGAACCCCAGTCTGACTGCGGCATGCAGTGTGGGCCGAAGCCCACCTGCATTTAATCTGACGTTAGCTCAGCTGTGATGGGCACTGCAATGGGATACATTTATGTACAGCCGGTGGGTTCCAGGGAGCCACCCATGCTGTGGGTGCACACGGAATTCCCATTGCGGAGTTGTTCCTGCCTGTGACTATTTATAAAAAAACGCGGTCTGACTGGGGCATGCAGACACCTTGACAGAATGAGTAGTGTGTGGCACATAGGTTCCCCATTGCTATGCCCACGTGTGCAACTCCAGATGGAGGTGGCACAGGATTGGATTTCTCATTGCTTCTGTACAGCATTGTGGGCTATCGCCCCGCCCCTTTTAAAGAGGGTCGCTGCCTAGCCGTGCCAACTCTCTGCAGTGTGTGCCTGCGGTTCCTCCTCATGGCAGATGCACTTATAAATAAACATGAGGGTGGCGTGGCATGAGGGCAGCTGAAGGCTGGGCAGGGACAATTTGGTGTACGCTGTGGACACTGTCGTGCGGGGGGGGGGGGGTTGGGCAGCATGTAACCCAGGAGAAGTGTCAGCGGAGTGTCATGCAGGCAGTGATTGTGCTTTGTTGGAGGTAGTGTGGTGCTTAGCTAAGGTATGCCATGCTAATGAGGGCTTTTCAGAAGTAAAAGTTGTTGGGAGGGGGGGAGCCCCACTCTTGCCGGTATTGTGGCTTAATAGTGGGACCTGGGAACTTGAGATGCAGCCCAACATGTAGCCCCTCGCCTGCCCTATCCGTTGCTGTGTCGTTCCCATCACTTTCTTGAATTGCCCAGATTTTCACACATGAAAACCTTAGCGAGCATCGGCGAAATACAAAAATGCTCGGGTCGCCCATTGACTTCAATGGGGTTCGTTACTCGAAACGAACCCTCGAGCATCGCGATAATTTCGTCCCGAGTAACGAGCACCCGAGCATTTTGGTGCTCGCTCATCTCTAGTAATCATCCAAAAACGATGATAGAGTCACCCCCCTGGAGTCAGTTTTTGCGGGTATAGGGGATAGCTGCTGATGAGTAAATTGATACACAACTTGACCAAATGGCGAATAAATTCATGGAGAGGGAATATCCTAAATCATTGATAGAAGATACTGTAGAGAGAGTTAAAAACAAATTCAGGGTGGAATTACTGACATATAAGAACAATAAGAAAGATGGTGAGAAGAGTATTCCGTTTGTGTCAACATATGGACCAGATAGTGGTAGAATTAGTGATATAATTAGAAAAATTTGGCCAATGCTGCTTAAAGGGTGTAATGCTAGGTAGTTTGCCTTGTATCTAATCATAGCATATAAAAGAAGCACTAATTTCAGGGATTGGTTGGTGAAGCCTTTTTTCCAAAAATGGGATACATTGATACAACAGACACTTGCACCACTTAGAAATGGCTATTACCCTTGCTTGGGGTGTGCTTTTTGTGGAAATATTATTAAGGGTGACACCTTTAGACATCCACTGACAGGAGAGGAATATAAAATGAAAGGGAGATTCATGTGCGCCTCAACCCATGTACTGTATTTAATAACTTGTCCTTGAGGCCTAGGTTATGTGGGCCACCCCACTAGGGAAATTCGAGAGCAGATAGGGAAACACAAAAGTACCATTTGTACACATAATATGGAGCTTCCGGTGCCCAAGCACTTTATTGAACAGAAACATACAATCAGCCAGTTAAGGTTCAGGGTAATTGACTGTGTGGGACCACTAGATAGGAGGGGTGACACAGTCTTGATGTTAAAGAAATGAGAGTTGAGATGGATGTTCTTTACCCTGGACACAATGACACCGAAGGGCCTTAACCTTGAATGTGATTTTATGCCACACATTTAAATTTTCTCTCGTTTGTCTGTCAGGTTATTGAATTTTGTGACAGTGAATAGGGATATTATTATACCTTATTACTTTTTAATTTTTTATGTTTGTATTTCAGGTGTGAAGCCTATTCAGAAATCCAGGAATGCCTCCTCAGTTCTGACTTCATGGGTTTAGAATTTCAGATGAAAACAATTTCTTGGAATATGTTGGAATTATAATAAAGGATTGATATACATTGAAAGTCATATTTGAGAGAGATTGATCATTTATTCTCAATATATGATGCTTATTGATCTTTTTTAATATCCATACATAGACAGGTTGCAACATGATCTGATAAATGGGCTATTTGGATTGCTAAAATTAGCTGATGTTTAGAGATATAGACAGGTAGGAATCTATAAGTCAACACCTCTATTGGGGTTTCAAAGATATGAAACAATATGTGGACATCATTGTGTGCTCATTATGGGGTGATTTTTCACCTTAGGTCCTTAGAACATGGAGATATAATACAGATTGGAGTGTTTGATTCTATTTAACACTCTGAAGCGGTAGAAAAGGTATTTGATGACAGGATGTGTCCTTATAGGATGATGAATGGCTAGTGATGCACTAGGAATTGATATTTTGTGGAAGATATGATGACACTAGGACAGTCCCGGATTTAGTTGGACAAAAGTACTATATTAATAGCTCTGGGAATATAAAAGATAACTACCTGTATTTAGTGATTATTGATGTTTTGGTATAGATACCCATGCCCATTAGAACATATTGCACCATGAATGTGAGTTTGAGTGTGTTCCTCTCAGCAATAAATGTTGATACAGAGGACTAGTGGGGTGCATAGCCGTTGAGTGTTGGGACATAAGGTAAGACAATCTCTCACAAACAGGTAGTGGCAGCATCCAGGGCGTAGTGCAAAAATTATTTTATTCCTCCAAAAACATGCTACGTTTCGACCCTCATGGGGTCTTTATCAAGCTTGATAAAGACCCCATGAGGGTCGAAACGTAGCATGTTTTTGGAGGAATAAAATAATTTTTGCACTACGCCCTGGATGCTGCCACTACCTGTTTGTGAGAGATTGTGAGATATCTTGGTTGGGTCTCTGAAGGCTCTGACCCCGTAATTGTTGGCGTGCATCCCTTGGACTTATCAGTCATTTCTTTATTGGTTTGAAGAATCCTGAGGTGTGCTGTGGGTTAAAACAAAGTGAATTGGGACATAAGGTAAGAAACAGAGTGGTGGCACTACTGTAGATATTATGGTGTCAGTGGATAAGCCGGTGAATTACAGCTGGGTCTAGCACGCATGGACGTTCTATAGGAGACTGGTGATGGCTCCGCTATAATTATCGTGTGATAAATGTGGATCTCGCGCATTTGCGGTACTGCTACGATATTATAGTTGTAGCTCTTAACTGTATGCCTGTGATACACATTGTGGCTTAGTGATCACATGTCATCCTTTACAGCAGGTGATTAGGTCATGTCTCAACCACAGGCATTGCGAGATGAGTGGAGACTTCACGCATGCAGGATGATGTCGGCATGATGCTGAAGAAGCGTTTAAACACATGGATTCAAACATGAGTGAAGGCGGCTGGATTCTGGATACTTTGCATATATGCGTTTTAGGTTAAAAGAGTGAATCACAGAATGATTAATTACATTTTTTTTTAATAAGCTGATTGGTGGAGGGTTTGTTCTATGTATATATTGATGTCATGTTTTATATGTATATTGAACTCGACAAAGACCAAACTAGATTGAAACGATGCGTTAATAGATGGAGGAATAAAAAAGGAAAATATTCTGCACCATTTATGCTGCCACTTTCTTTATTCATTATTGGACTGATATTGGAGTCATAGGCTGTAACTTCTTGGTGCGTTGTATATGGATTTTAAAAGCTTCACCTTCTTGAGCTAACTGAAGTATTTAGGTGCTGCTGACCTGTTAAAAGTTCCTAAGAATCATAGGCCCATTTCATTGTTGAATATTGACTGTAAAAATTTCACATCCATTCTGGCAACTCGCCTTAATCAATTCCTCCCCAATTTGATTCCTAAAGATCAGGTGGGG
The DNA here is from genome assembly GCF_035609145.1 of Eleutherodactylus coqui. NCBI lineage: Eukaryota > Metazoa > Chordata > Amphibia > Anura > Eleutherodactylidae > Eleutherodactylus > Eleutherodactylus coqui. The sequence continues at coordinate 166,033,752 of NC_089838.1, forward strand.
TTCATCCCATCTAGACAGGCCCCGGACAATATAAGAAAAGTTTTAAACATAGTTGATCATTCTATAAAACATAACATCCCCCTGACCCTGTTGGCCCTGGATATCGAGAAAGCATTTGATTCCCTGTACTGGGAAGACCTATTCTTCATATTACAACATGTTGGGTTTGAGGGGTCCTTTTATGCAGGCCCTCAGGTCCCTTTACTCTAATCCCTCCACTGTCCTAAAACTTCCCACTAATAAGGAATCCCCTATTTCTATTTGAAGCGGCACACATCAAGGGTGCGGCCTTTCACCAGCACTTTTTGCGTTAGAGATTGAGCCCTTGGTAATCGCAATCCGACAAAAATGTAAAAGGCATTAATATGGGGAGGAGTGAATGAATATAAGTTAAGTTTATTTGCAGATGATCGCCTGCTCACTTTGGCCCAGCCATTAACAACGGTACCCAATTTGATGGGACTACTGTATAAGTGGGTGGCTCTCACGGGATTGAGGGTAAATTCCGATAAATGTGACATAGCATACTTTTAAACTCACCATCCTCCCTGATAATGTTAATTGATCTGAATTTTGGCTTCCAACATCAAGTCTATTATATTACCTATCTGGGCATTAACCTGACCACTTCCCTGTCCACTTTATATAAATAACAAAAAAGCGTAAGGATAGCGCTTCCTCCACTGGTTACACGTTGCATATATCACATCCTCTAGGGCCAGGGAGATGCAGAAATAATACGGGGGATTCTTAAAAAAAGAGAGTTACCCCCCCAGAGAGATATAAAACACTATTAATAAAAAGTTTTTTCTGCGCTCCTGGTATATGCAGCTTTAACCGAATACGTTTATCCAAAAGAAGATATAGGTATGAGAATGGCACTTACTCGAGAGGAGGGGGTATGACCAACACAAGCCACCTCCTAGAAGTGTCAACTCCTATGTTGAGAAAGAATATCGAAATCCAGCCTGAATACGGGATCAGTCCTTTATGACAAAAGACTAAGGGGGCCTCTCTGCCCCTAACCAAATTAAACATTACTCAGTATTGAGAAAGGCCTAATGGATAGAGACTTTGGGATGGGGCACGGGACCCAGCGTCCCACATACAAAAATGCTTGAGTCTCCCTTATGTTTTAGGGGGTGTACAGAGGTGGGCACTCAGCTACAGATTTTGGTACACCTGCTCAGAGGTTTATCGGCTTTGGTCTCGGGTACTTAGGCTACTTCATAGACTATTCATAGGACTATTCTAAAAATCGCCAACAATGTTTCTACTAGGGGATCACCCACCAAAGGCAAAATATTAGGTGCACACATTGATCCAAACTATTTTTATGGTGACAAGAATTCACATTGCAGCCAAATGGAAGCAACCACATTTATCCTTTCAGGAGGATGTTGAATAGGATCTCACGGATAGCGCTATATACAAAAGAATACACAGAATACGATCAGACACACTTGAAAGGTTTGGAGTAGTCTGGGGGTCATGGATAGAATTAGTAGATATACTAGAATTTAGACACACTCTTTTGACCTAGAGTTTGATTATTGATAGAAACTCTACCTGAAGCCTGTTGAAATTGTCAGACAATTAAAAACAAGATGACCTTGGTTTAGTTTAGATAAGTTTTATTGTTGAATTTTACAATGTAAGGTATGTTTTATGCATTACATAGATTATGAGAAAATGGGAGAATTTACATTAGGATTGTTTTACATAAGGGCGCCTACCCACTTGCGATTTTTTTTCCTTTGCGTTTTTTCTGAAGAGCAATTAGGATAGAATGTGTTCCTGTCCACTAGCGTTTTTTTTTTCGGTCCGTTGCAATTTTTAACATAGGAACTGTCAGTTGCATATGTGTCCTTATTTTTCTCTTAATGCACCCATGAATGTCAATCGAAATGGCGCGAAAAAGCCGCGAAAAAGCCACGGAAAATGCGCCAAAAACGCGCGGAAAACACTGCGTTTTTCACGCACGAAAATCGCAAACGCCAGTGGGTAGGCGCCCTAAAGGTAAATGTTTTAACATTTTTTTCTAGCAATTCACAGATGCCTAAAAAGCATAAAAATCAGATTGTGCCATTCTAATAAAAACCTTTTTGAAACTAAAACTGTCTCTCCTGTATCATTTGTGTGCCCCCATCAACAGAGCTGGGTTTCTCCTGCTATTCCAGGCAAAGTATTGCTCAATTTCCTTTTTAACTTTTGATAATTTATAATCCTGTATGAGGGATGTATTACATTTTAACCGAAAAGATACAGGGGGTAGAGAGAAAAAAGAGAGGCATGAAGAAGAGGAGAGAGAGAGAGGAAAGAACAAGTATTGGGGTAAGTTAGGGCAGGTATATCCTACTTTTCTAAAGGAATATGAAGTGATGTGGAAATGTGATTTTCTGTGTCACAATTACATAAGGCAAATTCCACGTGCATATCCACGCCACAAACTGAAGCAAAAAGCCACAGATACGAACACAGTTTTTGGGCGGAATTCACCTTTGAAAATTCCACTGTGAATTCCTCCATGTGAACATACCCTTAGAGCCACTTGGATAAATAAAAGCATTATGTTATTCCCACATAAAGTTGCACATTAAATATGAAAAAATGGGGGGGGGGGAGGCATGGCTAACCAAGGAAGAGACCAGCAACATGGTCTAAAAGCTCTGCTCTAGACCACTCTTAAACTCTTAAATATAATCCTCAGCTGATCCTGGTGACAATACAGGACAGATGGGCACTTACCCTGCCTTCTCTTCTGCTTGTAGTGGGGATAGTGTGGAGAGCAGAGAGGCTACAGAGCAGTAATCACTGACTGAGAGGTGTGGGCACCGCCATCCTGCAGCCAGCACCAGAAGCCTCTGCTGGTAGGAGTCGGGTTGCAGGGTGAAGCAGCTGAAGAAGGTTAAGTCTCCACCTCTCCCTGGGCAAGACAGCACAGGGAGAGAGGAATCAACAATAGCTGAGAGTAGCCCCCAGTGGTGCAGGTGCTGCTGCGAAGAGACTCTCCTGCCGGCAAACCAAAATTTGGAGAAAACACACAGGCCAAAAAGTAGATAAACCACACAGGGAGAAACCATGCAGGTGAAGCAGGGCCTGTTGTTGAAAAGAGCTGGGCTACGGAGGTATCAAAACTGCTGAACATCTGAGCACACAGGCTCAGGCAAGAGGCTGAACAGGAAAGCCATTACTGTCAGGCATTAAAGGTAAATGCAGTGACTGTCTCCTGGAAGGGAGAAACTGGAGGATCAGTGAACTGAAGAGGTTGCAGCATCCTGAAGCTGTGAAAAAAAGAAAATGAAAAAAAAAAATATATATATATGTATATATATATATATATATATATATATAATATAAATAAATAATATGCACAGATGCAGTGTGCATTGAGGACTTAAGAACCCAGAAGATATCGGACCTATAGCTTTACTTACATACCATAAGCTTTACTTAAAAATCCAGACCTGCCAAAGGGCCTCTTATCCTTGAGCCAAGCTCCCGTCCAAAGCAAAGAAATGTGGAAATCAGCCCAATAGGGGTCCCACAAGACAGACCCCCTCCATAGACAGGCCCAAAGCTTTCACCAGAGGAGGACCTCAGAACGATCTGGGCTCAGATTCATCTCCAACTACATCAAGCAACACCACCTCCGGGTCCCCCAGCCCCATTAAAACTCTCGTGCAAGTATGGATTTAACACTGCCCAAATGTCTGATCAAGTCCTATCAGCCATTCAAGCGTCCACCATGGCACTCACAGTGAAAATTGATGAGGGATCTCTGAGTTGTGGGCCTTCTACAGCACACTGAAGGACATTGTCCAGAGCAATTCATGGAGTGCTGGCAGCGTGACCTTTTTCTTGAGGCTTCTTTATCCAAAGTTTTCACCATCGAATAAGCCCATCGAGTTCCCATGTGTCCTGCTATACCTGGAAGCCCTCCGAGTCCCCTCCTGGTGCGACTTGTTAACTGGAGAGACCGAGATGTGATCCTGCAAGAGGCCCGTAAACATGGCCTGATTCGCCAAGACAACACATCGCTGTTGATCTTCCCTGACTTCTTTGCAGACCTTCAAAAGCAAAGGGCTTCTTTCACTGGGATCAAGCGCAAGCTGAGAGACCTCCAGCTGCCCTACACCATGGCATATCCTGCTCGGCTGAGAGTGGTGGATGGCAATTGCACACGATTTTTCATGACCCCAGCGAAGTCAGAGGAATGGCTGCTTATCAAATGATGTGCCAAGAAGCCTAAACATCTGTTGGCCGATGTCCAGTTATGAACATGAGACTGCAGTGAGTTACCCTGTTCAATCCTCTAGTATTTTTGTGCATTATGACTTGGTTATGCCTATCCTATACTAATGGTGGACATCAGACATGCAGAACCCAGGTAGTCCAATCATTGGTAGGCTTCATGCATGATGAGCAGGGGGGACACACTGCTTGTGGATAAAGCAAACTAGTTGAGTTCCAGATAAGGGCAGTGTGTCTACTATTTGAAAATATTATACATGTTCTATATTTGATTTTGGCAGGGAACTGCTTTAATCTTTTTTAAGTATGGTGTTGGTCTAAGCAATTGATAGTACTAACCTACTACAGTAGCCCATGTGTAGAGAATTTGTTTTCATACTGCATAGGTTACCCTTTTAGCAACGAGTTAGGTCATGTTATAGTTTATTTTGTTTAATTGTGCATAGCGAGCTGATTTATAGTTTGATATATTGGTTTTATATTTTTACACTGTTTTCTATACTATACTGATTAGATTGGATGACTGTTATATTCTACTCCAAATTATTGAGGTATTTGTCAACTATGCATTATTACATATATCACAGTACCTGTGTGGGAATGTACCACCAATTTGCTGAAATTGCAGAAGTTTTTCTGTGCATAATTTATCTGCCTTTCATGTGTCTGTGGGTGAAAAAAACTTTTTTGCATGGAACGTCAGGGGTAGGGGCTCAGCGAGGAAGCGCTCCATGATATTTTCTCTGGTGCATTTCCACAGTCCCCATATAGTTTGCTTACAGGAGACCCATCTCATGCTTAATTCCACCAGAGTCCTATCCAAGCCTTGGGTACAGTGCTCATATCACTCTTGTCACATGTCCTATTCCAGGGGAGTGTCTTTATTGATACAACGCTCTCTTCTTTGGGAACTTGAGCAGTCTAGAATGGATCCAGAGGGCAGATTCATTCATATAAAAGCCAAAATTAACAATGAACCTGTAATTATTCTATATTATTATAATCCTCCTCCGGCTTCCATCTCTATACTGATGGAGGGCATTTCATTTACATCTACCTCAAATGAAGCATCTGTAATTTGTATGGGAGATATGAATATGATAGTGGACCAAGCAAGGGAGAGATTTGGGGGCAGTGCTAGTTTAGGAAGAGCTACGGGGCCAACCAGATTAGCTACTGCGATATCGATTGCAGGCTGGATTGATTTGTGGTGGGTATTCCATCGGAATTTCCAGGAATTATCATGCCATGCTGCTCATAATCATGCCCTTTGTCATATAGACTATATATTTGGGTCTCCATCTCTACTCTCCAAAGTTAGCTCCATCATGTATCTCCCGAGAGGAGTTTCTGATCATTCCCTAATTTGGTTAGCTTTAAAATTCCCTGATCCACCCCCCACTGAAACAATGGAGAGTACATCCATTCTGGCTATCATTATTTAGTCCCACGGGTCGTATCCCAGACAAGATACAAGAATACTTTGAGGCACACGAGCAGGCCTTGGACTGTATATTGGTGTGGGATGCGTTCAAGGCATAACTCAGGGGATGCATTAGATCATCTATATCCTTCATTAACAAGGCTATGGTGAGGAAGGAGGAGCAGCTGGTGGAGCTGTGTAGGTCCATGGAAAGGGCATTTATTACTGACCCAACGTAGACCAATAAGACGAGATAGCTGCAAATAGGGAGATATTGTCTGAGAGAAAAGGCTCAGCGCCGTCTGTTCTTCAGCAGGCAGACATTCTTTGAATTAGGTAATCAGTCCAGTAAACTCCTGGCGTATATAGTCCACCAGCACTCCTCATCACCACTGGTGCTGTGTATAAAATCAGAAGAGGGTGTTGTGCTTACAGACCCAACTGCTATACTTGACAGATTTAGACAGCTTTATAAGACTTTCCCAAATTACCTATACAGATGAAGAGCTGGATGCATTTTTAACAAATATTGTCTTTTCAATGTTGCAGGAGGACCATTAGAACCCCCCATCTCTGCTGAGGAGATCAAGGAGGCCCTGCAATCTATGTCCAAAGGTAAAACCCCATGAACCGATGGTCTCCCTCTGGAGGTATATTTACAGTATAGGAGGTTGTTGGTCCTGCAGCTGTGTTTGCTATATAATGGTGCCCTGGATAGGGGATGCCCCCCAAATTCCTTTAAGGAGGCCAAAATAATACTCATTCTTAAACCCGATAAAGACCCAGAGGAGTGCGGCTCATATTGGCCTATCTCCCCACTAAACTTAGATTATAAAATCCTAACAAAAATCTTGGCACTTTGCTTAAACTTAGCTATGCAGGACACTGTTCACCCAGCTCAATCAGGATTTATACCTGGGAAATCCACTTTAAATAATATGCAAAGAGTGCAAGTAGTCACACGGGTGGAGTGGAAGTGGCAATCTGATTGGGCTTTAGCTTCCCTTGATGCTACCAAGGCATTTGACTCAGTTGAGTGGCCTTATCTATTGGCGGTGCTCCAAAGATTTGATTTTGGAGAAATATTTATTAAATGGATCTCTATAGTATATAGCCTTCCGGTTGCTATAGTCTTAGTAAATAATATGATTTTACCCCCTTTCAGTTGACATGGGGAATTCACCAGGCCTGTCCTCTTTCCCCACTCTTGTTTGAATTAGTCATAGAACCACTAGTATTAATCTTTTGTCAAGATCCCATTTATTAAAGCATTGCAATAGGCCCAAGGGAAAACCGAGTCGAACTATATGCAGATGACTTGATTCTGTTTATGTCAAACCCTAAGAAAACTCTGCCACATGCTATCTACCTGATTAATAGGTTTGGTTGTTTTTTAGGACTATACATCAATTGGCAAAAGTCCACATTTATGTCGCTGCGAACAAGAGACTGGACCATGGGGGATAAGATATGTAACCTCCAAGTCTCCCCAAGTTTTGAATATCTGGGAATTCACATATCTAGAGACTTTGCTTGCAGCTTCAATATGAATGTGACCCCTCTCCTCCCCTTCCTTCTGAATAAATTTAAGATTTGAAGTTCATTGCCCCTATTGGTAGCAGGACGAATCAATCTTATCAAGATGATAATCTGCCCAAAATTACTGTACTGCTTGGAACATGCAGATACGATAGTACCACAAAAGTTTTTTAACCCATTTAGGACCAGACACTGTCAATTTACGGCGCCTGGTCCAGGGCTTAAAGCCCGCCGTATGTAAAATTACAGCAGCGGTTTAAGTCTCCTGTCTCTGCAATCAATCAGTAGCAGGAACAGGTTATCAGCTGTTAGTAACAGCTGATAACCCGGAGAAGAAGGCAGGAGGGGTATTTAACCCTTTCTGCCTTCTGCTTCCTCTAGTACACAGTGCTCAATGAGCACTGTGTAATGAAAGTGAAAGTAACATGTAACTTTCACATCGGGAGCCCGCGGGCTCATGTGACCACTTGGGTTCCCTGCTACAGCAGAGCTGGAGGGTCAGACTAGACCCTGGCCAGCTGTGCCAGTAACTAATGTCACTCCAGGGGTTGTTTCCCCTTGTAACTGGGGCTCCTATGGATGCCCCAGCTACAGTGGGAAAGTGTCAAATAAAAAAAAATGTCCCCCTGAGGTCTTACATGATGTCATGGGGGACACAGATAGTAAAAAAACATAATTCCATACATCAGTAAAACAAATTAACAGAATAAAACAACAATACTTACATAAGAAAGAAAATAACACAAAGCCGTCGCCAACAAAAACCGTCGCTGTATGCACCCCGTAAACCAAAACCATGCATACTATATATCAAACCGTCCAAAATCAATAGAGAAACCCATTCCCATACTTTATTTTAGCATAAATACACTTAATAAAAAAAATAACTATAAATGTTAAAAAATCATTTTTTTAGCATTTTACTCCCAATAAAAATAAAAAACGGGAAAAAAAAGTCAGTGAAAAAGATATTAAAAAAATAGCCCTATATGCCACGGGAAAAAACAAATGCAAAAATAATTTTGATAGCTAAAGGAAAAAAAAGATAGGGTAGTAAAACCACCACAGGGGTAAAATCTCTAAAAAGTGTCTGGCCCTTAAAGGCACAAAACAGCCTGGTCCTTAAGGGGTTAATAAAAGTAACTCTCTATTAACCTCCTTCATTTGAGGAAAGGCCAGAGCAAAACTCCGTTTGTAAAACCTTACACCATCCAAAAGATGTGGCAGGCACAGCACTACCCAACTTTAAACTATACTACCTGGTGGGCCAAATTAGATACATTTGCCACTGGCTTTCTGATTCAGATATAACAAACTCAGAACATCATTTGACGCACTTCTTGTCTGAGACCTCCCTCTGGATTGTATTGGAAAAAACAGAACTACATATTAGACCGCTGCTCCCTATACACAGACTGGCTGCCAGAGTCTGGCAGATGTATAAACAGATTACTAGGTATGAGGGTATTCCCCTGGAAACCTCCCTTTGGAGTAATAGAGCACTTCCACAACACTTGCTGAACCTTCCAGACATACAATTCTGGATACATCTTTGGAGTCACCTCCTTGGAGAATGTATACATTAATGGAGTTTTGTGGAGCTGGGTGTCTTGGACAAATGGCGAGAAATAATCCCCTCCCTCTCTGAAGAGGAGTGGAGTACCGCAATGTCCTCTTACACCTCAGTCTTGCCAGCAGCTAACAACAAGATGATTCAATTTCACATTATACATCAATGTTACTTGACACCAAGCAGACTCTTTTAGATGAATAGACCCCCTAACACACAATGTCATGCTCTCAGGCACCCCATGCTAACTTTAACCATCTAATGTGGAGCTGTCCGATAATATACTCCTTCTGGATGGAGGTTACAGACTTCCTGGGGCAACTATTGGGGGTGCCACCAACCCCGCTGTATGTCTGCTAGGTATACTGGATGAAGAGCAGTGGCTATTCCATATCCGCATTTCTCTTGGTAAGATGCTGTTTCTGGCCCATAAGGCTGTAGCATTGAACTGGATGGACAGGAGACTCCCCCAGTAGCGTAATCTAGTCAATTTTATTCTCTTATTGAAAAAATAGTATTCAAAAATAGAAAGTACCCAGATATATTCTATAAAATCTGGGGAATTTGGTGTGGCTCATCAACTACAACCCACATGCAAAATGCATTTCAGCAATTGGTGGACCAAGTGAGGTGTTCAACCCATCCAGGTGCCATTTAGCCCTTCTCGGGTATGAAGATAATATCCTGAACTCTGCAAACTATCTTTTCAAGTACGCTATGTTATACACAGTATATTGTTTTAAGTAATTGTAAACGATTTGTCGACTTGAACCATGTTACACTGAGGTTTGTCACTGAGTACTATAATTTGATATGTTCTGCTATTCTTAATAAAATGAGTTTTAAAAATGGGGCTACAACCTGAAGTTCAAAATAAGTCATGTCATTAAGGGGTTAAACCTGCTAGTATGGTATCATACAGATGTATTGACTGTAAGAGCTATCTTATAGTAAGGGGTTCTTTTTCTGGTGATAAAACAACAATAATTAGTATTTTATGCCATGAGTTAGAACAAACTGAGGACAGAAAGTATGTTGCACAGCAGAAATACAGTAAGATACATAAGAAAAGGCAATTTAATATATCCCATCAAACAATATTTTTAGCCCTTTACAAATACACCTTACAAAAAGGGCAACCAACTGAAAATGGTAAACACAATTATAAGAAGATATATAGAGGTATATCATTATGATATAGAATGATAGGACTTTAGGCTACTTCACCTTTTGAAGTACAAGTACTCTTTTAAAGACCATTTTATATGTTCCATGTGATTTTACACTTTGTTCTTTTATAACATTTTTTTAGACAAATTGTTATATTTAGGCTAAAATACGTGACATTGCAGTGTCATTTAATAGTAGATTGTGGTAAATAGATTTTTTATATAATTTAGAAATGGTTTTATTGAGGCTCGTCTATGTCAGAGCAATTTTGAAAAATTCTGGCATATAAAAATGGTAAATGAAAAATACAACATTCAAAATAATATTTTCTTTTATTACTTTTTATATATTATTGTGCAAACTTTTATTGTTTTCATGAGTATTGTTCTTTGAATACATTTATATATGTAATAATTTGTTAAAATACTCAGACCTTTTGATTAATTCATTGTCAAATTTAAAATGCTGACAATTTTTATCTTATACAGCTTTGAAATAAAAAGATCACAACATCTCCTTTTAAACCTATAAGTATATGACACACTTGCATTTGTCTGTTGCCTTTGGTATCATACACTGTACTATAGCTACTTATTCCCTATGTCTCTACATGGCCTAGATATATTACATATATTTTGTAGGATAATAGATATGGGTTTATTTTTAAGTAAAAGTTCACTTTTGTTAGTGATGTTTTTCATTTTAAGTTAACTTTAGCAGGTGCTTTACTAGCTTACATTATTGTAAGTATAGTTCTATTAACAGCAGTGTTATAGTTTCCTCTTTCCCTGCCTGCACACTCTATGTAAATGTCCAAGAACCTCTCTACTCACTAATAAAATCCATCTCAATTTAAATAGTAAATACTAGACAAGGAGAAAGAAGAGAAAGCTGCAGGATCTCTCCCTCTGTGTAAGGGTGCGTTCACACGAGCGTGTTTTTGTGCGCACATACGCATGCACAAAAGCATGTTTCTATTTACAACAATGCATTCCCTATGGTGTGTGCACATGTCCGTACTTTGCAGGTGCGTACCTGCAAAGACAGGACATGCATGCACCATAGGGAATGCATGCATTGTTTTCAATGGAGCCGCAGCTGCTGCCGGCGGCTCCATTGTAAACAATGGTCTGCCGGCTCCCTGCATTCTTTTTCAGAGAAGGGCTATTTTTTTTTTGTTTTTTGAACCACTTTTACTTGATTTTACGGGAAGGGCTTATATTTAAAGCCCTTCCCTGAAATCAATTGCTGGCAGCAGAATCCTCTACCGCAGCTGAGATGTGTGACAGCTGCGGTACAGAATTAAAGAATTGCTCTGCTGCATCTGCCACAGATGGGGCAGATGTAGCAGCAGGGAATTCTTTTAACTAGCGGCGATGAAGGACACATCTGCCACATGCAGATGTGTTCTTCATCCCCATGGGGGACACAGCAGCGGAAGACAGGTAAGTAATTTTTTTTATACTACTTTTAATTGGCTTTTCAGGGAAGGGCAGAAGCCGCGGCTGTGCACCGGCAGGTGAGTATAATGTTTTTTTGTACCCTATTTTAAAGGGCTTTTCAGGGAAGGGCTTATGATGCCCTTCCCTGAAAAGCCACTGACAGCTGTCCCTGGCTCTGTAGTGCTGCTGAGCTATCAGCAGATAGATAGCGGAGGCTCTATGCTGTGACTTGAAAAAAATTAATCCGCTGTCTTGTGGTGATACCTAGGGGTAATTTACCGCTCATAGAGACTTGTAGATAAGAGAGGCTGTATGAAGTGGGAGAAGACTCTAAAGCCAGTGGATAGTGCTGGTAACTGCGGCTATGTCAGCCCCCCACAAGGAAAGGGTATTGTGAGACGCCCTACACATTGGCAGAGTTGAAATAGTTTGCAGTGGCCCAGGAAATATTAGAGTACTGTTTAGCGGTGAGACCTCTATGTAATGCATTGCAGATTGAGAATGATATAACTGAAATAGCTTGCAGTAGTCTAGGAAATATTAGAGTCCTATTTAGTGGTAAGACCTATGTCTAATGCACTGCAGACTGAGAACGGTATAATTGAAATAGTTTGCAGTAGCCCAGGAAATATTACAGTACTGTTTAGTGGTGAGACCTCTGTGTAATGCACTGCAGGCTGAGAATAGTATAACTGAAATACTTTGCAGTAGCCTAGGAAATATTACAGTACTGTTTAGTGGTGAGACCTCTGTGTAATGCACTGCAGACTGAGAATGATATAACTGAAATACTTTGCAGTAGCCTAGGAAATATTACAGTACTGTTTAGCAGTGAGACCTCAATGTAATGCACTGCAAGCTGAGAACGCTATAAGTAAAAGGCTGGGATCAAGCCTAGATGTGTAATCAAAAAAATGGAAGCACTACTGCTCCCAGCCAGCCACAACTATAATACGCACGGTGAGAAGTAGCCCTAAAAAGGACCGTTGGGGTTCTTGTACAGAAGATCACGACTGTAAAACTTTCCCTATATAAGCAGCTCTGTCCCTAAACTCTGCCTAATGCACTGCAGACTGAGAACTCTATAGCTGAAATACTTTGCAGTAGCATAGGAAATATTAGAGTGCAGTTTTACAGTGAGACCTCTGCGTTATGCACTGCAGGCTGAGAACGCTATAAGTGAAAGGCTGGAAACAGGCCTAGATGCGTAATTAAAAAATTAATGCACTATTGCTCCCAGCCAGCTACAACTATAATGCACACGGTGAGAAGTAGCCCTAAAAAGGACCGTTGGGGTTCTTGTGGAGAGGATCACGACTGTAAAACTTTCCCTATATAGGCAGTTCTGTCCCTAAACTCTGTGTAATGCACTGCACACACAAAACAGTATAGCTGAAATGGCCTGCACAGCCCTAGATGCTTAATAAAAAAAATTGGTGCACTACTGGGACCAGCCAGCCACAACTGTAATGCACACGATGAGGAGTAGCCCTAAGAAGGACCGTTGGCATTCTGGAACACAGGATCCTACTCTAACACTTTCCCTATATCAGCAGCAGCACTTTCCCTAACCTCTGCCAGCATGTGTCTGAGGTGAGCCGCAGGTGGGACCAGTTTAAGTACTTGGCGGTCACCTGATCTCGCCAGCCACTCACTACTGTGGAGAAGAGTGGGCTGGTACGTCACAGCAGGAAGTGGTAATGCCTTCCCTGCATGTTTATTGGCTAGAAAATAGCGCTAAACATGCGGGAAAGGGAAATGCAATTGACTTGAGTACCGCGTGGTGTTTGTCTCGAGTAGAGAGCATCTGCAGTACCCCAATACTCGAATGAGCATCAAGCTCGGACGAGTATGCTCGCTCATCTCTAGTAATTTTCTCTTCCACAAGACCCTAAGAAAATTATTATAAAGCACACTTGTTTACATGAACAAATATGCAGAAACATTTTAAGACTGACCAATCCTTCATAGAGTTTTGAATAACAGTAATATTGAAGTGTCTACCCCTACAAATAATTCTCTTGTTACACTGTAACGTCTCTTACATATATGTTGGACAATGTGTTCTGTATTTTCTTTATATGGTTTACAATTAGAGATGAGCGAGCACCCAAATGCTTGGGTCCGCGTTTTTTGAGTCGAGCTTTTCATAAAATTCGAGAGCTCTAATAAGTAACGCACCCCATTGACTACAATGGGAGACTTGAGCATTTTTGTATGTGGGACCCGGGTGCCGAGCTTTCTTTTTTTGTTTCTAGGTTCGTCTCTCTCTTTCTCTCTCTTTTTGTCTTTCTCTCTCTCTCTCTCTTTATCTTTCTCTCTTTTCTTTCTCTCTCTCTCTCTCCCCTGCCTGCCAGACAAAACATTTGCCATTGAGGCGGGCTGTGTTGTGGCGGGGAGGGGCCAAAAACTGGGGCTTGATGCTTGTTCGAGTAATGAGCACCATCGAGTATGCTAATACTCGAACGAGCATCAAGCTCGGCAGAGTATGTTCGCTCAACTCTATTTACAATACTTATATCCCTTGTTTAGTATATTGTTTAAATGAGAATACTTTTGACAGATGTCATTTACTACAGGATACCTTTACAAGTTTTTGTATATCTGTATCGACATGTGACTTTTAAACATGTTATTTCGATATTTTTTAACCTTTGGTTTCATATATCAAGCGACAATCTTTTGTATGCTTTGATAAACCTCTAAAAACAGAATTAAAAAAATATATTTGAAAGAATAAACAATGGTTTTGAAAGTTATAAAGTTTACCATTTTAAACAATTTGAATACACAAAGTGCCCAACCACAGATTAAATGCACCCATTTCGATAAACTGTATTTCAGGTGATCATTATTGTACTTTTAATCCTCCAAACTAACTCTCATTGATATCACCAAAGTCATCAGTTTTCATCTAATGCCAGCAAATCATAGGCTCTATTCACTTCCACATTTGTCCAAACTGTTTGCTGTATACTGTACTTCTCAATATAAAAAAAAAATCCCCAAATATCCAAATGTATACAGTAGCGTGTACCCCCAGGTCTGTATAGGTGCAGGAAAAAGTAAGCAAACCCTTTGAAATTACCTGGATTTCTGCATTGATTACTAATAAAATCTGGTTTGCTTGTTATCCAAGCCACAATTATAGATACACACTATCTAACTAAACTAACAACACACAAACAGTTGTACCGTTCTTGTCTTTTATTGAGCACATTGAGTAAACATTCACAGTACACGGAAAAAAGGTAAATGAAACTCTGTGTTAATGACTTCTCAAAGTGCCTCATTTATCAGAACTGTCTAAAAGTAAAACACAGAACCAATTAGATCACAGATTTCATTTCTTAATCCCTTAAGGATCAGGCTGTTTTGTACCTTAAGGACCAGACACTTTTTAGGGATTTTACCCATGTGGTGGTTTAACTGCCCTCTATTTTTTCCTTCAGCTACCAAAATTATTTTTGCTGCGCTTATTTTTTCTGTGACATGTAGGGCTATGTTTTTCAGTTTTTTAGTTTTATTGGGGGTAAAAAGCTAAAAATAAAAGATTTTTTTAAAGATTTTATAGTTTATTTGTTTTTTAATTAGTATATTTACGCTAAAATAAAATATGGGAATGGATCCCTCATTTTGTTTCGGACGTTTTTTAAATCAATACGTTTTTATTGTATGAGATGGTAAAGAGACATTTACATCCACATTCGCGACATACATTGTGATTACCTATCGTGCTGAATATGGATTTACATTGAAGATGAAAAGGGTGTTACATTTTGTAAAATAAAGGGAAATTCAAGGAAGAAGGGGACATTAGAAAAGAGTAAATAAATAAAAAGGGAAATATCATTTGAATAAGGTCTTTTATCACAGGGGATATATTAGTTCTCCATCTTCTAGCAATTAGCACCTTTGCGCTCATCAGAATGTGACTAATCAATTTTCTGTAACTGGTTCTTGCATCTTCCAAATTTAGGAGCAATAGAGCTACTGGTGGGTTTTTAGGAATCGGGTGCCCTATGAAATTATTTAGTAGAATATACACTTCTCTCCAAAACCTCAAAATCAGGGGGCAAGATCAGAAAATATGTAGAAGCGTCTCTTCATGACCACATCTTCTCCAACAGGAGGCGTCTGGGGCTAGATGTCTGACCTTAAGTTGTGAAGGAGTGAGGTACCATCTAGTTAGCACCTTCAAATGAACCTCTATCAGACTGGCTGATTTCGAGGCTTGTTTTGCCCATCTGAAAGACTTCTCTAATCTGTATTGCGAAATTTGAGGACAAGTCTTTCTTTTTTTTTTAAATCATATTTTATTCAAATTTTCAATAAACATCATGCAGTATTTTACAACTGTTAACTTATAATCTTCTCATTAACGAGCTTGAACTAACATTTCTCTCAGAGGAGTCCTATTTATCCATTTGCTTTAATGGCTCCTGGACTGACCATCTGAGTGTATAACACAAAAAATAGGGGGGGGGGGGGAAAGGAAGGGTGAAGAGTGGGGAGGGGGGGGGGAAGGGGTCGAGTCAGTGTGTGACTCATCTGTGTGGTAGGACCAGTCGGTTCTCCACCCAGCAGCTCCCGCCCGTCGCTGATGGCCAACCGATGTCCAGCACCCGGGGTCTCCTACGCTTGCTTGCAACTAAGGTAAGGTGTTTTTTGTGTTTTTAGGTCGCCCTTTCCCTCTACAGGCTTTCAGTCTGTATGAGCATACGGGAGGGTGTGGCCGGGATCCCACAGCTTTCTCCGTCTATCATTTTTTATTCTGAGTCGCGAAGCCCGGGTTATTCACGCTGCGCAACCTAGGCCGGGCCTCTATTGCATTCGCTTCCACAGCTCCCATTTTTTCAGAAACTTATCACGTGTTCCCATTTTCCAGCTGGTTAATTCTTTCAGGTTGTATAGGAGGTCTACTTTCTCCCTCCATTGGTCGATTGTAGGTGGGGTCTTTTGCAGCCATCGGATCGGTATAAGTGTTTTGGCCACTTCAATGAGTAGGGCTATCATACTATCTCTATGTGGTTGGAAGGTAGGTGATGGTCTGCTGAGGAAAATTATATCAGGCGTTAGCTCAAAGTCTGGTCTTACGCTCTTGATCGCGTTCTCCACTCCCTTCCAAAAATTAGTTAGGGTGGCGCAATCCCACCATATATGGCGGTACGAACCCGTCGCTGAGTCGCACCTCCAGCACTTTTCATGTGGGGCCAACTTATGAGCAAAGAGCCATTGTGGAGTCCTGTACCACCTAGAAAGTAATTTGTAATGGCTTTCTTGGAGGAGTACGCAGGGGGAAAAGCCAAAGGCCCTACGTAAGATTTCTTTCGTGTCTGAATGTGAAAGTGAAATGTCTAACTCTATCTCCCATGAGGTCAAGTAGGCCGGTTTGGATACTTTCGTTGGGGCTACGTATTGTGTCAGAGCCTGTTTTATGCCTATGCGTTTTAAAGGGTTCTCTCGAGCGAATTTCTCGAATGGCGTGTATGGTCTGGTGGACCTGTATTTCTTTCTAAATTCTTCCGTTATTTGAGATATGTGTGCCTTTTGTAGAAACGAAAGATGCGTTTCCGGGAAGAGGGATTGAATCACCTCTGCCGGCTTTTTGTTTGCTAGTTGCTGGATGTCCTCTATTTTCCTGTCTGTGCATTTTGCCCACACACTTCTGGTTGCCGGGTCCGTCTGGGTTCCCACTAATTTGCAAATTGTGCCTATTGGGGCTATTGGGGAGGGATCCGGTGCCAACAAGTCGCTCAGTTTTGCCCAGGTCTCCAGGGGGCCCCTCAGCAGAGGATCACACCCGCCAAGTCTGCGTGCGCTTTTTGAAGGGTGCCAGAGTTCTTCCATCCATGAGCCACCATGTACGGCTCTGGCCAGCTGTTGTAATAGGGGGTCTCTCATTGGATTCGCTAAGTCCCACCAGTATCCTAGTTGTATGGCTTTATAGATGTCCTCGGGACACGGCATATCTATCCCTCCCTCCCATCTCCTCTTTGTTAGGAGAGTATGGGCCATTCTTGGCCTTTTTTTGCTTCCAAATGTAACCTATGAATCCCGCTTTGAGAGACTGAAAAAATGTGTTTGGGATGTGGATTGGCAGCATACGGAGCTTGTATGTAATTATAGGCATGACATATGACAGGAGTATTTTTTTTTTCCCAAATCAAGATAGGTAGGGGATGTCGTATGAGCGTAGGAGGTTTTTGACGTGTGTTAGGAGTGGTAGGAAGTTGGCGTTATATAGTTTCTCGGCTTCTTTGGTGATTTTAATCCCCAGGTAATCAATAGTGTTTTCTAGCCAGTTAAAGGGGGATAGCGTCTTGAGTGTTTTGCTACTCTCTCGTGGGACTGATACGTTTAGTATGTTCGATTTACCAAAGTTTATTTTGAAATCTGATATATGCCCAAAGTTTTCCAGTAAGGTCACTAGTTTGGGGACACCCTTGTGGGGGTTTGATACGATGAACATAATATCATCGGCAAATGCTGCCAGCGACAAGGTCTCCTGCCCTACCGTGATCCCATCTATCTCGGGGTGTTGTCTCACCTCCTGTAGGAGGGGTTCTATAGCTAGTACGAAGAGGGACGGTGATAGGGGGCAGCCCTGACGTGTTCCGTTGTGGATGTTGAACGGCTGGGAGAGAGTGTTGTTAACTCTCAGTCTTGCGTAGGGGCTCTTATATAATGAAAAAAATTGCTGTTATCAATTGATTGGGAAGGTTATAATGGTTCAGCACTTTTTCTAAGTATGTCCAATTCACGCGATCGAACGCTTTTTCAGCGTCTGTCCCTATCAGGACCGAGGGGATTTTGTGTTTTTGTGCGAATCTCATTGCGTAAAGAATTCTATAGCTGTTGTCCTTTCCTTCCCTTCCTTTTATGAATCCAGATTGTTCTTTATTTATTAGTTTGGGTAGTAAGTCTTCCATTCTTTTAGCTAGCAGTTTCGCCCACAGCTTCAGATCAAGGTTAATTGGTGAAATTGGTCTGTAATTATTGCACACTTCTGGGTCTTTATTGTCTTTTTGTATAAGGGTCACGTGGGCTTCCAGGGCTTGTTTGGGGAGTTCATTGCCCTGCAGTAGGGAGTTGAAGACGTTTGTTAGGTTTGGGATTAGTATTTTCTTGAAGGTTTTGTAATAGTTTGCCGAGAAACCGTCAGGGCCTGGGCTTTTACCCAACGGGCAGGATGTGATCAGTTCTTCAACTTCTTTTTCTGTTACTTGGGAAATTAATAACTGGGCGTCTGTTTCCTCTATTTTTGGGAGTTTTAATTTGCTCAAGAATGAGTCTATTTTAGTTCTTAGTTGATCCTGGTCATTTGATGTGGGGTTCCCTCTTATATTGTATAGTTTCTCGTAAAACGAGTGGAAGACCTTTGCTATGTTGTGGGTGGTTGTCACTATTTTCCCCGTGTTGTCCCTAATTGAATTAATCTGGTTTCTGATGCGGGCTTTTTTGAGTAATGCGGTCACGAATTTGCTTCCTCTGTTCCCTTGTATGAAGAGTGTTTGCTTTAAAAATAAATGTTTTTTGTTGAATCTGGACCGTAGAAGTCGTCCCAATTCTCGCCGCTTGTCTATAAGTTCGTCTATCCTGTCCTTGACTTGTGATAATTTTGCTATTCTTTCTAGCTTTGCAATCTGGGATAGTAGAGTGTCTATCTCCAGTTGTTGGGCTTTTTTTGTCCTTGAGCCAAGGGCAATCAGTAATCCCCTCATGTAGGCCTTATGGGCTTCCCATATCAATGGGGGTTTTAGTGCGTCTTTGTTATTTAGTCGGAAGTATTCTTCCAGTAGGTCTGTCAGTTTGGTTTTTTCCTCTATGTTATCTAGCAGAGTGTCATTTAATCTCCATGTCCATTCTTTCGGGGCTTCCAGTCCTATTTTTATATCTATGTGGGTCGGGGCATGATCTGAGAGTGTAATTGTCTCTATTGTCGCTTTTTCTACTTGGGGCAGTAGGTTAGTGGATACGAATATATAGTCCAGCCTTTGGAATGTGTCATGGACCTGGGAGTAGTAAGAGTAATCTTTAGTTGCGGGATTTAAGGTCCGCCAGGCATCCACCAAATTCAGATTTCCCAGTGCCCTGATGACCCTGCTGAGTTGTCCCCTCGAGACCTGTGATTTGCCCCTCGACGAGTCCAGTAGCGGGTCCAAGGTTACATTCCAATCCCCCCCTAGAATAATGGGTCCTATGGCAAATTCTTTGAGCGTATCTAGTTGTTTGATGAGCCAGTCTATCTGATTTGTATTTGGCGCGTACAGGTTGGCTACTGTTAGATTAACGTTATTTATCCTCCCTCTCAGAAAGAGGACTCTGCCCTCTTCATCCGAGTATTTTGACGAGAGGACAAAGTTCGTTGTTTTGTGAAATAGTGTCGCGACACCTTTCGAGGCCGAGTGTGGGTGGGAACTGTGGAAGGCCTGCGCGAACGCTCTATCAGGGAGAGAAAAGCATTTGTCTCCCCTGTAGTGCGTCTCTTGCATAAGTAGTATTTTTGTTTTGTATTTTTTGAGTAGCTGTGAGATTCCGTACCTCTTCCTCGGCGTGTTGAGGCCTCTCACATTAAACGAGGTGCATCTTAGCGCTTCTCCAGACATCGTGTCCCAGACGGGCGAGAGCTGCTAGGCGAGTGTACGTCGGTGTCTCTGCGTTTTCGGGGAAAGCTGTGAAAAGAGAGAAGATGCAGGAGTTATTTATCTGTCTGTATTCTGTTAGGGTTTGGTGCTGGTTTCTCGGTGATCCTTCGCGTTTCTTCTGTTGCTTCCGATGGTTGTCGAGGTCCTTTGTATCGGGCTTTCGGGTCGTGTGTGGTAAATGGTTTTCTGCGTCCTGTAAGGAATAAAGAGGGGGAGGGGGGGGGGGGGAGTCCGTCCGGGCCCTGAATGCCAATTGTCACCTAAGAGGTTTGGGGGAGGGGGGGAGGGGGGGGGTTGTAACAAAAGGGTAACAAACAAGACAGGTAACAAATAT